>NW_006782029.1:2046260-2055598 GCF_000442215.2 Lipotes vexillifer | reverse complement strand
CACAGGGATACCGGATCGGTTCTTTGTGGCTGCCTGGAGGGGTGGGATAGGGAGGGTGGGAGGGAGGGAGACAAAGAGGGAAGAGATATGGAAACATATGTATATGTATAACTGATTCACTCTGTTATAAAGCAGAAACTAACACACCATTGTAAAGCAATTATACCCCAATAAAGATGTTAAAAAAAATAATAATAATTGGAATCTACAGGCAATCCAGAAAACTCAGTTCAGGACTTCCCTGGTGGCACAGTGGTTAAGAATCCGCCTGCCAATGCAGGGGACATGGTTTGAGCCCTGGCCCAGGAAGATCCTGCATGCCGCGGGGCAACTAAGCCCGTGTGCCACAACTACTGAGCCTGCTCTCTAGAGCCTGTGAGCTGAATTACTGAAGCCTGCATGCCTAGAGCCCTTGCTCTGCAGCAAGAGAAGCCACTGCAATGAGAAGCCCACGCACTGCGACAAAGAGTAGCCCCTGCTCGCCACAACTCGAGAAAGCCCATGCAACGAAGACCCAACACAGCCAAAGATAAATGAATAACTTTATTTTAAAAAAATCTCATTTCAAGTGATCATTTCAGCCTTTTCTCTCCCAGTGAGTGTCCCCACCCTACCCCCCTCCTTAACCACAGCTGTTAACCAGAAGCAGAGGTAACTGAGTTAAATGCCATTGGATCTCTGTTATCAGTAGGTGAAGAATTGGATGCAAAGTAGATCTGAATAAATAGCCTAACAGGGGCTGGGTAGAAGGAATTAGAGACATTTCAGAAAAGGAGATTGAGAAGAACCGAGACTCTGAGAAAGAAAAATGAGAAATTTACTTAGTCACTATACAATAGTTGTACTGGTTTATGGCTACAGGAGAGATCAGAAAAGTAGGCCTTCTCAAGAGGCTGCACATATACTGGCCTTTTTGTGTTTTACTTATTTCTGAACAGATTTTTAACCTCTTAATTTCTTATTTGTCTTTTTTTGGAAAGCATTATGGAAAGTAAATGTTTTAGGAGGAAAGAGGTATAATTTAAGAAGCATAACAAACAGAGAAGGCAATAAACATGATTTTCTATTTTGCCTACCCTCTTGGGAGGCTGCTATCAATATTAAGTATTAATATCAGTATCTTGCCAGTTTGATCACCTCTGATACCTTGCTCCAAGAGACAGAGGGAGAATGAAAGGGTCAGGATTCTATCACTGAAAACACGGAGATGGGGATGAACATGATTGAAGTAAATAGAAACTATAAAGGATGTGAACAGAATGCCCATCAGATCTCAGAGTGCCTGAACTGGTGAGCCCCAGGGCACTGTGTGCTGGAGGTTGTGCAAAATACAGGGACTCCTTAGATGGATAAAACCATCCTTGTTGTACTCTTCAATGAGCTTACAGGCTAGCAACTGAGAGTATATGAGAGAAATACAAGGGCATGCAACTTTATAGTCTGGATACTACATTTTGGGGAACCTTTTACTCTTTGAGAGTGTACAGATTAAAAACATGAATTATTTCAAGAAGGATTTAGATATATTCATGAGAGAATAGATTATAAGAAGTTAATAAGGAGAGTTTGTTTTTGACAGCAAACCTGGTAATGGTAGCAGTTATTTGGTACCAGTCACTGCACTAAATAGACACTTTTCCATATTATTTTATGTGATGCTCTAATACCATGAGTTAGGTGTTTGCTATATTTTACAAATGGAAATTGAAGCTTAGAGAGATGAAGTAACTTGCCCAAACTTACACAGCAAGTAAGTGGAAATGACATTAGGTCAGGACATACTGATTCCAGAGCCCACATCCTTAACCTAAAGCTATATTGCTTCCCTCTCTAGAATATATAGAGAGTTTAATTTTTCTTCTGTAGAGCACACCTTAGAACTCTAAAATCAATAAGAAAAAGGCAACCAATAGAAAAATGGACAGAATAGGAAACCCAAATAGTCATTAAACATCTGGAAAGATGCTCAATCTCAGTAAACAGTAAAATGAAAATTAAAACCACAATGGGCCCCATTTTACACCTCCCAAAATGGTAAAAATTTAAAAGCCTTTTAATTTCAAATGCTGGTGAGGATGTGAAGCAGCCATAACTCTTATTTACCGCTAGTGAGAATGTGAGCCGCACGACCACCTTCTGAAAATGGTTTGGTATTACTCAGTAATGCAATATGCAATCTGAGTTCTTGTTCAGTTCAGGGTATATCAATAAACCAGAATTTCAATTACATTTAAATAATGTAATTGGTGATGGAGTAGAGGGGAAAGCATCTGGTCAAAATA
Organism: Lipotes vexillifer; assembly: GCF_000442215.2. Lineage (NCBI taxonomy): Eukaryota > Metazoa > Chordata > Mammalia > Artiodactyla > Lipotidae > Lipotes > Lipotes vexillifer. The sequence goes on along the minus strand of NW_006782029.1, from coordinate 2,053,316 downwards.
ATCCTGAGTATAAAAAAATAGAACAGATAATAAATATTTGAAGGCTTTGCCCTTAAAGGGCTGATGATATTAGCTATATTTTTATTGCATGGTACAGCTTGAGAATTATATCTATAAGTTTAGTCAAGAAATAGAAATGTAATGTGCATCTGTTTGAGAATAACTTTTGTTATACATTACCTAAATCTTAAGTGTTATATACTTCCTACTCATTTCTACCATTCTGTTAGAATATTGGTACCCAGACCCCAATCTTGGTATCATGTCAGTTGAAATTGTCAGCTGCTGACACAGGCAGATTTTTACAATATGGGGGATTTGTTGATTAGGACCTATGGACTTCAAATCTGCTTTTAATAGATATCCCCAAATGAAGTGCTCTGCACTAAATATGCCAAACATATAACTTCTCCAGGATATACTTATTTGGTGAATGTGGAAATCCCTGAGCAGTGATGTAATTCTCTCTCCTCACACATGCTCTGTCAAAATCTGATATCTTATCAGGAACACCTAAGGCCAATTGGGAAAGGATTGTTACCTAAGTGTTTTCCAAAGAAATTTTAAGATAATTTTGGCCATAGAGTTTGCATGCTGATTGATGCTGTGCTTTTTGCAGGGGAGGATAGGAGAGCTGGAGTTGCAGTTAAAACATGGAAAAGAAGGACCTGAGGAGGTGCAATACAAAAAAAGCACAGCCTGGCTCTGGTAAGGGGATGGCTTTCTGTGCTTATTATTTGTTATGGGAAATGAACTGTGAGGGAGAAGGTGACCACTTTAAAGCCTTTAATGTTGAAATTTTAACCTCTATATAAGCCTGAAGGGCAAAGGGCTGAAGATGTGATAGGTGTATTTTCTATTTCCTCCCCAGATCAAAGAAGGAGCACTTAATTCATGGTTTTTAACTATTTTTATTGTTTTCTAAAGCAGTGTGGAAATGGTTTGTTTTTCCCTTTTTCCCTATAATTGATTATTTTATATGCTTTTGAATGAAAATTGAGTTTTTCCCACTCATTTAGTCAAGGAATACCCTTCCACTCCCCTGCTCCTCCCTCCCCAAGACATCTTCATTATTAGGAGCAATTTTACCATGTCAAGGCTTTAATTTCTTTGGCAGATGTCCCCCAGTGAATTCCCACTATATTATCTAGAAATGTGTAAGTGCTGGCACATTAAAAGCAATTTAAATTGTTACATGGGTTGTGATGAATACCTTGTCAGATTAATGTTGCAGCAGCCTAAATCTATGTAAAGTGCCCAGAATCTAAATAGCTTTTCCTGTAGCCACAGGTTTCTTTAATATAAAAATCTGTTCAAAGGTTACTTGGTTTCAGTTTTTTATTTACTAACAATTGGCATATGTAGAAAAGCAGAAGCTGTGTGTGTGTGCGCGTGCGCACATGTACACATGTACGGTTAACTAATTCTAAGTTACATTTCCTAGATTCATTTAAAAAATAACAATGCAGTTTAAAACGTTATGACATTGGATTTAAGATTAGAGATTAAGAATTTGGATTTCGCTTCCTATTTGCTATTTTCCTTTACACGTAGTTTTAATTTCATCTTCTGAAAATGATAATTTGGGGAGTGGTCTGTTAGCAATACTCTTCCAAATATACATGGTGACATATGGAATGGAGGATGTGAGAGAGAGATGGAAATCAAGGATAACTCCAAGATTTTGACTGTGAATAACTAAAAGTATGGAGTTCCCATTTACTAAGATGGGGAAAACTATAGAAAAGCAGGCCTGTCTAGGGTAGAAATCAGGTTTGAGACTTGCTAAGCCTGAGATACCTAATTAGATCTGCACTTTGGAGATATCAAATAGGTTGTTGACTATGAGTCTAGAGGTCAGGGGTAAGGTCAGGGCTGGATATATAAATTTGGGAATCATCATCATATCGACTGCATTTAAAATCACAATGCTGGATGAGATCATCTGGGGAATGAGTAAAGATAGAGAAAAGGTCAGAGAACTGAGCCCTGGAGCACTTCAACATTTAGAAATGCGGGACATGATGAGGGAGCCAGTAAAGCAGATGGAAGATTAGTGTTGTAGGAAGAAAACCAAGAGAGAATGGAATCGTAAAAGCCACCTTAAAAGCTGAAGGAAGAAAGTGTTTCAAGAAAGGAGCAACCGATTGTGTCAGATGCTGCTCTGAGACTACAAAAGATGGAGACTGAGAGCTGAGCATTAGATTTGGCCTCTTGAAAGTCACTGGTGACCATGAAGGAGCTGTTTTGTAGGAACAAAAGCCAAATTATAGAAGGGTCTAGAGAGTGGAAGGAGATAAACTGGAGTCATAAGTATAAGCTACTCTTCTAAATGAGTTCTGATGTGTGAGAAGCAGTGGAATGGGGCAGTAGCTAGAGGGCTTCTTCTTTTAAGATGGTAGATATTATAGTGTGTTCACAAGCTAAGGGGAGTAATACAAGTGGAGAAGGAAAAATTGGTGATGCAGCAGAGAGAAGGGAGAGTAGGTAAGAGGAGGGAACTAACGGAGGGTGTGGCTCTACCTAGAAGTACAGGCAAGTCATCATCTGTCAATATTTCACGTTGACCAATAAAAGAATACACTGAATGCACTATACTCCATTTAGGAAGACCAAGATTGGACAATACATTTTAGAGAAATTTACTGTCAAATGGTTTTATAAAGTACAAGTTTAAGGAGCAGTTTGCAACTATCTGAAAAACTTGGTTCTTAAGAATGACTCATTCTCAAAGAGTGCTGAATAGCTAAGATTTTATTATATTTCAAATGCAAATACAGTTATATTTGCAAAACTTTTATGATAGTTATAAAAAGTTTGAATTTATGAAACTCAAAATGTACAATGAACATGTTATGATATCATCTTTGGAGTATAAATTTGGCAGTCAATGATTGTTTTTCACTTTATCTCAAGACTCTTATATGAAAAAAACTGAATATTTTAATTGAACATACCTTCCTTTAAATCCACAAATGTAAGTATTTTCTTTTAGTTCAATTTTATAACCAACATTTGTTTTTTTATTGAGTTATGATTGACATATAACATTATATCAGTTTCACGTATACCATAGCAAACATTTTAAATTTTATTTTGCATACATACATAGTGAAAATTCTATTATCTACAATTTGAATGCAGTAAATTGCTGTTTTGGTGAGCTCTTGTGCAGAAAAGAGAGAATGTTTTAGTCCGTTCAGGCTGCTATAACAAAAATACCATAGACCAGATGGCTTAAACAACAGAATTTATTTCCTACAGTTATGGAGGCTGGGAAACCCTTGATCAAGGTGACAGCAGACCTGGTGCTGGTGCGGGCCTGCTTCCTAAGTTTGTAGATGGCTGCCTTCTCCTTGTAGCTTCACATGGCAGAGAGCAGAGAGAAAGCAAGCTCTCTGGTCTCTCTTCTCTCTTCTTTTAAGGACAGTAATCGCATTCATGAGGGCCCCACCCTCATGACCTCCCAAAGGCCCCACCTCCAAATACCATACATTCAGAGTTAAGATTTCAACGTGTGAACTTGGGGCAGCAGGACACAAACATTCAGTCCATCACAGAGAATAATATAAAGGACACTTGTATACCCAGCACTCAGTTTAAGAGATGACACCATGAAAACACTGCCTATACATTAGTTGCATTCACCTCCTTCCCTGCCTCTACTAAGTAACCTGAGGACTAGGAAGATGAAACTATCTTGGAAATGAAGCCCTTATTACAGTTCTTTCGCCTTACACTAAAATTCTACATGGAAGTTTTAAGACCTGGAGTCATTGCCAGAGGTTCTTATTAATTGATGAATAAGCAAAAAGATTGGTTTCTTGCTCTACTATAAACTCTCATACCTATTTTCCATCTGTATCACAGGGTTCGGGACATGTTGACTGATGAGGTCACCAAAGCAGCTGCAAAGTAAGATATATTTATTCTCTTACCAGGAATTTTCTATAAATAGTTTTCTTCCTCACAGGTACGAACAGTTTCTCCTTTTCTGGCATTTCATTACTTTAAGGATTTAAAGGACTTTTCAGTTATTTTTTAAAAAATCAGTTGTTATCCTTTCTCATATTCAGTTAATTCTTACTACATATCTTTCTGTGAAAATACGGAGGAACCAGTACAGGCACATAACTTTACATCAGAGTAGTGCCCATGCTGTACACCTAACAAAATGCCCTGTGCTTTGGCTTAGATTTAAAGGATTGTGATTTAGTACAGGGGAGAAAAAAATCTTTGCTAATGTGAATTATGTCTATTTTACAAACAGATGATTAAATCTCAACTGTGAACGGGTAAATAATTTAAGGTAGTACCTCCTTTTTTTCTCCTGGTGTTATTGGGCCCAGGGAAGCTAAATATTGAATTTTTTAATACTAAAAACTAATGTTCAGACCCAGTAAAAAAGCAATTTCCATCATATCCTTATGGTTGTTTTAACAAAAATAACTTGAGTGTTGCTACCTTGAGGCTTTTTATTTATCTTAAGCCAACTCTTACTAAGAAAATTACACCTTAGTGAACTTGTTCCAACAGTCTCTTCAGGTCCCTTTGTTAGCAAGCAGCCTAATTGTTCCTGGTAGTAAGTTACATGTCAGTTACATACACTTCTCCTTTTCACTATTAGCCTTAGCTTGCTTTCTTCTTATTCACCAAATAATATAGATATACCTTTGACCCAGAGAATTTCATAAGTATTGAAAGTCTATATTATCTAGAAATATTCAACTACAATTTATTTTTCTCATGTCCTAGAACCTTCTGTAGCTACATAGATTTTGCCTAAAAAACAAAACCCAAAAAACACCATCTACCTTAGAATTCGCTTTCCACCAGCAATTTCTTAAGCAGGTACTTGATCTCAATACCTGATCACTACTCAGCCTCATGTCTTCTGAATATAGTGGTAATCCTCCCCTACACTCAGTTCCGTGGGAGGCAATGGGAAATATCTGTTGACAAAATGAAAACTAAAGTACAGAGAGGCTTTGATAGGGACTCGTTTGTGTCTGTTTACCTAGTTTGGTGAATTGCAGACACAGTGGAAGAGCACTCAGCTGCTTATTGGAGGGGAGGAGGTGCTGGGATGGGGGGCTGCCTTTGGCCTTTACCTTTCATAGTTTGTTCTATTATGTAGTCTACTTAGTTCCTGTTAAAAACAGTGCTCTGACACTTGCAACAAAAGCTCAAATGCTGAAGAAACTAGCAGCTTTCTATTAAAACAAACTGTAATTTTGCCTCTCCAGTAGTTTTGGCAGGTTCCATTCTAAAATTTTAGTTCACCAAGACTTTAATCTTTGATTTGCAAAGCATCATTTCATGACTAATACCTAAAAAGAGTGTGTTCACATTCTCAGTGGTATGGAGTAAAAATAATTTATGTTCTCATGGTGTTACCTTTTCATCAAAAATTTCCAAGTATTTTATAGACCTTATCTTATTAAAGCAATCCTGACAATACTAGGCATGACAGCAAGTGAGCAGGAGATAGTTAAGGTCCAGAGGCTGAGAGATTAATGATAGAGTGGAAGAAAAAAATCACTCTGCTGCCTTCTCTTTACTTTTTCCCACTGACTTCCTTCAGTCATGTGAGGACCGCATCACCATCTCCTGCCAGCTTAGCCTTCTATTCCTTGGACCATGGCTGCCACAGGCTACTTTGGGCCAATGTAGGGCATATTTTGTTCTGAGGCATAAATTAAATGTAGGAAGTAAAACACTAGTCACAGCATTAGACTGATTTGCTCATTTGAGAGCATTTTTTTTTTAACATCTTTATTGGGGTATAATTGCTTTACAATGGTGTGTTAGCTTCTGCTTTATAACAAAGTGAATCAGTTATACATATACATATGTTCCCATATCTCTTCCCTCTTCGTCTCCTTGAGAGCATTTTTAAAAGCATCAAGGATAGGACTAAGGGAGAATCAGAACACAGATAAAACCTGATGATTGATGTAAATGTATTTTCATTGTTAATAATTAAATAGATTTGAACCTGAAGATAAAAATCCCCAAAGGCTTGGGTCACTTTACTAATATGTAATGTAATACTTTGTCCCTAAGAAAGCATCATGGTAGCTCATCCTTCCTTGAGCTTTTAATTAGGTTAATGGCATCTGTTTGTTTCAAAGGACAATTTAATTAAAATGTCAGTGGTGTTGCCTAGATAAATACTGCACTGATGCTGACATGTTATTATGCAGATTAATCACTGCTGCTTGACTGGTAGGGGATAGTTATGCGATCAACAAGGTGAAGAGTTTTTGCTGAACCTATTCTAGAGTTTCACCTGGACAGTTCCTCCTTGAATTTGTCTCACTGTGTATGTATGGAGTACCTTCTCTCCATAACTCACTGCAAGGCAAGTGGGGAATGAAAAGATATTCAAGAGCTAGTCACCAGTGGGAGGGAGATGCAAGAGGGAGGAGCTATGGGGATACATGTATATGTATAGCTGATTCACTTTGTTATAAAGCAGAAACTAGCACACCATTGTAAAGCAATTATACTCCAATAAAGATGTTAAAAAAAAAAAGAGAGAGCTAGTCACCGTACCTTTATGAAATGTGTTACTTGGCCTAAGCATGCATTGTGACTGTGGGCTAGTTTTTCCTATTCAAAGATTAATGTCCAAATATGCATTTAGTCTGCATCCAAAGATCTAATTACCAGTCACTTTAAATACATTTTACCCCATTTTACAAGAACAATACATGCTCAGGAATGTCAAGACCAGAGAAACTTTTGAAATACAGTGATTTGGGGTACTGTTTTAAAACTGAGGCTAAATTTTCATTCAGAATTCCAGGGTTAAAAAGACACTTTTTATGTCATCTTGACTAATATTCTTGTTTTAAAAGATTTTGATACCCAATTTCTGGTGACCATCTAAGAATTCCTCCAGGGTGATAAATTCACTGAGAATTTAAAACTTTTTAAAATTTTACTTCGGGGATCCGTGACCACTTTGTAGCAGAACAGGCTTCAAGGTATTCTCAGTTAAAGGAAAGGGAGAATATTAAAATAAAGGTTTTTTTTTTTTTTTTTTTTTTT
>NW_006782029.1:2040014-2046210 GCF_000442215.2 Lipotes vexillifer | reverse complement strand
GGCCTCTCCTGTTGCGGAGCACAGGCTCCGGATGCACAGCCTCAGCGGCCATGGCTCACGGGCCCAGCCGCTCCGCGGCATATGGGATCCTCCCGGACCAGGGCACGAACCCGTGTCCCCTGCGTCGGCAGGCGGACCCTCAACCACTGCGCCACCAAAAAAAATTAAATAAATAAATAAAGGATTTAATTTTGATTTTGTTAAATGATTTTCTGGCTAGGGCACCTGGGCATGCCCACATCTTGCCTTGCTTCCTGGGATTTTATTGTTAGCTATAGGAGTTCCCAGTAATCCTCACTGCAAACCTGCTTCAACCTCAAGGCTTCCTTTCTGTTTTCTCCCCCTGCCCCATCCCTCAGTGTAAATGTTGTTGTCTTATCAATGTATGACAGACCTCATGGAGGAATGATCTAAGAAGAGATGAACAAAATGATCAAGAGTGCAGAACAAGCCTTCCCTGAGCTTAATCACCCCAGAGTAGGAGAGAGAAGGAAGGAAGGAATGGATGGATTGAGAGAACTTGATAATGGCAAGTCCTGAGTTCCATTTTTACCAAATGGAAACAAAAATGCAAGAACACAGGTGTATACTAACCTTTTGATACTCACTGACTCACATGTTCAGTCATGACTGTGGCCTAGGGCCGGAGGCACTAGGCTTGCATGGGGAGCAGGGCTGGAAATCTTCCTCATCCCACCTATCTGCTCTATTCCTGCACCAGGGTAAGCAAGGGAGCAGTTCTTGGATGTACACACTGATTAAAGTTCAGGTCTCAAGTCCAGGTTTGGGGAAGGATTCTCTGCATTTATGGGAACCCACAATCGTAGAACTCCCTGAGAACTGAACTATCCGATGGTAAGGGTGCTGTGTTGCCTGAGTTCTGTTACGATGAAGTCCGCAAGCCAAGAGCATCTCATCAGTGTCCCACTGGGGATTTTATTCTATAGGCTTACTTTGGAATTATGGAATAATACTAAATGTACATTTTCCAGTGGTAAGTGTATTTAAAAAATTCAGTTTTCTTGATACCAAATTCATAAGTCAAACTTAAGATTTTATTGCCAATATTAGAAAACTACCATTTGAGTGATATAAAAAGACTCTATGCAAATAGTCTAAAAACAAGCTTTTTTTGCATCTTATCTAGGGTTTCTGAATTATGTTACAGACTGACTTTAAGGTTGCTGGCTTTGGCATATTAAGAGAAAGAAGGGGGAAATGATAATGACGGAGGAAAGCCGCCAGCGTGTCGAGTTGCTGTTAAAGTATATGCCGTCTGAAGTGGTTCACTAGAAGCTGATTCCACACACCAGTGCTTTAGAAAAGCCAGGGGCCAGTTGCATTGTGCTGGGCTTATTCACACAACTGTCCTTTGCCGTGTTTCCAAAACAAATCAATACATTTTTCATATTGGCCAAAGATGACACCGAAGAAGATGGCTTGGGAAATGTCAGGTCTAATGATGAAATAAAAATTTTAGGAAGAAGAAGCTTAGACGTATGAGCTCATTCGATTTTTTAGGTTCCCCAAAGCATAATGACCATACATTTATAAGAAGAGTTAAAAATCAGCACTAGTGTCAGAAGGAGGAAAGAAGCTGCTGGCATCAGGGAACCAACAGACCTGTGTTTAGAAGGCTCTGTGAAGGGATGGAAGGAAGTGCTTTTGATCTCATCTGCCCTCCCTATAAGAGCACCTTCTCTTCTCCCGGTTAATGCCCCCAAATCCTCTCTTGGAATTTTTTTCTTTTTAAACAGAGACAGCCCAGTGGTCAAAGGCAACGCGCTGTTAGCCTTAAGCAGCCTTGCTGTCGTCGTTTCCAAACATGAAGCCAGCCTCTCCTCAGACTCTGAGGGTGACCTGGAGGTGAGTTAAGGGTGATTAGAACCAGTTGACCTTTGGTTGTTTAACATGTGAAAAGTGAGACTTCTCCTAAAGCCTGGCCCTGAATTTAGGAGGTTACAGTCATTGGCTGTGCTACCCTATGCATCTTTATACCGTAAGCCTTAGTGTCCTCTAAAACACTTTTCTTTGCTGCTTTTCTGTTTTGCTTTCTCCATCACAGTTAAGTGGTCATTTCCATTTGAAGGTACCAATTTTATGCAACAGGGCTTGTCTTTTTGTGATTACATCATGGTAACCAATCTTAGGAGGTTAACTAGGCTTACTGAAAGTGAACAGTGATGTCAAAAAAAGGATAAATAAGCAGTGTTTACTGACTGAAAAAAATTGCACTTTGCATTTTAATTGTAGATGTCAATGACAAAGTGCCTATTCATTTTTTGCAAGGCATTTATTTCTTAATTAAACATGTGACAAGCTGGCCAATGTTCATTTCCAGTGTACTTTTTCAGATAATTCATATCTGTCAAAATAAAAAGGCATGGATTCTTCTTTTAAGCCCCGTTTTCTGGTAGCTATCATTATCTGGAGACAATATAGTCAAGTGGTTAAAAAACACAGGCTTTGGAGTAGGAGAGTTCTAGATTTAAATCCTAATACTTGCCTTTACTAGCTCTATGGCTTACTGTTGGTAACCTCACCTTTCAGAGCTTATTTCCCCATCTGTAAAATGGGGACAGCAATACTTACCAGATAGGGTTATTGTTAGGATTAAATGAAGTAATATATGAAAGGCACATTGGCTGGTAAATAGTCAGTAATAGTAGCTATTATCATCAGCATCATCACTTCTTGCTGCAAAAAATTGGGCTTTATTCAATGCTATTCAGCCGATCTCTGTCCCCACAGAGTGCCTGATGGACCATTTGTATTCTTTTTTCATGGTAGGGTTTTTTGGTGGGTTCTTTTGGGGCAAGAAGCCAACTCTAATTTAAATTAAAAAGGAACTAGAAGAATAAGGAATCTGGAATCCCGTGGAATTGAAGGCAAAGCTTAAAAACTGAGTTGGGAGAAGAACAGGAGGCAAGCTGGGGAGTCCACACACAGGTACTGATGAACCATTTCAGCAGACCACCGCTACTGGGATGGATCGGCTATAGTCATTTACTGTCTTTGCATCACTCACTTAAGATTCGGAATCCCGTGGGTCCCATGCCTACACCTTCAGCAGGGTAGGATGAGTAGCTTGATTGAGCATTTAGCCAAGCTTTAAATCGTGGAGGAGGGAATTTCCCAAAGGCTGCTATTACCAATAAACAAGAGAATAATGCTGTGTGGCAAAAGCTACAAATGTGTATTACATGTGGGGAAGGGAAGGAGGCCAAGGAGTTATCGCATGAAGGATAAAAATGTAGTTAGTTACCATATGGAAATTTACCTTTAAGCCCAGACTCTTATTTTAATAATGAGAAAGATGAAAATTTTTTAGAGTGGAAATGTTTCATATCTTTGAATGAGCCGTGGAATACTTTAGCAGAGACAACATGCTAGGTAGACCTACACCCTAAAAAGTAAACATGCCTTCCTAGGATCCCTTCGTTTTGGTGTTATTTATGTCAGACTACCAGTTGTACAGGTCATTTGCCCCAGTAATAACTGGAGGTCTAGCTCAGAGTTTGAGCTCCAGGCCCTTCTATTCTTTATTCCCACAACCTTTGTCCTGTGCTGTGGCACATAGTACACAAAACATTGAGAAGCCTCACAAGCCAAAGATGGGGCTTTGCTTTTATTCTTGATAACCTTGCCTTTGGCTATTACTCAATATAAACTCAAGATGTCATTATTTGATTAAAGTTGAAGTTTTCAAACTTCATTCAAATCTGCATTTGACAAACAACTAAAGATCTTAAGAAGAAGGTCTTGTCTGATTCAAGGAATTCATTCCAAGGTTTCTTAACACCGCATCGACCTTTATATAGTTTGCACCACTTGTGTATTACCATGTGAGTTAATGAATGTTTTTTGACATCCATGGTCATGAATGATTTTTTTTTTTTAATTTTCTTTATTTTTTTGGCTGTGTCAGGTCTTAGTTGTGGTGCATGGGCTCTTCATTGTGGCGTGCAGGTTTTTTCTCTCTCTAGTTGTGTCGCGTGGGGTCCAGAGCATGTAGGCTCTGTAGTTTGCGGCACATGGGCCCTCTCCTTGAGGCGCGTGAGCTCAGTAGTCGCCACGCACGCAGACTTAGTTGCCCCGCTGCATGTGGGATCTTAGTTCCCCAACCAGGGATCGAACCCACGTCCCCTGCATTGGAAGGCGGATTCTTTACTGCTGGACCACCGGGGAAGTCCCTCATGAATGATTTTTTTTTTTTAAACCAAGTTATCTTTTTACTGAGCTGGGTTTTGTTGTTGTCATTGTTTTGTTTTTTGCATTCTCTTTCCTCTTCTTTTCCAAACTGAAGATCATTTATGTTTTCTTACTTACTTGGCTAGGCAACTGTGATGATTCTTGAATGATAAGTATAGTGATAGTAAGAAATGCTAGAGATGGTAAAAACATTTTGTCAGCTGCTTTATTGAAATGACAAGTCAGAAATGAGAAAGTTTGAGTTGGTTTCTCTGCACGTCTCTCCCTTTAACCACCATGTTACCCTCACTGAACACGGGAGAGCTCTAAGGAGCTCCCAGATCTGTTCTGTTTTGCAGCCCTCATCCTCTCACCTCTGCTAAGTCTTATATGAAAGGTAAGTCTTATTCACATTGGGGCACAGGTGAGGATGTGTATTTGTCAAATACCTATCTACTTCATGCAGTCCTGGCAGGTGAAGTTTAGTTTTTAATAACAGCACTTCATTCTTTCATACAGAAGGAGGTTGTACCCTGGTTCTAGAAATAAAGTTTAGGTTTTTTCTTTTTTTCCCATTATCATTTCATGTTTCCCTTCATCTGCAGGTTCAACCTAATTTCCTCTCAATGAAAGTGTGGGTTTCCATGGTGTTTGATACTCTTCTGGTCATTGTCGATAGCCATTACCAACCCAGAGGACAACTTTTCTCCTGGTTTTATTATGTAAGTTCGAGAAATAAAAAATGATTAGAAAACTCAAGAGTTGATTCTTATATCAATTGTTCATGTGAAATCCATGATATAGTGTAAGTCTTAGCCTTAGCTATACATTAGATATAAGTCTCAGCCTTGGCTGTACATTAGAGTCACCTGGGGAACTTTAAATATATCTATACATATTGAAAAAAGAAATACTGATGTATAGGCCTCACCTCTGATGTAATTGCTTGGGAATGGGTCCTGGGTAGCAGCGTTTTGGAAGCTTTCTAAGTTATTCTGATGTGTAATCAGAGTCAAGCACTACAGTTGTAGTAAAATAAACGTTGGCTGAAGATGGTGGACCGTGAGTTTCTGGTCTTAGTTTTTTTCATTGTGGAGTATGTGACCAGGGGAAGTTCAGTTAATCTGTCTGGACCACTGTGTCCTTGTTTATAAAATGAGGTGATTGAGCAATATTAGCTACAGTGATTGTAGCCCCAGCTTCACCTCTTATTAGTTTTGTGACTGTTGACCTGACACTTACTTAACCTATCATCTTATTTTCCCTTCCTGTAAAATGAAGGTAAAAATGAATGCTTTGCCAACTTTGTAGAAGATTGTGAGGATCTAATTATATAAAATCTACAGGAAAATGTTTTGAAAATGTGAAATGCTCTATAAATACAAAGTCATATTGTTGATCACAAAAAAGCACCTGTTACTTAGTCATTCTCTTTCTTCATGCTTATATGCTAAGATCTGAAGCAAATTGAAAACACACTTTGTTGGTTTAGGTTTCATTTTCCCTTTATTGGCTGTAGTGCATGCTTTATTTCTGTATCTGCATGGAATTATTTTGGTTCTGCCTTATCACTATCCATTGCTTAGGGAATTATAGGGATCATGGGACAATCAGCTGAGTGGCAGAGGATTACAGTTGATTTGAATTAAAATATAGCACAAGTCCTGAACTGTTGCTAAGATCACGATTTTAGCCTGAAACTTCATTGCCTTAGGTCTTCTTTGTACAACATTTTGTGTGCCTCTGTCCTCCTGCCCTTAGGAGGACCTGGTATGTATCCATCTGGGGCTTAGGGTCTGGAACTAGATTTTTTTACTATACTTGAGGACAAAAAATGACTTACTAGATAACGTAGAATTAAATTGGAAGGTAGATTTTGCTCAAAGAAGTACTTTGTTTACGATGATTTGTTTTCTGTCAGAAGTTTTCTTATTTCTTTAATGATGGATGAAAACCTTGTTAACTTATATGGAGGTCTTTGCAGTAGCTGTCTGGTTCAGATATT
>NW_006782029.1:2038398-2040004 GCF_000442215.2 Lipotes vexillifer | reverse complement strand
TCAGCAGGACGGGATATTGTATTAGACTTCTAATAGCGCTGCTTAGTTCTTGCAATCCAATAAGAATAATGTCTCTACTAGCCAGCTCGGGATTGCCTCTTACCTTTGTGATTCTTGCATTATTATACTTTTTCAAAGCCCTGTTTCAAAAGCTACTTTCTTTATTTCCCTTGTCTTAGCAGCTGGGTCATTTTGAGTAGTATCGTCATTGTAATAGTGCTATATTAACTTAAAGAATCCCTTAGTTCATGTTTGCCTTTTATCCTTAAAGTACTAAAGCTTAGAGAGCAAACGAGTATAGAATTAAAAACACTTTTTAATGTGTTTTGACTGCAAGGGACAACACGGCCTTTATGGTGTGTCTGAAAATTTGAAGTGGGTAATACTGAGGAATGATAAACGGTCTTTCTTCCCCACTTGAGACATATTTATAAATTATATAATGTCTGGTGGAGCTCTCTAACACAGGACTCTTGTAGAAACTGTTCATATTCAGCTGCCCTGTCATTTTATTAGGGTTGTTATTAATTTCTTTTCCCATAATTACATATAGGAAAGGAGCATATAGAGCTCTCCGTTTCATTTTGAATAGCTGGTTATTGCTTTGTAACCAGAGGCTTTTAGGATTTCAACTTCCTTTTTAATTAAAAGGAATTAACCCCCTGTAGGAAATAATCCATCTACTGGGAAGCGTTCCCACCAAAAATTTTGGGAGATCTGCCAATAGATCCCTGTGCCAAACTTACACTTATCCCTCTGTAACTAAACTTGAACTGCCCTCACCCTAACCCCTTTTCTTTTCTCTCCCAGAAAACTCCTGGCTTTCTGGACATTTATAATGTGGCTTGGTGGTTTCTGCAAGCTTGGATAGCTTCACTTGGGGTTTCTCATTATATATACATGTAGGCTTTGAAAACACTGATATTGTTTCAGGCTTTATAGTGAGGGAATTCACACCCTTTAATAGGAGACACTTATAACTTGGTTTTTCAAATTTAAAAGGGTATTATTAGTCAACCGATTGCTTAGTAGCAAATTGTTTTACTAAGAGTAAGAAGGTAACCCGTAGGTAAACACAGAAGTAGATTTATTTAAAAAAAATTTTTTTTTTTGGGTGGCAAGGGTGGACTTAGGAGAAGCTTGCACTGTTGTATAGCGCTTTTGTGATAGGTGTGCGTCCTTCATGCTTTAAACAAAAGGCCAACCCCCTGTTTTCTTTCTTTGGCATGTCCTAGAAATCCTATTCTGGTGAAAACACAGCTAGTGCCATTGCACGTTCTGCGGCCGCCACGGCTTTGTCTCTCCTTGTGCCAGTTTTCATTATCTCTTGCAAAGAGAAGGTTGAGGAAATCCTGAACATGCTGACTGCCAGGTTACCTGGGAAACCAAGTGCTGATGAGTCTCAAGCCGTGCAAATCCACATGGGCCTTGCTTTGGGGATGTTTCTCTCTCGCTTGTGTGAGGAGAAACTCAGGTACAGTTTATTAAAATATTCCTGTTTTTCCTCTTTGTGACTTACGTGGAGGATTTGTCCCTCTCCCCCCATCCCCCGACTCTCTCTCTCTCTCTCTCTCTCTCTCTCTCTCTCTCTCTCTCTCTCTCTCTC
>NW_006782029.1:2034849-2037351 GCF_000442215.2 Lipotes vexillifer | reverse complement strand
TCTCTCTCTCTCTCTCTCTCTCTCTCTCTCTCTCTCCCCCCCCCCCCCCCCCCCTCTCTCTCTCTCTCTCTCTCTCTCTCTCTCTCTCTCTCTCTCTCTCTCTCACACACACACACACACACACACACACACATTATATCAGCAATTTGTGGTGCTCAACTTTTTGAGATGTTCAGCTTGATCCTTTATTCTCCTTTATGAATGAATTTGTCTCTAAAATACCATCACATAGACATTAATGTGTTTTAAGGGTTCCTCTTTTTAAAGTGATTGATTACTTGAAAATCATTTCATGCTTAGATGAAAGCCCTGTGTAATAGACATGAGGAAAGTCTAATCATATGGTGCTATAAATTTTAAAAAGCTTCTTTTTTTCCCTCTGGTTTATAAGGGTGAAAGTAATTACTTATTCTTTGTTGATATCACTATAAAATGGGAGGAAAAGATCGGGGTACCCCTGTGCCTGAGGATGCAGGAATCACTGAATCACCTGAGAACTGCATGTACCCAGTTTTAAATATTGCTTTTATCCTGTGCCCTGGCTACATTTTTGTAATCCTTAAAGAGTCTTAATCTCTGCATATTATACTGTGTGCTTTATTCAGTTTGATTGCTCATTTTTAGACTGCTAGCTTTACTCTTGAATGGAGCTAATAGAATATCAAAGACCCAGGTGGAAAATTCCACTAAGTGGGAAAGTTTTCTGGTGCACGAATCTACTTTAGTTTTGTTGCTCATTATATTTATTCTTTATTTTATTACTGATCTTAGAATTTTATATATCCAGATTGGTTATACTGTGGTACAACACGAGTATTTGGGGATCATGAATATTTAGATGTCACTGATTTGGAATTTCAGCCCCATTTTCCTGCTTTGGAAATAGTAGGGATTGTGGGGAGAGGCATTCTGTTCTGATGTTAGCTGTCCTTAAGCTTCCCTAGTTGGCAGAAATTGTCTGTCCAAAAGCAAGAAATGGTGTTGATGTGGGTAAATTGGGTGATATTATGCTATATTTAGATTTCTGTTCGAAACCAGTGGTTAAGTTTACATTTGTAATTTACATAGTTTTGTGCAAACATCCATA
The DNA here is from genome assembly GCF_000442215.2 of Lipotes vexillifer. Classification (NCBI taxonomy): domain Eukaryota; kingdom Metazoa; phylum Chordata; class Mammalia; order Artiodactyla; family Lipotidae; genus Lipotes; species Lipotes vexillifer. The sequence continues at coordinate 2,036,264 of NW_006782029.1, read as the reverse complement.
TGTGAAACCTTTATGAGAACTGCTATTGATCTAGGGAAATACTGTCTTTCAGATGATCATTTTCAGCCCTTGGAAACATCTGTTGGATGATTTGGGAAGATTGGCTTAGTCTTTGTGATCATAAATGAAACATTTCTAGAATATTCATTTTGTTCTATTCACCAGTATTAGTATACACAGGCCTGGTTCTGGACGTGAACAAAAAGCTTCCCTTTGCATGTGAATTGACTGTTACGTGTCCTGTGTGTGGGACAGAACACAAAGTATTTTTATAGACTTAAAACGTGAAAGTGATTTTTTTCCCCCTTTGCTTCTATGCTACAAATGGCGGTCTCTTCACCATCTGTGTTCATGTTCTTTCTTCAGTATCTTTTCAAGCTACTTGTTTTACAACTAAAAATGAGCCATGGCAGTTTAATTCCAGGCAACTCATTTCATCCTTTCCTGGCTCTGGCTCCCTTCTTCCTTAGTTTAGGAGGAGATGCTGCTGGTTTTAGGGCTTGACAAGCTTACATTTGTGGTTAATTTAATTATGCTACCTGGAGAAACCTATGGTGATTCCCCTAAAGCATCCTTTCTGGTTCCTAGATTGCCTTCCACCCCTATCTACCCTACTTGACTTTGCACCTGCAGGAAACCCTGGGGAAGGACACCAGGAAGCTCTTCCTGAGGCAGACTGCCCACAGAATAACTGCAGATTTTAACTTTGCCATAATGATCCTGTATTTGATAGCATTCTCCTTCTGCCTGGTATGTTAGTACTGCAGCCATTAATATAATTATTCATGGTTCCCACCTTCCTAATTTCATAGAGCAGAGAAATCTGAAATATTTGCCTTTTAGTACTAATAAATATTTTACTAGATGATGATAGTCTCACCAGATAATGACATTTTTGGAGAAAATTTCTATTTTTCTAAGATTAAAGTAAGTGTTTTGAGGGCTACTAACTCTGAATAATCAATGACATCAAATAAATTTTCTCCTTAGGAGAATAGGATCAGGACAATATCTTGGTCTCAAGAATCAAAAATCACTTTGTAGAAAAGAATTTTGACATTCAATCCATCTTTCTTTTTATTTTATTTTTTTGCTGAGGCTTATGAAAAATCTCCTGAATTTAAATTCCAGTCTAGAATTTATTCAGAAAAGTATATTATTCCAAAGCTTGCTTCTGTCATAACTCCCAGAGGATACTAGTAGGATCTCTTTAGCATTTGTTTAGGATATTTAAGTACATTTTACTCCAGAGAACAACTATAATAGGACTTATTTAGTTAAAGCTATTAAAATTGTGTGTACCTGTGTGCATGTTTTCTCATTGCAAAATGTACTCCTTCACTTCAGGCAAAACCACTATAGTCTGGGTTGGAGAAGATATTATTTAAAGTGCGCTCTGGCTGGCTGGCATTCCT
>NW_006782029.1:1992187-2034753 GCF_000442215.2 Lipotes vexillifer | reverse complement strand
ATTCCTGGGGCTGCATTCCACTCAGCATGGTCTGAGGCAGCAGCAGGAGAGCTGACATGTAGGGACCCCTTGATAATAAAGTGTTGGTGATGAAGCCCACAACTCTGCCTGAAAAAACAGACATAGACCTACCTTTTATTTTACTCTAAAAGTCATAGTTCTCACCAAGACAATTACAAAAACCACATCAATTACTGTATAAAGGCAGAAAAATATAGGGCTGGGTTTTACCCCCATTTAAAAAAAAAAAAGAATAGAACTGAAAACTTCCATATTTGAGACATGAAATCAGAAGTTATAGTTTTTGCAAGAAAGATTTGGAATGATTATTGATAATATCAGCTTAATGGATTAGTAAATATTCTGAAGAAAATCACCTTAGCATTCCTAGAAATAATTTTTTGGAATTCTGAGCTTTGTTCTTATTTTTCAGTGATTTTAAAATTTGAATGAGCTGAGAAAATGCAAAAGTAGCAGTTTTAGGGTTTATTGGTTTGCAAGTGATTATAATGTACAGAAACCCAATTATTGAATAAATTCTCTGACTCAGTTTCTCTGTCTACAAAATATATGTGAATCATCAATATTGTTATTTGCTACTTTTATATATTTTTTAAAGAAATGCATTTTCAATAAAATATTGAGAGCAAAATATTACATAGTAAATATTTTGGACAGTTGAATGATTTTAAATAATTCATTTTTCCCTCTTGGTCTTTACCCAGTGATATATCTGGCCAACAGATGAACCTTCTTCTGATGAAGTCTTTGGATGCCCTGGAAAATTGCTGCTTTGACACTAGTCTTGAATACAAGTATGTTGATTCCATTCCTTCTCTGATACTCCGAGATTGGTTCTTTCTTTGCCATAAATTTTACATTCTATGGTGAAATATTTGTAGGACCCGGTCTTGAATTCCTTTGTGTAGAGATTTCAGTAATAATAAAAAAAATCTGTAATTAAAGCTCACTTGTTCTGAAACCCATGTTTCAGAAATAGGCGGTTTGTTTCCATACAAAGCAACAAATGTCATTTTGTGGCTGTCATTAAGTTACCCATACCTTAGATTCTGTCTTGTACTTTACCATATGAGGCATCTATCTGGGGACTTGTATGTATGACAACCTTTTTAAAATCTGTTGAAAATATTCTTTCAATTTGATTTGACGAAGAGAGTCTTTGACTCATGATTTGGATTTCCCTATGAAATCCAATGTCAGAGAAATCAAAATAGAAACAAGCAGAGGTTACACCAGAGGTTCTCAACCTCCTCAATATTAGTAGATCCCTTCTCCCCCCAAACTTCATGCTTTTAAAATATTTTGTCTGTTAAACTAAATATCTTAAGAGTTAATTTATTTTCTCATTCCAGTCATGAAAAACAACAAAAACAATAAAAAGGAATAATCAGAAAATACAATACAAAATGGTGTTAAACATACTCAGTTAGTGAGACATTGAATGTTTTAACTCATCCATGTGGCTTGTGTGGGAAAACATATTGTTTTATTAGGCCTTCTGAAATATTGACACCATTGAGAACCTGGATTGTACCTTTTTGGACTTCCCTATGTTTTAGAACTTGAGGTTTGGATCTTCTGGGGTTGAAGTTACTAGGAAACTCAACAGAGTATAAGCACTAACCTCCAATTTATTAACTCATTTACTTCATGCTATTATGGGCACTGTTCAAATATGAGTTAAATCAGTGTTTACCAAAAAAATCAGTGTTTAAATTTCTGGCCTTTAGGAACTTATGATCTAAAGTTACATTCATGGATGTAGCCTGTTATGTTCAGACTAACAAAAGCATAAATGGTAAAAGTACTGCAAGTATCATGTATTTCATCATGTGTAAATAAAGTCATATCTTCACTTAGTAGGTGGTAGTTATGAGATCTTTCACATGCAGGCTAAGGTTGGATAAGAATGCTTGAAACGCACTCACTTTATCACACTTTAAAGTTGAACACGTCAGAGATGAAATGACATGTCAAGAGTGTGGTTTTGAGTATGGGCAAAGAGAGTTCAGTGGCATGATTCAAGTCTCTTAAATTTAGAAAATGATTAATGGAAGGGATAGGGTCATTTATGTGTTCAGGGGGCTGGTGAAGAGTTGAGTTTTTTGAGCCTAATTCATGTGTTGGTGGTGCTGCCTTTTACAGCCAAGGAGTAAGGTAAGTTTCTGTCCTTTCCTCCCCGCTCTCCCCATCTTCCTTCTTTCTCCTGCCTTCCCACAAAGGTTTCCAACATAGCTGTAGCTCAGGGTATTAAGCTGGGGAGAAAATTGTGATTAACATGCTGCACACTTTCAGCCAGCTGGAACAATCAGGAGTGACTCTCACGTATCAGCTCCATGAGTTTGCAGGAAGGTTGTTTGAGTGAAGGGAGGGCCACGTGGATAACTGAATTATCCAAAGTATGGGCATTTATGCATTTACAACCTTCATATGTCTAAGCATATGTAACTTTAAAATTAACTTTTTATATTAACAAGGTTCTTGTTTCTTCATTCTTACCTCCTTTCTTCATTCTTACCTCCTTTCTTCATTCTTACCTCCTTTCTTCATTCTTACCTTCTTAATAAACATGTGTTTGGGAGAAGGAAAGGTGGGCCTCCATAGGGTATTGAGCCTGCAGATTCAAGTAGAATAGGGTCATCAGAAATTTCCTGTCCATTTAGTAAAATCTTGCTTGCCTTTCAGTGCCAATTAAAAGCCCAGGTCCTTCAAGAAACCCTCCCTCTATTCTCTCCAAACTGTGTTTTTCCTAGTTAATGAAGTTTAGTATTTTGTCATTTCTAATACTTTGTGGGTGTCCATGCTTAGGTAGTTCTCTCGTTGGTTTTGGGTTCCACTGATACTTACTGAGCAGCGCCATATTTTGCTAGGCCTTTTCACATCCGCTTCTCATGTAATTAAGCCCTGATTACAACCTAAATATTGATACTAAAGCAGGAGTCACCATCACTTCAGTTTACAGATGAAGAACATGAGTCTAAAACATGAGACTGGTTCAAGGTCACGCACTAAGTGGCAGAGCCAGGAGAGAAACCTAGGTAGTCTGACTTCAAAACCAGCTTGCTTTCTCTTTTTTAGCACAGCATGGAGAACACATTTCAGTAGAAAGAAAGCAGTTTGACACTTGACAGTGTGGTGTTGATTATTTTTTCTGACATGTGGATGTTGTCTATCATTGAAAGCAGAAGAGAAATTCTAACTAGGCCCAGACCTGGTTCATAGCATAAAGTATTCCCCCATCCAATGAACTTGCAGGAGTCCGGGGCAGTCCTCTCTCACCTGAAATATCGGAGGCGTTACCCAAAGGTAGTTAATAGATCTGGGAGCGTGCTACCTCGAGTGATAGAATTCACCCAGAGCAAATTTACCACGCTTCCTTGGTTTAATGGATGTGTCCCTGCTGAGAGAACCGAGCACCTGGTGTGGTGTTTGGGGTCCTATCACTTACATTTTGCTGCCATCTAGTGGTATGTTTTACACCATTTCAATCTTCACAGCCATAACTAGTCACGTTATCCATCAACAACCTGAGCATTGGTTAATTACTGTTGAGCTTTTACAAATATGATAACATTTGTATAGCACTTTGTAAAGGGCAAAGCACTATACAAATGTTAACTGTTATTAGAACTAATTATTAGATGGCCTAGTACTTAATCTGCAGAATAGCCTACAATAAACTAGGGAATTGAAGATTCATCTCTGGTTAATTTTAGAAAAATATATCATGTCCCAGTTGATATAGCAACACACATATCGGAATTATGAGCATAGCTTTTAAGACTCAGAATCTCCTTTGCCAGTGATATTTTAATACACTTGGATAAGAAATTCAAATAAGTAATGACATAATGGGGCATATCATCCTCTTTATCATTTGTTAGTATCCTTATAGGAGATTTATGTTAGCAATTCCCAAACCTCAATTTTATATCTAACACAATTTATTTCATCTGTTCAGGACACCAACACTTAAGTCCTTTTTGTTTTCAATGGACAGAAAGATGTGAAAGCTATCTCTGCCCAAGTTATTCTTGGTCTAGAGCTGGTAGAACAGTGAAGCTAGAATGAGGTAAATGTGTAGAAATGCTGAACTAAGCACCTAGAAGAATCTTTAAGACTTAGGACAAAAGATACACACATTAAAATGTAGATTTGGAAGTCAGAAGGAAACACCAGGAATGAAGCTTTAGGACTACCTTCTTGGTACATTGCTGGAACAAATTAGACAAAGTAGAAGGGAACGGTTCAGATGGTCAGTAGATGCACACTATCTAACGTATTTTTGTTGGCACCCATATGTACTTAGAAAAATATATCACAGCTAATAACCAAATGAATAGAATTGTTAGTGACTGTTAACCTTGCCCAAGAACAATTCTGCTGTGATATTTTTTAGGTAAATGTAAACTAGAAACTGGGATGTCTTTTTCTAGACCTTTGTGCCCATGTGCCTTGAGATGGTGAAAGAGGAGCTTCAGTCCAGGGGATAGAGATTTTTGTGTGCCCAGAATAGACAGAAAAGCAAGACCTGTCTATTATTTGAAAAAGATGAACCCCAGTAGTTAAGTGAGCTTTGAGAAGAATCTTTTTTCCTCATAAACCTGACACCTCTTTCTTAAATTAGTCTGGCAAAAAATAGAAATCGAGTTTTCTTGATTGAATCTTGGATGATATATTCAGTGAATTTTACCACTCATAAATTTTGCCTCCAACTGAACATGAAAATAAAGCCTTGGGTTTTTTTGGGGGGGGTTCCCCCCTATAAGTTTTCTCTCCACTTTAGATTCTCTTGAAACTAAAGAGAATTTGGTCAGTTCTTCAGCATTCAGTAAATGTTGGTTGAATGCCTCTCCCTGTCAAGCAGTGTTACTAGGTGCCACAAATACTGTAGTGAGGAAAAAACAGAAAAGGTACCTACCCTCATGGAGCTTGCAAGCTAGTGAAGGATGTGGTCAGTAATCAAATCAGCTCCCAGATAATCTTCATCGGAGTATATCATTAAAATTGTCTGAAGTAGATTAGTACAAGGTACTATGGGAAAATATTAAGGAGGTTCCCTGCTGGACCAGGGCAGGTATCCCTGAGGAAGTAACATTTGAAATCCTAAGCATAAATAGCAGTTACATAATTAAAGAGGGAGCAAAAGTTAAATTTTTAAAGTATTAAATGATATTTGTCTAACTATATCTTTGGTCTGATTTCATATGTATCAATATAGAAAGATGGCCAAAAAAAACCTTTCCTGTAGAGTCTAAATGAAAACAAAGACTTTAAATCCATTCTAATCAGCAGTAGCCTTTCCTCTTTCAGAAATGTGGTTTGTCTCAAAAGCACACAGTGTTCAGATGTTAGATGCTGATTTAACTCATTGAAATATGCATTATGCTAGTTGAGCTGGTTGTTAAGTTCATGTAAGCAGGAACAGCAGTTCTGCCTGACTTGGATTATTGCTGCAGTAGCTTCCTGACAAAGGATTTTCTAATGCCAGATTGTTGTGCAATAGAACCTAGGAAAACACACCTGAGACATGTTGCCTTCTCATAATCATTCCATCATGGCATCACACAGGGTGCCAGGAGGGGCCTGGGTTTGGCAGTTGGAACAGAAGGCTGGAAATCAAAAAACCCTGTCTTCTGTCCATGCTCTGCTGGAAACTCTCTGCATGACCTTGAGCAAATCCTGTAGCCTCTCCATCCTCTTGGGTATCTCTTATCGGATGTGGAAGCTCCGTTGGCGCAGAGGTGTCAGGGGAAGTAACTAACATGTTTAAGAAACTATGTGAAGGTCTTGATGCCAGCCAAAGCGATAGATGCTATATAAGAGCAAAATGACATAACATACGGGCATTGAAATATGTTATTGGAGAAATGCCCTGGAATGTCTTCTTAAGCAGTAGATATCAGGAAGAGAGGCAAGCCAAACCAGAGTGAGGATGATTTCTGAAAAAGTCAGCATTTCCTCAACTTGAAAAACAACAATGATGATAAAAACTTTTTCAAAAGAGTAAAAAATTACCCCCAAGCCACATTTATCTTATCACACTAACTAGAAGTTTTCTGGGAGAACAATTCTTTTCTTTAAATGGATATGTATTCTTTCAGGAGAACTGGGGCACAAAGCCCAAGATTCCAATTGAATTGTCACATGGGGTAACTTTTGACAAGCCTGTCATTTGTCCATTTTCTCTTCTGACCCAGTGGTACTCGGAGGGATCAGAGGAGAGAAGAGGACTAATGTCATTGTGCACAGACAAATACACAGTTTCTTCGAAACAGAAATTCCACTTGTTGAAGTTGACTAGGAAACATGAAGCACTTAGCAGTACCTCGTAATTATGCCTTTTGCCTCCCCCGTTATTAGTCAGATGGCCTCAGCTCATATCCTGAAATTTAGGCTTTTCTCTCCTTATGCAGTTAATCATAGTGCACTCAGCATGATTGGGGGGAGCAGTGAGTGGAGAGGGGACCACGGCATTTCTCTAAGTGCAGAGATAGAACTGGTTTGACTAATTTTTATGCCTCCTTCTCTTAAAGAGTTTGTCAAACTATTTCATGTATTTATTTGTTTTCTCCATTGGGTACATAGCACTGGCATGGGCCATGGACACATTTTGATTGGGGGGGGGGGGTTGGTCATGGAATACACCTGTACACCAAGCAGCAGAATTAGAATCCAGCCATCTTACCTTGGGTTGTAGAGCACTGGTAACTCCCATGATAAGTGAAGAGCAATGGCGTGGATTTCTTACGATTTTCACTCCTCATCTTTTTTTGGCATCCAAGCACGGGCTGTATACTGGGAGTTGGACTTGTCCTGTCCCTCATGAGCCACAGCAGCCGAACAGAGTCGCGAGTTCACGTGGCAGCCTCGCTTCGGAAGCTCTCCGTGTACCTAGATGACAGCGGGGGCCAGAGCAGAACCTTTCAGGAGGTAGGAGACCAACGTTCCAGTTTCCTTCCCTCTGCTGGCTTTTGTTTTCCTCTTGCTGCTTATTTTCTACTTCTCCTGTTTTGGTAACTCTGAAATTAAATCCGTCCTCAATTTCAGCTGGGCTAAGGAGAAAATATGAGTGGCAAACAACCTACATTAGATCATAGGTTTTCAAATAGTGCGGCTATTTAAATCAACTTAGACTTACTGTGGCATATAAGAGCCTTTAGTGAATACAAAAACCTAACTCAGTATCACTAGAAGGCAGTTTCTAAGAAGAGCTGCAATTTCTGGAGGAAGGTTAAATGGAGATTTTTTAGAATTAGGCTCCATCCAAGTATAACTTTAAGAAATGGCCAGGAATAAGCTTAAGAAACTGCGGATCCAAAAGGCATTTGATTTTTTTTAATGTCAGTAAGCACGAAAAATTATTGAGGAAATTCCCTTCACCACACTTAATGAAAAGATTTTTCTGTGATGGTGCAAAAATATGCAGAATTGGGATCCTGGGCTCTGGTCTGTGTGTTGAATGGGTCGAGCAGGACATCTGAGGCCTGTGTGTCTGTGAGCCCAGGTGAAGCCGTGCCACTGCAGGGCTCTTCTCTCTGGGAGGAGCCTGGGCCGACCTCTTGGCCTCACTAGATTCTCCCTCTCATTAGAGCAGATCCTATTTTCCCCCGGCCTGCCCACGAGCTATTGATGAGCACATAATGGCTGCTGTGTTTCCCCCGCTCAGCTCCTCTGCTTTCAGCAATAGGACTTGTTGAATCAGTGAATTTCTTTGGGGCACAGAGGGTTGCAGTTTTGTTCTAAGACATACACCACATTTCCATTTTTAAAGCAGTGCAGAGCACAGTTGGGAAGTACGTTTTTTTTTTTAAGCCGAAGGAGAAAATGTTACAACCACGGAGCAATTTGATTAATAAATGAAAGCAAGGTTTTTATAATTGATGCATCTGTCTGCCTTGATGGTTTGATTTAGAAGGCCTCGAGCAAGCAATTTCGGTTGTTCCTCCCCTCTGATTTTTATTATCCAATTTCAACCTTAGAAACTGCCTCTTTTTTTCATGCTGTTATCAATCAGTGTGAGGAGTTGAACATTTCTACTTTGTCTTAACAGCATCTTTGTGAGGAAGGGATTCATCATGAAAATGCAAGGTAGCAGGGAGGGATGAATAACCTTGATTTGGAAAAATGGAAGCTCAAATAGTTGGAGTGACTTGCTTAAAGTTACTTAGCCAGTCAGTGGTCAATTTGGGATATACACTCAAGTATTGTTTCTACTCCCAACATTAAAAAAAATTATAATTTGTTCATTTATTCATCTCTTTATTTATTCATTTGCTTATTAAAATCACACCAGTGCTCTGAAGTGAGTAGTAGTATCCCTATTTTACACAATTTATCCGACTCTAAAACCCACCTTCCTCGTCTGTCATGCTCCACGACTTCTACTAGGGAATCTTCATGTAGCAGCGTTTCACTGCTTTGAATTTCCTCTCCAGTTTGGCCTTGGATCAGAGCACATGGCCATTAGTAGTATCCACTGGTGATGAAAATCTGCTTCTACTGTTGAGGGAACTTGTTGATTTAGCGTCTAAAGACCCAGGTTTGAATCTCGCCTCTGTCACTTGCTAGCTATGTGTAATTGAGCCTCGAAGATTTTATCCAGAAAGTAGCCATAAGGACCCCCATCTCATAATATTGTTATGAAATATAAGTTAGGCAGCAAAACAATGCCCGGTCTATAGTGGGTATACTCGAATCCAATCCTTATGCCAGGGATAAGTTTGACAAAATATTTGTGTCAACTAAACCGTGTTCTTTTATTTCCCCTCATGAAAACATGTGTTTCTGCTGTCTTTTCTTCTCAGGTCCTTGCCTATACCCTCAGCTGTGTATGTACATCCGCATTCAGTGCCGGAATTGTTGAGGCTGTGGAGGCTGAAGATATTATGAATAAGCTTCGACTGTTAGTGGAGAACAACCAGCAGGTTGGAATTTCTGGTTATTTCTCAGTGGGTCTCAGGCTGCTGCTAAGTCTTAATTCTAATTTACTCTCAATTAGACTATAATGTGGTATGTTTTGTGCCCAGAACTGAGGAACTTCTAACTCTTGTCTTGTCCACAGCTATAGCCAGTATCCACAGACATCTTTTTCTCTCTTTATACCCTATAGACATTTTTTCTTTTTTGGTCTGAGTACAAAAGTCTTTACTGTCTCTCCAGCTATTGCTCTGTATTTATAAAATCTTAAAACACGTGGCTAGGGAATATAATAAGAGTTATGTAAGGCTAGAAACAAAAATTCGTAACGATAGGAATACATAGAGTAATCTGATAAAGTAAAGCCTCAGCAAGTTCAAGGCAGAGAAACTCTGCTCATGACTAAGTATATAAGAAAATTTAGATTCCTGCAATTTAAATGAAATACCCTTAAAATATTCCCTCTGAAATATTAGTCAGCCTTCAAAAGGAAGAAAATTCTGACATACACTATGACATGGATAACCTCAAGGACGTTATGCTAAGTGAATTAGGCCCATCACAAAAAGACAAACACTGTATGATTCTGTTTATATGAGGTATTTAGAGCAGTCAAAAGCATAGAGACAGAAAGTGGAATGGTGGTTGTCGGGGCTGAGGGAGGGGGAATGGGGAATTATTGTTTAATGGGTACAGAATTTCAGTTTTGCAAGGTGAAAAGAGTTCTAAAGATGGATGGGAGTGATGGTTGCACAGCATTATGAATGTACTTCATACCACTGAACTGTACACTTAAAAATGGTTAAGATGGTAAATTTTATGTTATGTGTATTTTACCATAATTTTTAAAAATTGAAACAAAAATGTTCCCTCTGATCACACAAGCTGTAGAATTTCCCTGTTTGTATTTTGTTTGCTCAGTTCTTTGTTTTTTAGATTTCTCCAAAGTCTTAATATTGGCCATAGTGGGTTACTGCAGGATTCAGTCCAGGTTTTAAGCCTGTGCTGTTTTGTATCGTTATTATTTTATGGTTGTATGCCTGCTCACTTACAGTCAGAATAGATTTTTGCATTGTGAATCAACTAAACTTCAATAAAAAATAAAATTAAATTAATGTAAAATTAGAAAAAAAAGAATAGATTTTGCAAACACCAAAATATAGAAGTTTGCATATGCTGTGCTCATTATATGATATTTTCTCCTCTTGTTTGGGGGTTGACTGAGCTTGGGTGATTTACCTTGGTGTTTTCACCCTAACCGCCTTCTTAGAATTTGGATTGTTTGACCCAAGTCAATCAGTAGTGCAGTATTCTTTTCCTAAAATAAAGCCACTTACTGAAGCCGAATTCCATACAATTAGACTGCAGTTTCTGTTGCAGACTGGTGTAGATTTAAAAAATCTGCAAATCTCTGATTTTCAGATGGAAACAGAATGTGTCTATAGGAAAGGAAGCCCTTAAATGTGCTTGTTTTGCTGTATATGAACATTCCTGATTTGTGCCATTCTTCTTTTTTTCTTACCTCTTCTTTTAATTTATTTTTAACAGACTTCAGGTTTTGCCCTGGCGTTAGGAAACATAGTTCATGGTTTGTCTGTGTGTGGACATGGAAAAGCTGAAGACTTGGGCAACAAACTGCTCCCTGCCTGGATCAGAATTGTTCTAACAGAGGTAGAAGGACCTCCTGCATGTTATTTTATATTTTTATAAAGGAAAAAGAGCTACTTTATTGGACCATTTATAGGTGCTGCCAAGATATATAGCTTAACCATAAAAGAATAGGCAATTTCAGATGAAAGACACATGTACTTTTTTTTTCCTTTTTAATTTAATTTTATTATTATTTTTTTATACAGCAGGTTCTTATTAGTTATCTATTTTATACATATTAGTGTATACATGTCCATCACAATCTCCCAATTCATCCCACCTCCACCACTACCACCCGCTTCGCCCCTTGGTGTCCATACATTTATTGTCTACATCTGTGTCTCTATTTTTGCCCTGCAAACCAGTTCATCTGTACCATTTTTCTATATTCCGCATATATGCATTAATATACAATATTTGTTTTTCTCTTTCTGACTTACTTCACTGTTTGACAGTCTCCATCCACATCAGTACAAATAACCCAATTTTGTTCCTTTCCATGGTTCAGTAATATTCCATTGTATATCTGTACCACATCTTCTTTATCTATTCGTCTGTCAGTTGGCATTTAGGTTGCTTCCATGACCTGGCTATTGTAAATAGTGCTGCAGTGAACATTGGGGTGCATGTATCTTTTTGAATTACGGTTTTCCCTGGGTATATGCCCAGTAGTGGAATTGCTGGGTCATATGGTAATTCTGTTTTCAGTTTTTTAAGGAACCTCCATATTGTTCTCCACAGTGGCTGTTATCAGTTTCCATTCCCACCAACAGTGCAAGAGGGTTCCCTTTTCTCCACATCCTCTCCAGCATTTGTTGTCTGTAGATTTTCTGATGATGCCCATTCTAACTGGTGTGAGGTGATACCTCATTGTAGTTTTGATTTGCATTTCTCTGATAATTAGAGATGTTGAGCAGCTTTTCATGTGCTTCTTGGCAATCTGTATATCTTCTTCGGAGAAATGTCCATTTAGGTCTTCTGCCCATTTTTGGATTGGGTTGTTTGTTTTTTTAATATTGAGCAGCATGAGCTGTTTATATATTTAGGAGATTAATACTTTGTATGTTGATTCGTTTGCAAATATTTTCTCTCATTCTGAGGGTTGTCTTTTTGTCTTGTTTATAGTTTCCTTTGCTGGACAAAAGCTTTTAAGTTTCATTAGGTCCCATTTGCTTATTTTTGTTTTTATTTCCATTACTCTAAGAGGTGGGTCAAAAAAGATCTTGCTGTGATTTTTGTCAAAGAGTGTTCTTCTTATGTTTTCCTCTGAGAGGTTTATAGTGTCCGGTCTTCCATTTAGGTCCTTAATCCATTTTGAGTTTATTTCTATGTACGGTGTTAGGGAATGTTCTAATTTCATTCTTTTACATGTACCTGTCCAGTTTTGCCAGCACCACTTACTGAAGAGACTGTCTTTTCTCCATTGTATATCCTTGCCTCCTTTGTCATAGATTAGTTGACCATAGGTGTGTGAGTTTAAATCTGGTCTTTCTATCCTGTTCCATTGATCTATATTTCTGTTTTTGTGCCAGTGCCATATTGTCTTGATTACTGTAGCTTTGTAGTATAGTCTGAAGTCACGGAGTCTGATTCCTCCAGCTCCATCTTTTTCCCTCAAGATTGCTTTGGCTATTCGGGGTCTTTTTTGTCTCCATACAAATTTTAAGATTTTTTGTTCTAGTTCTGTAAAAAGTGCCGTTGGTAATTTGATAGGGATTGCACTGAATCTGTAGATTACTTTGGGTAATATAGTCATTTTCACAATATTGATTCTTCCAATCAAAGAACATGGTGTAGCTCTCCATCTGTTTGTGTCATCTTTGATTTCTTTCATCAGTGTCTTATAGTTTTATGAATACAGGTCTTTTACCTCCTTAGGTAGGTTTATTGCTAGGTATTTTATTGTTTTTGTTGCAGTGGTGAATGGGATTGTTTCCTTAATTTCTCTTTCTGATCTTTCATTGTTAGTGTATAGGAATGCAAGAGATTTCTGTGTATTAATTTTGTATCCTGCAACTTTACCAAATTCATTGATTAGCTCTAGTTTTTTGGTGGCATCTTTAGGATTATCTGTGTATAGTATTATGTCATCTGAAAAGAGTGACAGTTTTACTTCTTCTTTTCCAATTTGTATTCCTTTTATTTCTTTTTCTTCTGATTGCTGTGGCTACGACTTGCAAAACATAAAAATAAATGGTTTTTATTCTTCCATTTGTTAATATGGTGTATCACATTGATTGATTTGCATATATTGAAGAATCCTTTCATCCTTGGGATAAATCCCACTTGATCATGGTGTATGATCCTTTTAATGTGCTGCTGGATTCCGTTTGCTAGTACTTTGTTGAGGATTTTTGCATCTATATTCATCAGTGATATTGGTCTGTAATTTTCTTTTTTTGTAATATCTTTGCCTGGTTTTGGTAACAGGGTGATGGTGGCCTTGTAGAGTGAGTTTAGTAGTGTTCCTTCCTCTGCAATTTTTTGGAAGCGTTTGAGAAGGATGGGTGTCAGGTCTTCTCTAAATGTTTGATAGAATTCACCTGTGAAGTCATCTGGTCCTGGACTTTTGTTTGTTGGAAGACTTTTAATCACAGTTTCAATTTCGTTCCTTGTGATTGGTCAGTTCATATTTTGTATTTCTTCCAGGTTCAGTCTTGGAAGGTTATACCTTTCTTAGAATTTGTCCATTTCTTCCAGGTTGTCCATTTTATTGGCATAGAGTTGCTTGTAGTAGTCTCTTATGGTGCTTGCTATTTCTGTGGTGTCCATTGTAACTTCTCCTTTTTCATTTCTGATTTTATTGATTTGAGTTCTCTCCCTCTTTTTCTTAATGGGTCTGGCTCAAGGTTTATCAATTTTGTTTATCTTCTCAAATAACCAGCTTTTAGTTTTATTGATCTTTGCTATTGTTTCCTTCATTTGTTTTTCAGTTATTTCTGATCTAATCTTCATGATTTCTTTCCTCTACTAACTTTGGGTTTTGTTTGTTCCTCTTTCTCTAGTTCCTTTAAGTGTAAGTTTAGACTGTTTGTTTGAGATGTTTCTTGAGGTAGGATTGTATAGCTATAAACTTCCCTCTTAGAACTGCTTTTGCTGCATCCCATAGGTTTTGGATTGTCGTGTTTTCGTTGTTATTTGTCTCTAGGTATTTTTGATTTCCTCTTTGATTTTTTCAATGATCTCTTGGTTATTTTGTAACGTATTGTTTAGCCTCCATGTATTTGTGTTTTTTATGTTTTTTTCCCTGTAATTTATTTCTAATCTCAGCATTTTGGTTGGAAAAGATGCTTGATATGATTTCACTTTTCTTAAATTTACTGAGGCTTGATTTGTGACCCAAGATGTGATCTCTCCTGGAGAATGTTCTGTGTTCACTTGAGAAGAAAGTGTAATCTGCTGTTTTTGGATGGAATGTCCTATAAATATCGATTAAATCTATATGGTCTGTTGTGATATTTAAAGCTTGTGTTTCCTTATTAATTTTCTGTCTGGGTGATCTGTCCATTGGTGTAAGTGAGGTGAGGTGTTAAAGTCCCCCTCTATTATTCTGTTACTGTCAATTTCTCCTTTTATGGCTGTTAGCATTTGCCTTATCTTTTGAGGTGGTCCTATGTTGGGTGCATATATATTTATAATTGTTATATCTTCTTCTTGGATCGATCCCTTGATCAGTATGTAGTGTCCTTCCTTGTCTCTTGCAACATTCTTTATTTTAAAGTCTATTTTATCTGATATAAGTATTGCCACTCCAGCTTTCTTTTGATTTCCATTTGCATGGAATATCTTTTTCCATCCCCTGACTTTCAGTCTGTATGTGCCCCTAGGCCTGAAGTGGGTCTCTTGTAGACAGCATACAGATGGGTCTTGTTTTTGTATCCATTCAGCAAGCCTGTGTCTTTTGGTTGGAGCATTTAATCCATTCACATTTAAGGTAATTGTCGATATGTATGTTCCTATTACCATTTTCTTAATTGTTTTGGGTCTGTCTTTGTAGGTCCTTTTTTCTCTCGTGTTTCCCAAGAAACACTGCTTAGAGAAGTTAGAGAAGTTCCTTTAGCATTTGTTGTAGAGCTGGTTTGGTGTTGCTGAATTCTCTTAGCTTTTGTTTGTCTGTAAAGCTTTTGATTTCTCTGTCGAATCTGAATGAGATCCTTGCTGGGTATAGTAATCTTGGTTGTAATTTCTTCCCTTTCATCACTTTAAATATATCGTGCCACTCCCTTCTGGCTTGTAGAGTTTCCGCTGAGAAATCAGCTGTTTACCTCATGGGGGTTCCCTTGTATGTTATTTGTCGTTTTTCCCTTGTCACTTTTAATAATTTTTCTTTTTCTTTAATTTTTGTCCATTTGATTACTATGTGTCTTGGCATGTTTCTCCTTGGGTTTATCCTGCCTGGGATTCTCTGCGCTTCCTGGACTTGGGTGTCTATTTCCTTTCCCATGTTAGGGAAGTTTTTGACTATAATCGCTTCAGATATTTTCTCGGGTTCTTTCTCTCTCTCTTCTCCTTCTGGGACCCCTGTAATGCAAATGTTGGTGCATTTAATGTTGGCTCAGACATCTCTTAGGCTGTCTTCATTTCTTTTCATTCTTTTTTCTTTATTCTGTTCCGCAGCAGTGAATTCCACCATTCTGTCTTCCGGGTCACTTATCCGTTCTTCTGCCTCAGTTATTCTGCTATTGATTCCTTCTAGTGTATTTTTCATTTCAGTTATTGTATTGTTCATCTCTGTTTGCTTGTTCTTTAATTCTTCTAGGTGTTTGTTCTTTAATTCTCCTAGGTCTTTGTTAAACATTTCTTGCATGTTCTCGATTTTTGCCTCCATTCTTTTTCTGAGGTCCTGGATCATCTTCACTATCATTATTCTGAATTCTTTTTCTGGAAGGTTACTGTTCTCCCCTTCATTTAGTTGTTTTTCTGGGGTTTTATCTTGTTCCTTCATCTGGTACATAGTCCTCTGCCTTTTTATTTTGTCTATCATTCTGTGAATGTGGTTTTCATTCCACAGGCTGCAGGATTGTAGTTCTTCTTGCTTCTGCTGTCTGCCCTCTGGTGGATGAGGCTATGTAAGAGCCTTGTGCAAGCTTCCTGATGGGAGGGACTGGTGGTGGGTAGAGCTGGGTGTTGCTCTGGTGGCAGAGCTCAGTAAAACTTAAATCCGCTTGTCTGCTGTTGGGTGGGGCTGAGTTCCCTCTCTGTTGGTTGTTTGGCCTGAGGTTACCCAGCGCTGGAGGCTACAGGCTCTTTGGTGGGGCTAATGGTGGACTCTGAAAGGGCTCATGCCAAGGAGTACTTCCCAGAACTTCTGCTGCCAGTGTCCTTGTCCCTATGGTGAGCCACAGCCACCCCCCGCCTCTGCAGGAGACTCTCCAGCACTAGCTGTTAGGTCTGGTTCAGTCTCCTATGGGGTCACTGCTCCTTCTCCCTGGGTCCTGATGCGCACACTACTTTGTGTGTGTCCTCCAAGAGTGGAGTCTCTGTTTCCCCGAGTCCTGTCGAAGTCCTGCAATGAAATCCCACTAGCCTTCAAAGTCTGATTCTCTGGGAATTCCTCCTCCCGTTGCCAGACCCCCAGGTTGGGAAGCCTGACGTGGGACTCAGAAACTTCACTCCAGTGGGTGGACTGCTGTGTTATAATTGTTCTCCAGTTTGTGAGTCACCCACCCAGCAGTTACAGGATCTGATTTTATTGTGATTGCGCCCCTTCTACCATCTCATTGCAGCTTCTGCTTTGTCTTTGGATGTGGGGTATCTTTTTTTGGTGAGTTCCAATATCTTCCTTCAATGATTGTTCAGCAGTTAGTTGTTATTTTGGTGTTCTCACAAGAGGGAGTGAGCGCACTTCCTTCTACTCCGCCATCTTGAACCAATCTCCCCCAAGACACATGTATTTTTAATGCCTTATAAATGATACATCTTGTTAACCATTATAGTGTTTTTTTTTAAACTGGCTCTTTTGTCAGTGTGTTAATTTTAAAACAACACTGTAGTTTTGAAAAATAAAAAATGACAAGAAACCACCTAGAATCTAACAACTTTAACCTGTTACTTTATTCAAGTCTGCTGCCGTTCTCAGTTCAGTGACACAGGTTGTGTTGACCCTACAAATTTAGTACCATTTTGGCCGGTTGTTTCTCTATGATATAATTTTTATCCACTTCAAACCCAAGGACTGTTTCCCTCTTGACATATTCTGATACTTTGTTTTCAGGGCACCTCCACAATGCTTTGTTTGGCAGCTCTTCATGGCATGGTGGCCTTGGTAGGCTCTGAAGGGGATGTAATGCAGGTAAAAAAAAAAAAGGGAGGGGCGGGGCGGGAAGAAACCTAAATGTGTACATAGTCACAGCAAGAAAAGAATACCCAATATCTCAGTATGCTAAGGAAAGAACAATATATGATCATGGTATTGTTTACACTGGGCTTTCTAGTGCCTTTATATATGGAAAATTGCTCTTGGTCAAGAATTCTTTCTATCGAGATATGTTCCTTATTTTATTTGGTTTGTAAGAATTAAACCTAGTCAACTTATATACTTTCTACAAAATTCTCTAAATGAGAAAAGTGATTGGAGCCTAAGAAATTTAAAAAGCCATTCATAAGAAACTCCGTTTTGCATCTGTGATGTTTAAGTTGATATCTATGTAATTATGCTTTCACTTTAAAATGGTTTGTGTAGTGGACATACGTATATGTAAATTTACAAGTAATTCTAAGGTGTTCCTTTGTTCATACAGTAAAGGTTTATTACGTGACTGCTACATGCCACACTGAACTGGTGCTAGGAAATCAGTGATTTCATAAAGCATGGGTCCTGCCTTCAAGGAGCTCACAGCTTTTGTTTTCGAAATATAAGGATATAATGATAAATTATTTCACAGCTTAGATGATGATAACTCATACACTGGGAATATCATTATTTACTTCTGGGGGCATGCGGGATGGGTATTTCTCCTTTTTCTTTCAGCTGAAGTCGGAAGCCATCCAGTCCTCTCATTTTCAAGGCAGACTTAATGAAGTCATTAGAACTTTAACTCAGGTGAGGAGGGGAATTTCAGACCCTTGAGTGGGAAAACAGATACTCCCCTTTGTGGTCTTTTTTCTTTTTCATGTTATAAACTGTTTTACTTAGACAATGGGAAAATCTCTGGTTATTCATGGTGAGTTCAAGGGTCATTAGAGAATGGCTTACGGCCCTGCATAATTTGCTGATCAACACACACCACCTCTGGAAAAAAAGAAAGCTGGCATTTTTGAGTTAAGTTGGTACTGGTTTCTCTTAAACATTAAAACCTGACCTTGCAAAGAATGTCAGGCCCTCCAGACAAGGAAAAGTGGAAGACAGTCAAAGGGCAGGGCATAAGCAGAATAGTCAAGAGGCACTAGTTCAGATATCACTGGTAAAGGTATTTGGGTAAATTATGGTCAGCATTCTCCTTGGCTAAAGAATAAACATGTCCATCTGCTGAGAAATGATTTTATATTTTCAGATTTTTATTTTTAAAAAATCATGATGTTCATTGAATAAACTTAAAAGCACAGGATGAAAGAAGCTGAAAAAATATCACTGATGTTCCTCCCAACCTGAAGCAGCTGATACTAATATTTGGTCATATTTCTTTTTAAGCATTCTTATTTTCTCTGCATAGTTGTATTCTCATCACATGTAGAACTTTGTATCCTAGGCTTTTCACTTAGCATACTTGTTTTCATTCTTGCAAAATATAGCTGGTTATAATACCACATAAAAGAAGTTTTAGGAATTCATGGTTTTAAAAGCAAACAAATTTCTGAACAGAAGAAACTCTTTTGCATGTATGAATATGAATATTCTCCAAAAAAAGTTCTACTGAAACATAAGTTGCTGTAACTTGGAAAAAAATCTATAAATGAAAACTATTATTTTAAAAATCTTATTATGAATGATAAAACAGTAATAGAGCATTATTCAAAGAAGAGAACAAAATAGTATCTCCTTCTACTTTTAAAGGTACTTTAGTTTTAAGCAACTATCACCTCTTTTTACTTTTTGGATTTTCTTTTCTCATTTTTTGAAAATTCCTTTAGACCAGTCTGTCTCAGTGAAAACTGAGACAGCCACTGGTACCTTCCATCATGATTGATAGATTCATTCATTCATTCAGCAACACTTGTTGATCACCTCTATGTCCCACATTTAATATACTAGACAGTTGATAGTACGTCTTGTATATCTCATTACCAGCCAAGCCACCACCTCATAAAAGATTAGTGACCTCCTGTGAGTGGCCTTCTATTGAATAGAATTTGGATCTTGCCCCATCATTGAGCTGTTACATTTCATTTATAGGTCATCAGTGTGTCTGGGGTGATTGGTCTTCAGTCAAATGCAATCTGGCTTCTAGGACATCTTCATCTGTCTACTCTGTCCTCAAATCAAAGTAGAACCTCGGGTAAGACTGGAGTCATAGAACACTGGAGCTGGAAGGAGGGATTGCTGACGTGGGGCAATGTGCTTTGTTAAGAGAGTTAATTTTCACAGCTACCCTAGCACAGTGGTGGATATTACTGACCCTCTTTTACATCAGAGGAAAATGGACTGTGGAGAGGTCTCCTGACTTGCCCAGGGTCACATAGCAGTAAATGGTAAACATGCGGTTTGAACTAAGATCTGTCGGCCGCCAAAGCCCATGCTCTTTCCACTCTTTCTCTCTGCCTTCCTTGGAGATTGGTTTAGACATTGAGTCTAACCCCATATTTTACAAATGGAGAACCCGAGGCTCAGAAAGATTACATGACTTAGGTGCAAGCTTAATGAGAAATCCAGAAACTAGGAATCAGACCCTTGAAGCTTGGAACAGAGTTCTTTTTATTTTACTAGATGTAATCATAGTTTGTATAATATTCATATTTCATTAAAAAACTCTTCATATATGGCTGGAGTTCTTCTGGCCTCTGGTTTTGAGAAAATAATTGGGTAAGTACTTTTAAAGATGTATATCTCCTCGGCCTTGGAATTAAAATCCTACGTCTTAATGTAACAAGGCTTTTTCTATTTCCAGCTTTTTAATAAAAGCAATAAAAATATTTGCAATTCCCACATGCTTAACTTATGTGTGTACTTGGCGATCTTCTGGGGAAGACATCACTGTAATGCACTGGGACCTATAGCTACTCCTTGCTCTTTATAGAATTTTGACCACTGGCTCTCTTGGACTCATGCCAGGGAGGTTTAGGTGCCAAAGATTCCTCATTAAAACGTAGTTTCACATATCCCCTGACAGGTAGTCTACAGACAGCATTACCATGGGCTACTATAATTACTGTCTCCCTCATTTTCAATCACTCCTCAGCTATAGAAATAGGACATGGTTCCACAGCATTCCCAACATAATGAACTTTAGACAACTAGAAGCTGTCATATTAAAACTGGAAAAGGAAAAAAAAGTAGTCATATTAGAAACCCTTGGTATTGCTAGTTTTGAAGGGCAGTGCTCTCACAAGGTCCTGGTAAAATAGCATGTGTATGTCAGGCTTTTGCTTTTTCACATAGGCTTTTAATTGTTATACTGTGGAGTACACCATCTGGCCCACATATACTGAAGGCAGGTCGTAGTGAGTCATCTTACACCCAGGTTCTTTGGAGCAACATGATTGTGTGTCTGGAAAAGTTGAGCCATCTATCCCAGTAAAAACCATTTCATGAAACAATTATGTGGAACTGGGAGGAAAAGAATCTGGGAAACTCCCAGGACTCAACAAGCATAAATGTCACTCCTTCACTGTTCCAGGTCAGCAGGCACATCTGGTTATTTGCACGCGTTGGTCACATAGAGGTAGGCCCCTGCCTTATGAAGTAAGAGACTGGCTGATATTAATGCTGATTGATGTATTTCCATAGTTCATATATCTGACTCACGGTGCCCTGAAATAGCCCAGAGAATGGTGGTCTCATCCTAGAAGCCCAGTAGACTCCTTGCTGACACAGAAGAGGTCACTGGATTGCGGCTCATTGATGTGCCAAAGTGGAAAAGGGTTTTTTTAAACCACTTCAGTACAATTTTTGTCCTCTGTGGTTTTTCAGCCTCCTCTAGATTTACCACCATTTTAGATTTGCCTGCATAGCCTAAGTGATGACTTCAAGGCCAGTCACTTAACCTAATAGAATTAGTTGCAACCACAGAGTATTGTTCTGAGATTAATGGCATAAACACTTCTGCTTTGTCTCTAGGTTGATATGGCAGCATGAGATCATTATCTTTCCTTCATTAGTCCCACCAGGTTCATTGGTTAAATTGATCATTTTCTGTCTCCACAGTTCCTACTGACTATAGCTATTTGCCTGAAAGCAGTTTTATTAGAGCAGCCATTGGCTTCTTCATTACAGGAGGAAAAAAAGGCAAGTGAGCACGTTTCTTGAACTGTATCATACTGTCTACATGTCAAGTTTGTGTGCCCTTAGCTTGCTTCTGTAGAATTAAACGATACAAGTCTGAAGGGGTGAATAATTTCTCCTGCCAGATCATCTTTGCAGTAGAGATGACTAGGAGGCCAACTACACTAAGTGGTACATAAACATACACACTGTGTATACTGTTGGAACTACCATATCTGATCTTGCAGGACATGTGAATATCTTAATCTTCCTTTTGGCCATTTCGAAAGTATAAGTGCACATTACTTTTCTTGTCAATTTCAAGTGAGTGTGACCTAAAAAGAGAAAACACACATGGGTGCAGTTTGTATTCCAGGATCAGACTTGGAGGTAAGTCTTCTCCCTGAACCTTGTGTGATCACTTTGTGTTGTTGGAATCACTGGCTCTAGTTCTTAATTTTAGTTTATGTTCCTTTTCTCTGCACCAGTTGTCCCTTTGTGATTCTTTGTTGCTGCCACACACAACCTAAAGACAGAGATTGAGTGCCTTTTGTTTTTAACTGGAGTCAAAATAATGACACATAAACTATTAAATAAATGCTCTTTAATGATACACACCTACCATTTCGTGCTATGAGGAAAAAATGGATCCGAAATGAGCATGTCATGGCTCAGGAACCAGTTTTATGTAATATTCTTTCACTGGTGTGTGCTAGTTTCATTCTTCGTTGGGTTGGCTGTGTCAGTCTGGGCAAAATCAGTGCCTGTATTA
The DNA here is from genome assembly GCF_000442215.2 of Lipotes vexillifer. Taxonomy (NCBI): domain Eukaryota; kingdom Metazoa; phylum Chordata; class Mammalia; order Artiodactyla; family Lipotidae; genus Lipotes; species Lipotes vexillifer. Next base: position 2,013,034 of record NW_006782029.1, on the reverse strand, counting down.
CAACAAGACCATCCCAGTTTTAGGGGGAAAAAAGTTTTTAAACCAATTAAAATGAAGACATCTGGAGACATCTGAAGTCATTGATTAATGAAGGTCATGGAAGGATAAAATCTCACCATTGGAAGGGACATTAAAAGTCATGTCCATTGTCTAAGTTTCCACTGGGTACAGAAATCCCTGGAGCTTCCAGATTGTAAACTACTTTCATAGGTTGGACATGAATTCCCTTAGTTTCTGCAGTTCTAGAAATTGTGCATAATATTATCCTCAGGTCGCGACTTAGCATTATTTGCTTTTACATATCCTCAGTAAAAATTGGTATAAGGTTATGTCATTGTTGTACAAGATACGTTTATATATGAACATGTCATATATATAATGTGGAGTTAATTGTTTATATTGCCATAAATTAAGTGTTTTTAAAGTACAGAGATGTCTCCATTAGGAGGAAATTGAATTCTTACTAAAGGAGCATCTAAAATATCCATGGCTAGAATAATTCTAGGAACATATATTTTTGCTCTATTTTTTGTTAGTTTGCTCACTGATATCTTATAAAATTTTTAAATGATGATAACGTGAGATATTTCCATGAAATATAAAACTCTTAAGACCAAATGAAAGACATACTCTTTTTCTTTTCTAGTGACTAAAATGTCATTTGGCTCCCTAGATTCATATTTCTTAACAGAAATGAATTTTCTCTGAATCTGGTGGAAATTTTTGTTAAATGTAATATTTTTATGATTATGCAGTCATGGGACAACAGGAAGTATTCTGTTCTAAAACTGAAAAATCAGGTGAAATTGACATCAGAAACATTATGTAAAATCTTACTATTAAAGCTATTTTAAGACAAATAAATGAAATATTTTAAAAATGCTATATTACCAGTCACATTTTTGGCATTCTCAGGTTGTGGGAGAGGGCTGCCTTCTTGTCAGGTTTACTGACTAGATTCAGAGGAAAATCCATTCAGCCTTACCCATTACTAATGATGACCCCAGAGGAGTGGAGGCCGTGGGAGGCTGACCTCCGCCTCGGAAGCCCATTTACAAAAACAAAACCAGACCCTGCTCTATGGGTCTAAATGGGATGGCCAAATGCGGAGGTGTGCATGCAAACAAGTGTTTTCTTCTTCAATATGCCCAGCTCATTTGAATTTTAATAACTCCCTTCTGAAGCAGCTTTTGAGTTTAAATGTCTGGGTGTCACTCATCAGAGCCCAGTGGCGCTGCTGATAGGAAGGATGACAACTTTGGTGAGCTCTTTAGAGGAAGAAATGGCTTGAGAGGATAAAAATCATGCTTGGCATAGGCAGAAGAGAGAAAACTTTAGGGATAGCATGGCTTCGTTGCCTCTGTATGCCATTTTAGTAACTCACAAGAGGAAGAAAAATGTGATGAGTTATCCCTGATTCACACATATACCAGGTTGAGATTGGATGTCATGATCTCAGTTTTAGCCAATCAGATTTGAGATAGTGAATATATTAATCCGCTTCAGATGTTTAGGGCTTTTCTCATTCTAGATACTCACTTTCGTACTCATACAACAGAACACGCCATATGTTCATAGCATCCATTCCTTCATACAGGCCTACATTTTAAAACCATGCCAAACAGATAAAATTCCTTCCAATTTTAAAAGACTGCAGTTAATAGTTTTGAATATAACTGTTTTTTTGCTATACCCTATAACATTTTCTCTTCTTCCCTAATAGCCCCACCTTCTAGCACATGTAATATTCCTTAACCCTTGTCATCATCATAATCTATTCTATGGACAGTTCTTGGCTGTGCTATGCTTAAAATTTGCTTATAATCTAATTCTGCCTATCATGGAATTATTTTTTACCTTAAGGGCCTCTAAATTTTGACTCTTATTTTTGCTTCTTTTCTATACATTTATTCTTTTCCCTGATTTCTGATCTTTGTTTTTTCTCAACCTCATAGCATATTCAGATTTCATCAAGATTTTACCTACTTTTTAAACAGAACACTTAAAATGTATTAAAAGTACTTAATAAAAATAATCATTTATTTTTGGTGATAACATTTAGGTATTTCTACCTAATCATTTAGGATTATTTTTCTTATCATTCTCTTGCTGGGCAATGTGACTTTCTAAGCTTTAATTTTTCTATTAGGCTTTAAAGTTTACAACAAGAAGTATCAATTCACAGAAAGTATATTTAAATCCTTGTAAGAAAGTCAGTATGAATGGCATTTCCTTCTTGATATGGATTCATTGGTCAGCGATTTGAGTGTATAAGTGTTGGGCTTGTACATATACTATAGATAGGTAGATTCTCAGTTGATCATTTTGGATTACTAGCATGAGATATAGTTGGTGGTGGGTCTAGCAAAGAGAGCAGAATATAGAATAAATGATATGAGAAAGCTATTTCTATTTTTCTGATGAAATTATGGAGTTGGTTACCAAAAGTATGTTATTTTTAAGTATTTTAGTTTGGTAATAGTTTACCTATACAGTTCTTTTAAAAAAGTTATTAGAAATGAATACATGTGTATAACACTAAGTTCAAAAATGGTATGAAGAAAAAGAAAGAATCCCCTTAATCTCACCACCTAGAGATAGCCTCAGTAGATATTCCAGTGTATGTCCTCTAGATGTGTGTGTGTTATATTATATTGAATCATAAAATGTATATAATTTTATTGTCTTTTAAAAAAATTTAACAAGTTTCCATGTAAATGGACATAATCACCACTCATCCCCTGAAAAGAAGGGTTGAGGAAGCATGAAAAGAATCCTTGCATCACTTTCTAGACAGGTTTTAATATGATATGTTTGGGGAGTATTTAATTTGTATTGTTTTGTTGTAAACATCATAGAAATATTTGAAAGGAAAAAAGTCACCAATTATCCCATGACTTTCTAACAGCTATTATCATTTAAATATTTTACTTTTTAATTTGTTCCTGTTATGCACACAGAATGTTTACATATTTACCAGTATACATAAACTTTGTATTTTTTAACTTAATATTATATTGTAAACATTTCCCTATTTTCCATATATCTCCATAATTATCATTAAAAATGATTACCATTATCATTAATAATGATAATGACTGACTGTAGAATGTTCTATCAAGTCCATGAATCATAACTAACCCATTTCCCTATAGATCATTTAAAATTTTTCCATTATAGAGAACATCCTTGTGCATATAGCTTTCCTTAGGATAAACTGTCAGCAATTTATTAGTGGCCAAGAGTCTGAGGATTTGATGACTACAGAGATGGCATGGCCTCATTGCTCTTCAAAAGGACTGTAGCAGATTTCAGTACCTCGGCCCCGTCTGAGTATCGTAGTACAGCAGCATATCATAGAGGTTAGAAGCGTGGGAGCCAGACTGCCTGGGTTCATACCCCACTTATACTGCTTGCTGGCTATGTCACTTCAGGCAAGCTGCTTAAGTCTGTAATCCTCAATTGCTTCTGTAAAGTGGAGAAAATAATGGAATCTTTTTTCTAGAGTTTTTGTAAGGATTATGAGTTTATGAGCCATCCTCAGGCTGACGAGCTCGTTGTGAAGACAGAATATAAAACATGGACCTTCAGTCACAGTGAATACAGCTCTGGGTGCCGGGATAGTCAAAGGTGTTGGCAAGGAGAGGAAAGGAAGGCACACTGGCACAACTTGCGATCAGGCAAGAACAGCAATGGAAGTGAAGGCACTTGAGGAAGCTCAGGTTGGGAGTTCTCTGCGTCTTTCTGCCTGTGTCCTTTTTTGCATCCCTGGTGGTGACTCTCTGGTGTCTGCCACAGGCAGGGGAAACCTTCAGTTCAGGAGGCAAGAAGTCAGAAGTCAAGGCGTTGGTAGGGTGGGTTCTTTCTGGGGGTTCTGAACGAGAATCTGTTCCACGCTTTTCTCACAGCTTCACTTTATGTAACAGTGCTTAGGAAACAAAGAATAAACCCTTTCTAGTTATCATGTTACAAAGCAAACCATCAGATAGATAAAACAAATGACTACAATAAAAGCCAAGCAGGTATAAAATGATACTTTAAGACTACTTTAATTTGCATTCATTGTCAGAAGGAATGAACATTTTTGTATGTATTTACTATTTGAGATGTCGTTTCTTTCTTTTTTTTATTAAATGTTAGATGTGCTTTAAAATTTATTTTACTTTTTATTTTAAAATAATTTAAAACTTACCAAAAAGTGAAAACAGCCAGATCACTTCTATATTCCTTTCACCCACAGACCCTATTCAGGTTTCCCTGACAGCCCAAATGATGGCTTTAGCAGAACAAGAATTTAATCCGGAATGTCACATTTGTCATCTCTTTGGTCCCCTTCAGTCTGGAACATTGTCTCGGTTGTTCTGTCTTTCATGACTTTAACATGTTTTAGGATTAGAAGCCAGTTGTTTTACAGAGCACTTTTCTGTTTGGGTTTGCCTGGTGTTCCTCACATGAGAGGTCAGTCACCTTTGGCAAGAATGTTACAGCCATGGAGCCCTGCTCTGCTCACTGCATCCCTTCGGGTGGTACACGATGTCTGTCTTCCTCCACAAAAATGATGCTAACTTTGATCACTTGGATAAGGTGATCTCTTCCAGGTGTCTCCTCATTAAAGTTCCTCCTTTCCTTTTATCATCAAGAAATATTTTATGTGGAGATATTTTGAGACTTTATGAACATCCCATTTTCATCCTACTTTCACCCATTAGTTTGGGTATCCATTAGTGTTTTCTTGACTGAGTTATTACTCTGATGATTGCCAGTAGGTGATTCTTAAAATTCCATTATCTCATTTACACTTTTTGGTAGGCTTTTTCTGAAAGGAAAAGCTGCCTCCTTCCCTCCCTCCCTCTTCCATCCTTCCTTCTTTCCTTGCTTCCTTTCTTTTTCTTTCTTCCTTTCTTTCTATCTTTCTTTCAATATGGACTGCTGAACTCCTATTATTTCAATTATTTATTATTCAGTTATTCATTATTTTGATCCTCAAATTGTTCCAGTCTAGATCAGTAAGAGCCTCCTTAAGTTGACTCTTGTGTTCTTTTGAGATTAACCTTATCATTCTTTGAGTACCTCCTTTTCTTTGTGGCACACAAAGATGTTCTAGGTTCATCTTGTATTATCCTCAGCCTTGTAATAGCCAGGTAACTCAAGTTTCTTCTCGTGGAGAAAGAAATTTAGAAGCCAGGATCTTGGGTACAAATTACTGCATTGCTACTACGGTAATCACTGCTCCTAGGCCCTTTCAGTGGACAGTTAGGAAATTCTCTCTTTCTCTCCTTCTTTCCCTCTCTCCCTCCCTCCCTCCCTCTCTCTTTTTCTCTCTCACATATTGTCTATATTTATTCTTATATCTAGCTATATATATTGAAAAACTTGAGTTCACACCAATATCTCCAATTCAACATCACAGGCTTCCTTCTGCAATTTCCTTCTCATTTGTAACTTTCTTCTCTGACTTTAAGAAACCTGACTCCGGTTATTCTCAATATATTTGCCACAGTCTTGCTGAAGCTGCCTTCCTCTCTCCCAGGTCCTGATTTCCACTGAGCAGCCACCCTGCTTGGCAGCCTTCCTGGTGCTCAGGGGCTCAGGGATGTTTTTGTTTCTGATAACACTGGATGATATTGAAGTACTTGGTCCTAAGAAAGGACATCCTACCAACTCTTAGTATCTGACTGACGTATTGGAATCATCAACTGTTTTCAACAGCTGTCTTGATTATAGAGTGGTTTCTGGCAAGGGGCTAAGCACCTGTTAATCTCTCAAAATATGCCATGCTGTCATTATGTCTACCTGTGTTTTCTAAGGACTTTGTCTAGAAAAATTCGACTCATCCTTTCCATCTTGTTTTAAACATCCTTTCCTCAGTGGAGGATAGGACAGGATTCCCTGATGTTCCCAGATTAGTATAGATTTCTTATGTGATACTTTATGCTTTTCATAGTACTTTACATACATGAAATTATTTGCTTAATTATTTGTGATTCTTTGTTTAAAGTCTGTCTTTCCCATTAGACTGTAATTTCCTCAAGGGCAGGAAGAACATGTGGGTTTTATCCTAAATGCTTAGTACAGAGTACTTGGCATGTAATAGTTTTCAAGTATTTGTTGATCTACCACTTTAAACATATATGTGTGTGTGTGTGTAATCATATAATATATATATCATATATGTGTATATACATATATTATATATATTGCTTCTAAACAATGCTAATGATGGAGAAGGTAAAGACATATCCACACCATACAAGCGACATGCTGGTGATGGGGAACAGACACACCAGTGGCTGTTAGCCTACTTGTTACCAGACTTTTCCTATAGGAATTACACATGTACATTGTGGCATTGAGATCTGATCCTTTTTGTAGCCAGAGTATGTGTGATAATGGGTCCTGTTGTAATGCATTATGTTCGGATATGCCATTTATATCAGGGTTCTTTGAGGCTGTCAGCTGGATGAGGGATTTAAAGCAACTTTGTACCGGATTTTAAGACATCTGGATCCTTTTAACAAGTACTGTTAGGTCTTCTCAGTTCCAAATCCATTGTCTGTAAAGCATTCCAGTATTTCTTTTTGTCTAAGGCACTTGGGTGAAAGACAGAGTGCTGTAATAAGGGAACTGATCATTCCCATAGCCTAGATTTGGATTCTTGTGTTCAATACTAAAGATCTCTGGGGAGGGAACCATGTGACTCTGTTCTCCCATTTTGGGACTCCCCTCTCTCTCTCCATACCTCCCCGCAAATGCTTAGAAGTACCAGGTATTTTCTCCATTCCTAACAGCTGCTATAATTTCTTTCATTCCAGTTAGTTTCAGAATTAGTTCCATGCAAATATAGTGGAAAATTTTGTGTGATTCTAGCTATGCTAGTCCATACTGATTCTCTGCTTTTTTAAAAAGTGGGAAATGTATTGCATTATAGCACTTACTTGATTTTCGCCCCTGTGCTCCATTTTACAAGTTCTCCTTGTTTCTGACACTTGCTTATATATTAATTAGGTCAGTTCTAAAGAGTATGGGAGCAACATGTAAAGTGTTTAGATAGTAAAGTGCAGTTACTGGTGAAAGTTCTGTTGTCCTGTCACGAGAGAGCTTGTTGTCTAAGCAATAAAGAATCTAGAAAATGGCCATATTTTACATTGGGTCCTGGTATTAGCGGACAGGTTGAATGTCTTTCCTGATTCTCTAGATCCTCTGGAAACTGCAACTTTTCTGTAGTGAATTCTATAGAAGGACCTGGAATATAATTTTATATAGTTTTAAAAACACTTGATCTGAGAAAAACATTTAATAGAAATCTGCTTATGAATTAAAGATTTACAATATAGAATTGGATTTTTGTCCTTAAAAGGAGTGAAGAGTAATTTTTTTTTTTTTTTTTTTTTAGAATAATAAGCTTTTCCTACCTGGTAATGGCATTTCTAGAATATAGAACATTATTTTTATAAATTTATTTATTTTATTTATTTATTTTTGGCTGTGTTGGGTCTTCATTGCAGTGTGAGGGCTTCTCATTGCAGTGGCTTCTCTTGTGGTGGAGCCCGAGCTCTAGGCACACAGGCTTCAGTAGTTGTGGCTCGTGAGCTCTAGAGTGCAGGCTCAGTAGTTGTGCACAGGCTTAGTTGCTCCGTTCCATGTGGGATCTTCCCGGACTAGGGTTCGAACCCGTGTCCCCTGCATTGGCAGGCGGATTCTTAACCACCGCACCACCAGGGAAGCCCAGTGCAGAGTAATTCTATGTCCAGATATTTACTATACTATCTGCCAGTTCATTAGGCTATGAATCGTGAGCCAAAAGGCCCCCCAAAAGCAGCTTAAATTTTGTTGTCATTGTTGTTTTGTGAAATCAAAGACTCCAATTTGCAGCCAACTTTGTGTGTGGACAGCTGCCACATGTGGATAATCAGTATAGAGTTATGTGAATACCCAACCAGTTAATTCCTATCACAGCGTTTTTATTTTTATCACACCTGATTTTTCCTTGTCTGTTTGTCCTGTCACTAGAGTATAAGCTCCTTGAGCATGGTGACCTCTTCTGCCTGTTCAACACTGTCTCCACTGTCTGGTAGCTAATAGATACTCAGTTGAATAAATGAATGTGTTTAAGAATATATTTACTTTTTTGGTCAGAAATTCTTCTACTTGTAATAGCAGTGGTTAACTCCCTGATAATATTTCCTATAATCCTAGTACTACGTCACAAGGTGGAATAGAAATAAAGCTTCAGTTACTGGTAACGCAGCATAGAAGAGTGGCAGGTGTGTTGAGCTTTTAACACTTTCGAAAAGCAAATAAGTGTTGGTTGGAGGGGAGAGAAACAGCACTGGAAGGCACACAACTAGTTTTATTATACATTCCCAAGTTGGCAGAGGCAAAGGTACGGAGGTAGGTTTGTTGGCGGCTACCTAAGAAAATATGCTGATTCTTGAGATAGCTGTAGAAACATCAGAGAAAGGCCTGCATTAGAAGTATGGGTTTACTAGTCATCAACACATAAGTAGTCTGTGAAATTATGAGTAAATGAGCTTAGGCAGTGATAGCAATTATGTTAGGGTGCTTTTTATTACAGAAAACAATGACTCGCTTCAAGTGACTCAGTATTTACTGCAAGGATTCATAGGTTTCCCAAAATCTAAGGACAGAAACTATTCTCAACCCTCAGAGTATCAGGAGCAGAAAGATACCAGGCATCAAGACTTTATCTTGCTTTCTGTCTACCTGCCCAGGGCTGCACTGTATCGATCTCTTCCATGGATTCTGCTTTTCTCATCAAAGACTGCTTCATCCCTTTCTCTTCTTCTTGTGCTTGTGTGTGTGAGTGTGTGTGTGTCTGTGTGTGTGTGGTAAAATACACATAACATAAAATGTATCATTTTAACCATTTTAAAGTGTACAATTCAGTGGCGTTTAGTACATTAACATTATTAGACCACTGTCTAGTTCCAGAACATTTTCATCACCCCAAAAGGAAACCTTGTACTCCCTGAGCAGTTGCTTCCATTGCCCCATTTCCCCCAGCCCCTAACAGCCAAAATCTGCTTTCTGTCTCTGTGGATTTGCCTATTCTGCATATTTCATTTAAATGGCATCATATGCCATATGGCCTTTTGTGATGGGCTTCTTTCACTTAGCATAATGTTGTCAACGTTCATCCATGTTGTGGCAAGTATCAATATTTAGTTCCTTTTTTATGACCGAATAATATTCCAGTGCATGGATATGCATTTTATTTATCCATTCATCAGTTCATGGGCATTTGGGTTGTTTCTACCTTTTGGCCATTATGAGTGGTGCTGCTATGGAGATTTGTGTACAAGTTTTTGTTTGAATACCAGTTTCCAATTCTTTTGGGTATGTATCTAGGGGTGGAATTGCTCAGTCATATAGTAATTCCATATAATTTTTTGAGGAACTGCCAAACTGTTTTTCCACAGTAGCTGCACCATTTTATATTCCTACCAGCAATGTATGAGGGTTCCAAATCCTCCACATCTTTGCCAACATTTGTTGTTTCTCCATTATTATTATTATCATTATCGTTATCATTATTATCCTATTGAATGTGAAGTGATCACTTGGTTTTGATTTGTGTTTCCCTAATGACTAATGAGGTTAAGCATCTTCAACTACTTGTTGGTATATCTTCTTTGGAGAATTATCTGTTCAAGTCCTTTGATCATTTTAAAAATTAGATTGTCTTTTTGTTGTTGGATTGTAAGAATTATTTGTGTATTCTGGATACTGGACCCTTATCATATATACAATTTGCAAATGTTTTATTGCATTCTCTAGGTTGTCTTATCAATTTGTTGATAATATCCTTGGACACACAAGTTTTTAACACTGACAAAGTCCAGTTCATCTTTTTTTCCTTTTGTTGCTCATATTTTTGGTCATACCTAAGAATCCATTGCCAAATCAAAGGTCACGAAGACTTACCTCTATGTTTTCTTCTAAGAGTTTTACAGTTTAATTCTTATATTGTCATTGACCCATTTTAAGTTAAGTTTTGTATGTGGTATTAGGTAGGGATCCAGCTTCATTATTTGCACCTGGATACCTAGTTGTCCCAGCACCATTTGTTGAACAGACCCTTCTTTCTCCTATTGAGTGGTCTTAGGACCCTTGTCAAAAATCAATTGGCCATAAATGTTTGGATTTATTTCTGGCCTCCCAATTCTATTCCATTTGTTATATGTCTATCCTTATATTTGCCAGTACCACACTGTTTTGATTATTGTAGCTCTGTAGTAAGTTTTGAAATTGGTATGTGTGAGTCCTTTAAATTTTCCTTTTTCAAGATTGTTTTGACTATTTGGGCCCCCTTGCAATTTCATATAAATTTGAGAATCAACTTTTCCATTTCTGCAGAAAAGGTTGTTGAAATCTTGATAGGTATTGTGTTGAATCTGTAGATAGCTTTGAGTAGTATCATCTTAACAATATTAAATATTCCAATCCATGAACTCAAGATGTCTTTCCATTTATTTAGATTTTCTTTTACTTCCTTCAGCAATGTTTTGTACTTTCAGTGTGTGTGTCTTTTACCTTGGTTAAATTTATTTTCTGATATTTTATTCTTTTGGGTACTATTGCATGTGGAATTGTTTCTTAATTTCCTTTTCAGATTATTCATTGCTGGGTTATAGAAACACAACTAATTTTTGCTTGTTGATCTTGTACCCTGTAACTTTACTAACTTCTCTTTTCCTGTGTATAGGATCATGTCATCTGCAAATAGAGATAGCTTTACTTTTTCCTTTCCAATCTGCATGCCTTTTATTTCTTTTTCTTGCCTAATGGCTCTGGCTACAACATCCAATACAAAGTGGTGACAGTGAGCATCCTTGTCTTGTTCCTGATTGTAGAGGAAAAGATTACAGTCTTGCACCATTGAATATGATTTTCACTGTGGGTTTTTTCACAAATGTGCTTTATCATATTAAGATAATTCCATTCTATTCTTAATTTTCTGAGTACTTTTTTGTCATGAAAGAATGTTGGATTTTATCAAAAGCTCTCTGTGTCAGTTGAAATGATCATATGTTTTTCCTCCCTTCATTCTGTTAATGTGGTATATATTACATTGATTGATTTTCTTATGTTGTATAACACTTTTATTCCTGGGATAAATCCTGTGTGGTCATCATGTATAGTCCTTTTAATATGCCCTTGGATTCAGTTTACTAGTGTTTTGTTGAGAATTTACACATCTATATATGTAACAAGGAGTGGTTTGTAGTTTTCTTTTATTGTGTTGTCTTCATCTAGCTTTGGTATCAGGCTAATGCTGGTCCCATAGAATAAGCTAAGAAGTATTCCCTCCTCTTCTGTTTTTTGGAAGAAACTGAGAAGGATTGGTGTTAATTCTTCTTTAAGTGTTTGGTAGAATTCACCAGGAAAACCATCTGGTTCTGAACTTTTCTTTGTTGGGAGGTCTTTGATTACTGATTCAGTCTCTTTACTTGTTATAGGTCTGTTCATATTTTCTATTTGTTCTTGAGTCGGTTTTGGTAATTTGTGTGTTTTTAGGAATTTGTCCATTTCATCTAGATTATCCAATTTGTTACATACAACTTTTTCATAGTTTTCTCTTATAATCCTTTTTATTTCTGTAAGGTTGATAGAAATGTCATCACTTTCATTTCTAATCTTAGTTACTTGCATCTTCCTTCCCAAGCAGTATACCTGTTATTTAATTTTCTTGTCTTATTGTGTAAGCTGGGTCTTCCAATATAATATTGAAATGCCATGGTGAGAAGAAACATCCTTGCCTTGTTCCTAATCCTAGTTTTTCATCAATAAGTATGATGTTAACTGTTTTTTTAATAGATATGCTTTATCTAGTTGATGAAGGTTATTTTTTTATAGATATGCTTTATCCAGTTGATGAAGTTCCCCTCTATTCCTAGTTTACTGAGAGTTTTTATCATGAATGGGTGCTGGATTTTGTCAAATGCTTTTTCTGCATTTATTGATATATATTCATATGACTTTTCTTCTTTAGCCTACTGATGTGATAGATTACGTTAATTGATTTTCAAATGTTGAACCAGCCTTGCATACCTGGGATAAGTTCTACTTGGTTGTGGTGTATAATTCTTTTTATACATTGTTGGATTTAATTTGCTAATATTTTCTTAAAGATTTTTGCATCTATGTTCATAAGAAATATGTGTAGTTTTCTTATGTCTTAGTCTGGTTTTGCTATTAGGGTAATGCCATCCTCATGGAATGAGTTAGGTAGTATTCCCTCTGCTTTTATCTTCTGAAAGAGATGAAAGAGAATTGGTATAATTTCTTCTTTAAATGTTTGGTAGAGTTCACCAGTGAACCCATCTGGGCCTGTTGCTTTCTCTTTTGGAAGGTTATTAATTATTGATTCAGTTTTTAAATAGATGTAGTTCTATTCAGATTGTATCTTCTTGTATGAATTTTGGCAGATTGTGTCTTTCAAAGAATTGGTTCATTTCATCTAGGTTATCAAATTTGTGGGCATACATCTGTCCACACAGAGCCTCCAGCATTGCATCAATTGTAGTTCAGATTTTCTTACCCCAGCACTGTTCCTGCAGCATCCACTCATGAGTCTCTGCTCTGATAAGCCATGACTCCCTGTATTCATCTGTCTGTCGCTCTAGTCTTGGAGGCAGCAGTTTGCCCTGCGTTCTTCCCTTTCTTAAGGATCGAAGAAGAGTTGTTGATTCTTCAGTCTGTTCAGCTTTTTCCTTTTATACCAGAGTGGTAACTTCCAAGCTCCTTACATGCAGAACTGGAAACCAAAAGTCTCTCCTTTTTTTTTTTTTTTTTGCGGTACATGGGCCTCTCACCATTGTGGCCTCTCCCGTTGTGGAGCACAGGCTCTGGACGCACAGGCCCAGCAGCCATGGCCCACTGGCCCAGCTGCTCCGCGGCATGCGGGATCCTCCTGGACCGGGGCAAGAACCCGCATCCCCTGCATCGGCAGGCGGACTCTCAACCACTGCGCCACCAGGGAAGCCCCAGTCTCTTCTTTTTTTTAAAACTTTTTTTAAATTATAAAAAACATATAACATAAAATTTACCATCATAACCATTTTAAAGTATACATTTATATAGTGTTAAGTATATTCACATCATTGTTAAACTAATCTCCAGAACTTTTTCATCTTGCAAAACTGAAACTTTGTACCCACTAAGCAATAATACCTACCCCTTTTCCCTTCCCTGACCCGTGGTAACCAGGATTCTACTTTCCATATCTATTAATTTGACTATTTTAGATGCCAGGTATAAGTGGAATCATATAGTATTTGTCTTTTTGTGACTGGTTTATCTCACTTAGCATAGTGTCCTCAAGGTTGAGGACAAGTAGCATATAACAGGATTTCTTTTCTTTTTCAAGTTGAATACTGTTCCATTCTGTGTATATATCACATTTTGTTTTTCCATTTTTCCATCAATGGACATTTGGGTTGCTCTTGACTATTGTGAATAGTACTGCTACGGAGGAGCTGAACCAAGATGGCAGAGTAGAAGGACGTGCTCTCACTCCCTCTTGCGAGAACACCAGAATCACAACTAGCTGCTGGACAGTCATTGACAGGAAGACACTGAAACTCACCAGAAAAGATACCCCACATCCAAAGACAAAGGAGAAGCCACAGTGAGACAGTAGGAGGGGCGCAATCACAGCAAAATCAAATCCCATAACTGCTGGGTGGGTGACTTACAGACTGGCGAACACTTATACCACAGAAATCCACCCACTGGAGTGAAGGTTATGAGCCCCATGTCAGGCTTCCCAACCTGGGTGTCAGACAACGGGAGGAGGAATTCCTAGAGAATCAGACTTTGAAGTCTAGTGGGATTTGTTTGCAGGACTTCGACAGGACTTCGACAGGACTGGGGGAAACAGAGACTCCACTCTTGGAGGGCACACACAAACTAGTGTGCACATCGGGACCCAGGCAAAGGAGCAGTAAACCCAGGGGAGACTGAACCAGACCTACCTGCTAGTGTTGGAGGGTCTCCTGCAGAAGCGGGGTGGAGGTGGGGGCTGTGGCTCACTGTGGGGACAAGGACAGTGGCAGCAGAAGTTCTGGAAAGTCCATTTCATCTAGATTATCCAGTTTGTCACTCCTTGGCGTGAACCCTCCCAGAGTCTGCCATTAGTTCCACCAAAGAGCCCAGGTAGGCTCCAGTGTTGGGTTGCCTCAGGCCAAACAACCAACAGGGAGGGAACCCAGCCCTGCCCATCAGCAGTCAAGCAGATTAAAGTTTTACTGAGCTCTGCCCACCAGAGCAACACCCAGCTCTACCCACCACCAGTCTCTCCCATCAGGAAACCTGCACAAGCCTCTTAGATACCCTCATCCACCAGAGGGCAGACAGCAGAAGCAAGAAGAACTACAATCCTGGAGCCTGTGGAACAAAAACCACATTCACAGAAAGATAGACAAGATGAAAAGGAAGAGGGCTATGTACCAGATGAAGGAACAAGATAAAACCCCAGCAAAACAACTAAATGAAGTGGAGATAGGCAACCTTCCAGAAAAAGAATTCAGAATAATGATAGTGAAGATGATCCAGGACCCCGGAAAAACAATGGAGGCAAAGATCAAGAAGATGCAAGAAATGTTTAACAAATACCTAGAGAAATTAAAGAACAAACAAACAGAGATAAACAATACAATAACTGAAATTAAAACTACACTAGAAGGAATCAATAGCAGAATAACTGGGGCAGAAGAATGGATAAGTGACCTGGAAGGCAGAATGGTGGAATTCACTGCTGCAGAACAGAATAAAGAATAAAGAATGAAAAGAAACAAAGACAGCCCAAGAGACCTCAGGGACAACATTAAATGCAACAACATTCACATTATAGGGGTCCCAGAAGGAGAAGAGAGAGAGAAAGGACCCGAGAAAATATTTGAAGAAATTATAGTCGAAAACTTCCCTAACATGGGAAAGGAAATAGCCACCGATGTCCAGGAAGCCCAGAGAGTCCCATACAGGATAAACCCAAGGAGAAACATGCCGAGATACATAGTAATCAAATTGGCAAAAATTAAAGACAAAGAAAAATTATTGAAAGCAGGAAGGGAAAAACAACAAATAACATACAAGGGAACTCCCATAAGATTAACAGCTGATTTCTCAGCAGAAACTCTACAAGCCAGAAGGGAGTGGAATGATATACTTAAAGTGATGAAAGGGAAGAACCTACAACCAAGATTACTCTACCCGGCAAAGATCTCATTCAGACTCGATGGAGAAATCAAAAGTTTTACAGACAAACAGAAGCTAAGAGAATTCAGCACCACCAAACCAGCTCTACAACAAATGCTAAAGGAACTTCTCTAAGTGGGAAACAGAAGAGAAAAAAAGGGCCTACAAAAACAAACCCAAAACAATTAAGAAAATGGTCATAGGAACATACATATCGATAATTACCTTAAACGTGAATGGATTAAATGCTCCAACCAAAAGACACAGGCTTGCTGAATGGATACAAAAACAAGACCCATATATATGCTGTCTACAAGAGACCCACTTCAGACCTAGGGACACATACAGACTGAAATTGAGGGGATGGAAAAAGATATTCCATGCAAATGGAAATCAAAAGAAAGCTGGAGTAGCAATACTCATATCAGATAAAATAGACTTTAAAATAAAGAATGTTACAAGAGACAAGGAAGGACACTACATAATGATCAAGGGATCAATCCAAGAAGAAGATATAACAATTATAAATATATATGCACCCAACATAGGACCACCTCAATACATAATGCAACTGCTAACAGCTGTAAAAGAGGAAATCAACAGTAACACAGTAATAGTGGGGTACTTTAACACCTCACTTACACCAATGGACACATCATCCAAAATGAAAATAAATAAGCAAACAGAAGCTTTAAATGACACAATAGACCAGATAGATTGAGTTGATATTTATAGGACATTCCATCCAAAACAGCAGATTACAGTTTCTTCTCAAGTTTGCACGGAACATTCTCCAGGATAGATCACATCTTGGGTCACAAATCAAGCCTCAGTAAATTTAAGAAAACAGAAATCATATCAAGCATCTTTTCTGACCACAACACTATGGGATTAGAAATCAATTACAGGGGAAAAGTTAAAAACACAAACACGTGGACGCTAAATACTTCATTACTAAATAACCAAGAGATCATTGAAGAAATCAAAGAGGAAATTAAAAAATACCTAGAGACAAATGACAGTGAACACACGACAATCCAAAACCTGTGGGATGCAGCAAAAGCAGTTCTAAGAGGGAAGTTTATAGCTATAGAAGCCTACCTCAAGGAACAAGAAAAATCTCAAATAAATAATCTAACCTTACACCTAAAGGAACTAGAGAAAGAAGAACAAACAAAACCCAAAGTTAGCAGAAGGAAAGAAATCATAAAGATCAGAGCAGAAATAAATGAAATAGAAATAAAACAATAGCAAAGAACAATAAAACTAAAAGCTGGTTCTTTGAGAGGATAAACAAAATTGATAAACCATTAGCCAGACTCATCAAGAAAAAGAGGGAGAGGACTCAAATCAATAAAATTAGAAATGAAAAGGGAGAAGTTACAACAGACACCGCAGAAATACAAAGCATCCTAAGAGACTACTACAAGCAACTCTATGCCAATAAAATGGACAACCTGGAAGAAATGGACAAATTGTTAGAAAGGTACAACCTTCCAAGACTGAACCAGGAAGAAATAGAAAATATGAACTGACCAATTACAGGTAATGAAGTTGAAACTGTGATTAAAAATCTTCCAACAAACAAAAGTCCAGGACCCGATGGCTTCATAGGTGAATTCTATCAAACATTTAGAAGAGAGTTAACACCCTTCCTTCTCCAACTCTTCCAAAAAATTGCAGAGGAAGGAACACTCCCAAACTCATTCTGTGAGGCCACCATCACCCTGATACCAAAACCAGACAAAGATACTACAAAAAAAGAAAATTACAGACCAATATCACTGATGAATATAGATGCAAAAATACTCAACAAAATACTAGGAAACAGAATCCAGCAGCACATTAAAAGGATCACACACCATGATCAAGTGGGATTTATCCCAGGTATGCAAGGATTCTTCAATATACGCAAATCAATCAATGTGATACACCATATTAACAAATGGAAGAATAAAAACCATATGGTCATCTCAATAGATGCAGAAAAAGCTTTTGACAAAATTCAAAACCCATTTACGATAAAAACTCTCCAGAAAGTGGGCATAGAGGGAACCTACCTCAACATAATAAAGGCCATATATGACAAACCCACAGCAAACATCATTCTCAATGGTGAAAAACTGAAAGCATTTCCTCTAAGATCAGGAACAAGACAAGGATGTCCACTCTCACCACTATTATTCAACATAGTTTTGGAAGTCCTAGCCACAGCAGTCAGAGAAGAAAAAGAAATAAAAGGAACACAGATTGGAAAAGAAGAAGTAAAACTGTCACTGTTTGCAGATGACATGATACTATACATAGGGAATCCTAAAGATGCCACCAGAAAACTACTAGAGCTAATCAGTGAATTTGGTAAAGTTGCAGGATACAAAATTAATACACAGAAATCTCTTGCATTCCTATACACTAATGATGAAAAATCTGAAAGAGAAATTAAGGAAACACTCCCATTTACCACTGCAACAAAAAGAATAAAATACCTAGGAATAATCCTACCTAGGAGACAAAAGACCTGTATGCAGAAAACTATGACACTGATGAAAGAAATTAAAGATGGTACCAACAGATGGAGAGATATACCATGTTCTTGGAAGGGAAGAGTCAATATTGTGAAAACAGCTATACTACCCAAAGCAATCTATAGATTCAATGCAATCCCTATCAAATTACCAATGGCAGTTTTTACAGAACTATAACAAAAAATCTTAAAATTTTTATGGAGACACAAAAGACCCCAAATAGTCAAAGCAGTCTTGAGGGAAAAAAATGGAGCTGGAGGAATCAGACCCCCTGACTTCAGACTATACTACAAAGCTACAGTAATCAAGACAATATGGTCCTGGCACAGAAACATAAATATAAATTAATGGAACAGGATAGAAAGCCCAGAGGTAAACCCATGTACCTATGGTCAACTAATCTATGATAAAGGAGGCAAGGATATACAATGGAGAAAAGACAGTCTCTTCAGTAAGTGGTGCTGGGAAAACTGGACAGCTACATATAAAAGAATGAAATTAGAACACTCCCTAACACCATACACAAACTCAAAATGGATTTGAGACTTAAACGTAAGACTGGACACTATAAAACTCTTAGAGGAAAACATAGGAAGAACACTCTTTGACATAAGTCACAGCAAGATCTTTTATGTTTCACCTCCTAGAGTAATGGAAATAAAAACAAAAATAAACAAATGGGACCTAATGGAACTTAAAAGCTTTTGTACAGCAAAGGAAACCATAAACAAGACCAAAAGACAACCCTCAGAATGGGAGAAAATATTTGCAAACAAATCAACAGACAAAGGATTAATCTCCAAAATATATAAACAGCTCATGCTGCTCAATATTAAAAAAACAAACAACCCAGTCCAAAAATGGGCAGAAGACCTAAATAGACATTTCTCCAAAGAAGACATACAGATGGCCAAGAAGCACATGAAAAGTTGCTCAACATCTCTCATTATTAGAGAAATGCAAATCAAAATTACAATGAGGTATCACCTCACACCAGTTAGAATGGGCTTCATCAGAAAATCTACAGACAACAAATGCTGGAGAGGGTGTGGAGAAAAGGGAACCCTCTTGCACTGTTGGTGGGAATGGAAACTGATAACAGCCACTATGGAGAACAGTATGGAGGCTCCTTAAAAAACTAAAAATAGAATTACCATATGGCCCAGGAATCCCACTACTGGGCATATACCCAGAGAAAACCACAATTCAAAAAGACACATGCACCCCAATGTTCACTGCAGCACTATTTACAATAGCCAGGTCATGGAAGCAACCTAAATGCCGATCGACAGACGAATGGATCAAGAAGTTGTGGTACATATATACAATGGAATATTACCCAGCCGTGAAAAGGAACAAAACTGGGTCATTTGTTGAGACATGGATGGATCTAGAGACTGTCATACAGAGTGAAGTAAGTCAGAAAGAGAAAAACAAATATCATATATTAACGCATATATGTGGAACCTAGAAAAATGATACAGATGAACCAGTTTGCAGGGCAGAAATTGAAACACAGATGTAGAGAACAAATGTATGGAAACCAAGGGGGGAAAGTTGTTGGGGGGTGGGGGGATGAATTGGGCAATTGGGATTGACATGTATACACTGATGTGTATTAAATTGATGACCAATAATAACCTGCTGTATAAAAAAAAAAGGTACTAATAGGGAAGGACTCTGAGACACATCAATAAGTGAGAAAAATAAGGCGTAGTAGAACGGAGAGTTATAATATGCTTTATTTGCCTAAAAATAAGAATGATTTTTCTGCTTTTTGAACTATGTGAATAAATTATTATATAATTTTGAAAATGAAACAAAAAAATAAAAAATAAAGTAACATTTTACTGTCAAAAAATAAAATAGTACTGCTACAAACATGGGCATGCAAATATCTCATTGAAATTCTACTTTCAGTTCTTTTGGAAATGGGATTGCTAGGTCATAAGGTAGGTCTATTTTTAATTTTTTGAGGAGCCATCATACTGTTTTCCATAACAGTTCTATTTTATAATCCCACCAGAAGTTCACAAGGGTTCCAATTTCTCTACATCCTCACCAACACACTTTTTTTTTCTTAAATAGTAGCCATCCTAATGGCTATGAGGTGATATTGTGGTTTTGATTTGCATTTCTCTGACGATTAGTAATGTTGAACATCTTTTCATATCTTTGTTGCCATTTGTGTACCATCTTTGGGAAAATGTCTTCAAATTCTTTGCCCATTTTTATGTTTCTCCTTTTCCCTTTCCCTATGCTTCTCCTTTCTTGACTGTTTGACCTTTTATTGACTCTGCTTCTGGTTCTGCTTCTCCCTGTTTTTCAACTTCTACTAATTGTTCTACTTTTCTTGCTGACTCTGCATGTGCTTCTCCTTTTTCCTATGCTCCTCCTTTTTGTAGCTGTTTTTCCTTTTGCTGACTCTGACCTCCCTCTGCTTCTCCCTTTTTCAGAGTCTGCTGATTCTTTTACTTTTTCTGCCTCTGCTTCTCCTTTCTGTGGCTGATTTTCCTTTTGCAGACCCTGCCCCCGCTCCTGCTTCCCCACTTTTCAGGGTCTGCAGATTCTGCTGCTTTTTCTGCCTCTGCTTCTCCTTTTCCTGTGCTTCTCCTTTCTACAGCTGTTTTTCCTTTTGCTGACTCTCCACTTCTTCCCTGTTTTCAGCATCTGCTGATTCTTCTACTTTTCATCTGCTTTTTCTGACTCTGCTTCTCCTTTCTCCTGTGCTTCTCCATTTTCCATGCTTCTTATTTCTGCAGCTGTTTTTTCCTTTGCTGATTCTGCCCCTACTTCTGCTTCTTCACTTTTCAGGGTCTCCAGATCAGCTGCTTTTTCTGCTTCTGCTTCTCCTTTTTCCTGTGCTTCTCCTTCTCCCATGCTTCTTCTTTCTGCAGCTATTTTTCCTTCTGCTTCCCCACTTTTCAGGGTCTGCTGATTCTGCTACTTTTTCTGCCCCTGCTTCTCCTTTTCCCATGCTTCTCCATTCTGCAGCTGTTTTTCCTTTTGCTGACTCTGCCCCCATCTCTGCTTTCGCCTGTTTCGGTGTCTGCTGCTGCTGCTTTATCTGCTGATTCCACCCCTGATTTCCCTTTTCCTGCTG
>NW_006782029.1:1890424-1992140 GCF_000442215.2 Lipotes vexillifer | reverse complement strand
TTTTCCTGCTGATGCTTTTCCTTTTGCTGATTCTGCTTCTCTTTCTGCTAATGCTTATTTCCCTTCTGCTGCTTATGTTGATCCTGCTGCTGCAGTTACTTCTCCTTCTTGGTCTGCTACTTTTTCATACATCATTTCTGACCTCCTTGTAACTTCACTTCTATATGGCCCTCAATGGCTACTCCAACCCTGGCTTCACCTTATGGCTGCACTTAGAACTGCTAGAGTGTCTCATTTTTTTCAATTTCAAATTACCTTCCACCTGAAAAACAAAATAAAAAGAAAAGAACATGGTGCTATTTCACGGATAGCTGGTTAACCTATGGATTAGCTCTTACATCCGGTGCTCACCTGTGGAGCAGTCAGCCATGGCACAGGCTGAAGAGAAGAAGCAGGGATCACGTGGGACAGAATGTACCATTTAGAGCCACAGGGACTGAAGGTAAACAATTCTCCTGAGAAGGAGATGGACCTGAGTGGTAGTGATTGTCTCCTTTTCTAGAAGTGGATTAAGGAGTGAGCGAGCAATAAGGCAATAATGTAGAGTAAGTTACTCTTTGTAGGAAGCTTGATGAAAAGACTTGAGAGGACATGGAAGAGAGTTAAGTAGCAATGTGGAATATTCCTATTCAGACAAGAGGGAAAGAATGGAGACAAGTAAGAGAGAGAAGAACAGAGGGAGCAAAGTTTCTAGCAAATGAGAATTGAAAGGTTGAACACAGTTGAAGCTGTGACACCAAATCCTTTGAAACTAGTAGAAAGGAGGGAAAGTTGGCATGTTCCAGTTTCATGATGCTATTGAGGTATTTTATTATTTTTTTCCTTTCTGTTGCAGGTCCTGAATCTGTGCCTCCTTCCCTTCTCAAAGTTGTGATGAAACCCATAGCAACTGTTGGAGAAAGCTACCAGTATCCTCCTGTGAACTGGGCTGCACTCCTCTCTCCACTTATGAGGCTAAACTTTGGTAAATATCATGTTTTTAGGTCTTCAGACTCTGCTTTTAGGATGTGACCTGAATAGAAAATTGTGTGTCACAATTGGTAGTGACTGGATGGACGTCTGGGTACTTGAGGTTTGTCTTCTTGGATGGGACAGCTGGGTTACTTTCATTGAGTCACTTTCTAAATAGCTGAGGGGGAGGGGAAGGAGGTTTGGAGACACAGACCAGATACACTCATCAAAACAATACTCGACTGAGATGGTGCATGTCGCTGGGCGTGTGGTGCAGGTCCCAGAAAGCCTGGTTTGATGGTTATCAAGCTGCATTTTGAGAACTCCAGGTTTCAAGGAAATGCCCTATGGGATGCTGTATTAGTTTGCTATTACTGCTGTAACAAATTATCACAGACTTAGTGGCTTGAAACAACACAAATTTATTATCTTATAGTTTTGTAGGTCAGAAGTCCAACATGGTTCTCACTGGGCTAAGATCAAGATATCAGCAGAACAGCATTCCTTCCTAGTTGCCCAGGGGAATGATGTGGCCTGAATGTTTGTGTTCCCTGAAAATTCATGTTGAGAACCTAAACTTCAATGTGATGGTATTAGAGGGTGGGGCCTTTGAGGGTGATTAGGTAATGAGGGTGGAGCCCTCATGAATGGGATTACTGCCCTTATAAAAGAGGCCCCACAGAGCTCCCCAGTCCCTTCCACAGTGTGAGGACACAGCAAGAAATCAGCAGTCTGCAACCTAGAAAAGGGCTTTCACCGGAACCCAACCATGTTGGCACCCTGGTCTTGGACTTCCAGCCATCAGAACTGTGAGAAATAAATTCCTGTAGTGTTTCATTTTAACAGTCCAAACAGACTAAGACAGGGAGAATCCATTCCCCTTCCTTTTCCAGCTTCTAGAGGATGCCCATACTCCTTGGCTTGTGGCCCCCTTTCTCCATCTTCAAAGCAAACAACAGAGGGCTGAAGACCTCTTATGCTGTCATCTTTCTGGTTCTCTGAAGACAGGAAAGGTTTTCCATATTTAAGGATTCATGTGATTAATGGGTCTATTTCAGTAATCGAGGATAATCTCCTTATCTCAAGGTCTTTAACTTTAATCACATCTGCAAAGTTCCTCTGCCATACAAGAGAACATATTCACAAGTTCCGGGGATTAGATATAGGCATCTTTGGGGGCCATTATTCTGTTTACCACAGGAACTTTGTGGTGAGAGGCAAAGGGAATGCACATCTCAGTTTGTCCACAGCAACCTCTAGTATGGAGTTAGAGTATTAGCATAGGCAAATTTAGATGCATGTATTTGCCCCCCCCCTCCAAAAAAAAAAAAAAAAGAGGGAGAACAACTTTAACAGTGCTAGAAATTGTATATGTGTGTGTATTTGCCGTGAGTGCTCTTTTACAGTAGGTGCTTACTTACATATGATATACAAAAAGATTTGTATACTATAATTTATGTACAGTTTAAGGGATAATCAAAGATTATTTTGACTGAACACAATTTTCATTTGAACCTAATCCTATATAAGATATGATCTCACCATACTGTGCTTCCAGATCTCACCATACTATGTTTCCAGAAAAATATGTTCCCCTGCCCCTCCCCTGCTTTTGTGTGCTATATTGAAGATGTTGGTGTTTTAGTAAAAAGCCTTAGTAAAAAGAAAAGGTCTGGTTGGGAAGATGCATCTGCCGACTGGGATCAGGCTTAAAAAGACTGGGTCACGGGTTTCCCTGGTGGCACAGTGGTTGAGAGTCCGCCTGCCGATGCAGGGCATACGGGTTCGTGCCCCGGTCCGGGAAGATCCCACATGCCGCAGAGCGACTGGGCCCGTGAGCCATGGCCGCTGAGCCTGCGCGTCCGGAGCCTGTGCTCCGCAATGGGGGAGGCCACAACAGTGAGAGGCCCGCGTACTGCAAAAAAAAAAAAAAAAAAAAACTGGGTCACTAGAGAACGTGGCTACATCTCTAAGTCCTTCCAGATTTGTCTATGTGCTGAATGTAAGATGGAGAGGAGAGAAAAACAGAAACGAGATTTTTAGCTAGAATTTTCTCAAATTTTTAATAGTATTTGAGTGTTTAGGTTTGTCTAGACATCACAAGAGAACTTTCCTGAGCTATTTCAAGATCCTTGCCAGTTCCAAAACTCAGGCCTCATACAGTGGGTACGTTCTTTTGCTTCGTAACTAAAAACGTCTCTTGAAATACCTTATAGTTTGCTGAAGTTCCATTACCTTTAGACATTACACACAAGTTCTTTTACGTTTAGATGTCTGATTTGAGACATTGAAGACTGAATATGAGTTAAGAGAAGCAGCTATATTACAGGTATTTTTTTCCTTTCTTCTCTTTCAGGTGAAGAGATTCAGCAACTGTGTCTTGAAATTATGGTGACCCAGGCTCAGTCATCCCAGAATGTAGCTGCACTGTTGGGAATATGGGTGATGCCACCACTGATCCATGGTCTGAGTGTATGTAGTAATTAAGGATGTTGAGCAACAGAAGGATATGGTTCTTTTGGGGGAGATCAACATTCATTTGTGTGTGAGCTCTCAAAGTCAAGAGTGGACAAATGGGATTTCACAGTGAGGACTTGACAATAGCTGGACAGCAAATTGGAAAATTGTGGGACACAGAACTCTGCCATAGCCATCACCATTCATGCTTTCAGCTACCATTTATTACAAGAAAAAGGGACAGTGATGATCAGAGATATTAAAATTCCTTTCTCAAGACCATACAGGTAGAAAGTTGTACAGTTATTGGAACCTGGGTTTGTTTATATGATATGCAGTCGTTTCAGTGGGTATTAAAAGAAAGGCAAATCCACACACACTGGATAAATTATCCCTCCCTTTCACAGAAAGGCAGCAATTAAGGCGAGCCTTGAAGGCTTGGTAGGATTTCATTAGGCATCAAGTTAGAGACACAAGGGAATATAAGTGGGAAGGTGTATGTGGAGAGAGTAGAACATCTCTGCCAATGGTGTTCAGCTTGAGTAAAGTGCTGAGGGAGAAGTGATCTAGCCTGGTATTTATGATAGAGGGGGCCAGCACCTTCCAGGGTATAGAGGGAGCCAGCACCTTCCAGGGCACCTTCTTACCTTCTAAGGGTAGGTAGGAAGAATAGGGTGAGATTATTTAAAGATGTATAATTTTGGGTACATTTCAAGGTAGAACCCCCCCAAAAAAACCACATTCCATGATTCCTTAGAGGTTTACCAATTAATTATAAGCTAAATGATCTCCTCTTTGTTATTCTTCTATTCTAGGAGGCATTAATTCTTTGAGGATAGTGCAAAACCCTCTTATTATTTCCTCAGTCTTTTGGCTTTAGTCTCTACTCTGTACTTTTTTTTAAGCTTTCCTACATCTCCTGATTCTTTTTAATTGAAGGTCAGTGTTATTGAGGTCTGCATCCTTTCCATCAGCTGTTATTACCTGTCTGCTCCAAACAGCTCCCATTTAGCTACCACTTAATGAGCACTTGTTATGTACCTGCTACTGGTAAGCACTCAATGAGTACTTTCAGACATCAGATTTAATCTCTCTTCAACCCTGACAGGCCAATTTTTTTTTTTTTACAGCTTTATTGAGTTATAATTTATATTCCATAAAATATGGCTATTTTAAGTGTATAATTTGATGAGTCTTAGTACATTTATATATTTTCATCCATCACCAATAATATTTCCATCACTCCAAAAAGTTCCATCGTGCCTACTTATAGTTAATCCCCACTCCCAATCTCAGACTCAGGCTACTACTGTTCTTTTTGTCTCTATAATTTTGCCTTCTTTAAGGAACTTTCATATAAATTTAAATTTCATATAAACTTTAGAAATTCTTTAGAATGGAATTGTACAGTATTATATCTTTTGTGTCTGGTTTATTTCACTTTTGAGAAGTAGATTTTATTTCCATTTTATAGGTTGATAAACTGAAGCAAATGGAGGTTAATCAAAGTTTACATATCAAATAAATGGAAGAGTCCGGCTGACTCAAAAGCCTGTGTCTTGAACACTGTTCTGTTAATGCTTCCTTCCTTTTGAATCATCTATAATTCTAACAGCCTGTTTTTTTGATCTCAGACATTTTTCTAGGTTTTAGTTATCCTTCCATTTCTCTTTTAGATCTGTCCTATTTCTTTTTTTTTTGCATTTGTCCTTGATTAGGAACCTTTCTTATTATCTTTGTTAATTAACAAATTAAGTTTGTAAATTCATTTTTTAAATTATGTACCTGCTCATTTAAAAAATGATCTGAAATGGCATGTTTTTTAACATGAAATCTGTAACTCACGAAGCTACATTGATCTTTTTTTGAAATTTACTGGTTTTTGTCAGATTTTATTTTTTAAAGCACTTCTTTTAGACTTGCTGCTCCTTTAGTATCATACTTAATGTTTCTAAGAATTTTTGAAGCCTGCTTTCTCAAAGTCTGTGGCTCACAGCTATCATTAACTATGCCCCTTCTTAGCTCTCCTGAACTCTTAAGATGCTATGGTCAGTTCCACATGCTCGGCTGGTTCTTCTTTGCTCAGAAATGGCCCCAGAATGCCAGTTCCCCTCATTATTTCTTTATTCTTCCTCAGAAGAAGAAATGAATAATAATAGATATTCTGTTTAGTTGATTTCCAGCAGTTGAGCCTTCATCTTCAGGAGCTTTTCTTGCCAGAGAATGTGACCTTTAAAGACTGAATAGCAACTTTCATGTTCTTTTAGAAGTAGCATTTTATTCCCCTCGCTGAAGAGATCCAAGGTTTAAGCTGAGTAGTTCACAGATGGATTGGCAGATACCATATATCCACACGAGTCACCCTGGATCAGAAGTCACCGCAGCCGCTAAAATTACATGCATCGGTGGTCCGTTAGACCATGAAGCTGTGGGGAAATGAGGGTCTAGGAAACAACCTGAACTTTTTATGTTTCACCTGAACCTTTTATCTTTCAAACACAGTGATGACCTAGAGGTTTTGAGCATATTACAAACCCAGACTTGCCTGTTTACATCTGACCTCTTCTGTTTTGCTTTCAGCTGAATATCAAGAAATACCTCCTGCTATCTGTGCCTTCGTGGATAAAACATGTCTCTGATGAACAGATCGTGGGTTTTGTTGAAAGCTTAATGGTGACAGTTTTTAAAGCAGCTTCCCCACTCTCCAAACCTGAGTTATGCCTGAGTGCCTTACAGGGTCTGAGCCAGGCCATGAAACAGCGCAGCCCTGCCTACCACCTCTGGAGTCTGCTCAGCAAAGCTACTGGGAAAATTTTTGACCTTCTGCCAAATAAGATTCGGGTGAGGAACAAAAATATTTACATTCCTGACAATTTATGTTTGGGATTTTTTAAAGCCTTTTGGCAAAGCAGGGAGGTGTATGTTTTAAGAATGTGGTGGGAAGGCTAGCAAGAAATAACCACATTCTTCACTAAGAATGTTTGCTTCCAAGATCTAAATTGAGGTTGAATATTTAGAACCAAAGTTTTGATCACGCTTAGAAGCAGGTTAACCAGTGTGGCACCAGGAAGTTTGCTCTTAGGCCTTTTACCAAATGCCTGTAGAAGATGAGCATGTTCAGAAATCCTTACACTTGGACTCCCCTGGTGGCACAGTGGTTAAGAATCCACCTGCCAACGTAGGGGACATGGGTTCGAACTCTGGCCCAGGAAGATCCCACATGCCGTGGAGCAACTAAGCCCTTATGCCACAACCACTGAGCCTGCACTCTGGAGCCCATGAGCCACAACTACTGAAGCCCACATGCCTAGAGCCCGTGCTCCGCAACAAGAGAAGCCACTGCAACGAAGAGTAGCCCCCGCTCGCTGCAACTAGAGAGAGCCCTGGCACAGCAAGAAAGACCCAACGGAGGCATAAATTTAAAAAATAAAAAAAAAAGAAACCCTTATACTTTACACCTGGGGAGTCCTTGGGCGTATTGTCTGACCACTATTTACATCAAGTGACTTAATACTAGCCTTGCCTCTCCCCCAACAGACTTCTGAAATGTAGTTGTACAAAGAAGTTAAAAATCCATTCAGAATGATGGGTTCTGATAAGAAGAAAAAAGTACAAACAAAATACACACAACAACAGGAAAGATTTTTTTTTTTAATTTATTTTATTTTTTGTGGTACGTGAGCCTCTCACTGTTGTGGCCTCTCCTGTTGCAGAGCACAGGCTCCAGACACACAGGCTCAGCGGCCATGGCTCACGGGCCCAGCCGCTCTGCGGCATGTGGGATCTTCCCGGACCGGGGCACGAACCCGTGTCCCCTGCATCGGCAGGTGGACTCTCAACCACTGCGCCACCAGGGAAGCCCAAAAGATGTTTTTTAAATGATAAAAATTGGTCACGAGCTTTGGCTTGGTTAAAATTAAAATCTCATCAGCTACTGTTTGTGGAGATAAGCAAATCTAATGATTTTGTCAGAACATTGAGAATATACGTGTTATTTTACACTGTATTTTGACATGCTTGGATTTTTCTTTACCAGAGAAATGATCTAGAGCTGTATATCAGTGTAGCAAAATGCCTCTCGGAAATGACAGACGATGAAGCCAATCGGGTTGCCCAGATTACTGAGGTAATAACATATCTATGTGTTTTTTTATTATTGAGGTGGAAAGTACAATTGAGGTGTACTCAATTGTATAGTATCCTTTTGGCTGAAGCTAGCTTTGCTTCGTATTTGTTTGTTACTGGCTAATTTCAGGAAACCATCTTTTTCACTGTGGGGTCTCATGTCCAGCCTAGTATGATTGGATATGTAGTAGTATATAAATGGATAGATGAATGAATAACTTTTTAACCTAATTAATCCCACTTTGTCAAGAACATTTTAGTGTTACTGATGAGCAAAAATAAGTACAAGACATCTTCAATACAAAATCCACAAGAATGGAAATATTCTGACCAAAGAACTTTCTGGTGCATGGAAGGCACATTTATTTTTCTTCACCTGATACTTATCCTTTTGGAATGAAGAAAGGTGGCTGATTGAAAAACAAACACTATTATCACTTACACAAGATAACAAGTACCTCTCAGACCCATACCAAATCAAAGGATGAATAAGCAAAAAGCAGCATAAGAGTAAAGTTGCCAGATTTAGAATATAATACAAGATACCTTGTTAAATTTGAATTGCAGATAAAAAATGAATAATTTTTTAAAGTAAGTACATCCCAACGGGACCTACTTATTCAAATGGCATCCCTGCATACCAGGTAATACCAAAGGTCTAGAGGACTGTGAGCCCTCACATCGTGGGTGGTCATCTTATCATTTATTTCACTATATGGCAGGTTGGCCTGTTAAGTTGAATCCTTGAATCCTCTGCATTGTATAGCTGTGATGCTCAAACTGTGGCCGACGGACCCACAACATCAGCCTGGCAAGTGATGAGAAATGAAAATTATGGAGTCTCACTCCAGACCTACTCGATCAGAAACCCTGGAGGGAGGCCCAGTGGTGTGTGTTTTAACAGTCCCTCCCGGTGATTGTGGTTCATCCTAAGGTTTGAGAAGCACTGTTAGAATATTTGGAATATCGGCCTTTTGGAGATTAGTTTGTTTTAAGCAAGGATAAGCGGTATAAGGAAATGCTTGAGAGAGTGGACTCTGGAGCCTCACTGCCCTGGTATGAAAGCCAGTCTCTCATTTACTAGCAATGTGACATTGGTGAAGTGTCATAATCTCTCTCTGCCTCGGTTTCCTGATCTATAAAAGGGAGATAATAGCGCCTACCTATTAGGGTTGTTTTGAGAGTTAAATGGCTTAATCCATGTTAAGTTGTTGGGCAAGTGCCCGACCCAAGGCAAATACTCAGTAATAACTTATTATCATAATTATTACGTTCATGTAATTTATTACAACTTGTTATATTCATGTTACATTGTTCGAAGTAATTAATATAATGTACTTTGGGGTACCTAGAGCTAAAAGTTGCTGTTATTCACTTGGGTTTCTAAAGTGCCATTCAGAAGATTGTCACTAGAACATTCTAAATCCTGTTCTGGTGTCCCCAAAAGAGTTAATGTGTTCCTCTGAGCCCTATGTTTTCTATTCATTTCTAAAAAGAACACAGGTAAGAAGAAGGTACAGGTGAAGAGCTCAGACTCCTTGGGTTTCAGCTCTTACTCTCTGTGGCAGTAAGCAAGTTGCCTAACTTCTGTGCTTCAGTCTCCTCATCTGTAAAGGAGGGATGATAATAGTAATCTATTGCTCAGTGTTAGAATTAAATGTGTAATTCAGTGGCCCTCAAACTTTTTGGTCTCGGGACTACGTTAGTGTCTTAAAAACTATTGAGGACTCCAAAGAGCTTTTATTTATGTGGATTATATCTGTCAATATTTACCATGTTAGAAATTAAAACTAGAAAAATTTTAAAATATTTACTTAAAAGTAATAATAATAAACCCATTGCATCTTAACATATGTAAGAAAAAACTATTTTCCAAAAAACAAATTAGTGAGAAAGTGGCATTGTTTTACATTTTTGTAAGTCTCTTGTCTGGCTTAATAGAAGACAGCTGGATTCTCACAGCTGCTGCTTCATTCAATCTGTTGTGATGTTGTTTGGGTGAAGTATGTGAAGAAAATTCAGTCTCACACAGATACGTAGATGGAATGGGGAAGAGTGTGTTAACAGTCTTTTCTGATAATTGGGGATGTCTTTCTTTGATACTGTACCAAAACTCAGCAAGTGTTGGTTTCTTATAGGTTAGTTGAAATGTGGAATCTGAAACCATATCAGTGAACTTCACATACTCTGTTACATTAAAATCCATTGGTCCATTGCACTCTGGGTCTTTTACCAATGCATGATTTTGTAAGAGATTATTGCAAGATTTGTAAGATATATTGGTCATTTGGAAAATACTGAGTCACTAAATTTTGAAAATCTTCCAAATGTTGGTACAATTCATTATAAAATATCAAAACATCACATTTGTCAGTATCACCAGCAACTTCATCAGAAAAGTCTTTTACGTATGGGCTACTAAAGTCATAGTAGCAGATACAGATTTTCCAAAAATCTAATTTTCACTTAAAAGCTCACATTGTATCATTGGCAATAAATACTGTCAAGTATTTTCCTTGAAGTGACAGTCTTACTTCCTTCACTTTTAAAAAATAATCAAATACTCAGTTGTCATAACCGTAGTTTGTCCATCAATTATTCTTTTCAACTAAATGGCGTTCCATGAGTAGAGTGGCTATTTCAGCTCACAACTCATTCTCACAACTTTCTCCTTGAGATGACCATCACACTTGGGGATGCAGCACAAGTCTTTTATGCATACTTCCCATTTGGTCATACAGAATATTACAAAGATGTACTCAAGGGCAGAGGTTTAACAAAACTAGTAATTTTTATTGTTTAAAGGATATTTTAAATGAAACTAGCTTTTTAAAAAATTGCAAGTGTCAGTGAAAAATACAATGAACATTACTATGTTATTATGAATAATAATATTCTTATTATGAATATAGTTTGACCTCACAGACCCTCTAAAAGGGTCTTGGGGTGCCCCATAGGTCTGTGTACCACACTTTGTGAAGTGCCAAATTAACACAGGTTAAGTGCTTAGAATGGTGCCTAGCACATAAGTACTGTATTTGTTAGTTATCATTATTATTATTTGTGTATCTTTACTAAATATCCTCACCAATTAACCCCTGAAATCATTTATGGTTTTTATGAGAAAACAGGAGGTGACATTACAACCATCTGTCTGTAGGTACATTTTAAGATAGCATGCAGACAGCTAGGTCACACAGTGCAGGAAATGAACAGTTTTAGTATTTGGAATGGTAATCAACTTCAAACACACCCTTTCTCTTTTGCCCGTGCCCCGAGGTCCTATAACAATTTCAGTTAATTTAATAGTAACTGAGCAATTTGCTTTTTTGCAGAACAGCCTAGAAAAGGCTGCCTTTGTCAGACTATACTTGGTCTCTCAAGGACGATTCCCCTTGATGGGCTTGACTGATGTGCTCAGTGTTGCTATTCGGCACCATGAAAAAGACACACTGGCCTGGATGATACTGCACAGCTTATACCAGGCACGGATTGTGAGCCACGCCAACACCGGTAAGGGCAGCTGGAGGCGAACATCAGGAACAGAAAGATGTACCTACCATCTTTTAGGTTGTAATTGTTTCCTCAACTTAACTAGTTTAGTGCTTCTTGACACAGGCGAGGCCTTGTTACCCCAAATGAGTAGCACCTTGGATAGAAACCAGCAGTTACAGCTCACAACATCAACTCTTTGGAGGTGGGAATGAATTCTACTGGTGACTTTTGTCTTTGACCCTCCAGGCCCTCAGAGACATAAACAAGTTTATCAGGTTGATTCTGCCTGCTTCCTTTCTCAAGCAGATGGATGCTGATGGATTCTTCCTGATGTTTTCATGAAAACGGCTTTTGGGTGGTCATTTTACAAAGAGAAAAAGAAAGCAGCAACAACAAATTAGTTATTCTATAGAAGAAGTTCTCAGGAATGAGAAGAATAAAATCTGGACACCCTTACTACATCCTCAAGCCAGAAGCTGCAGGCATGAAGCTCTGCTAATGAATGGTGCAACTTTTAGACCATTTTAGACATTTATACTTTAATAATCATCTAAAGAGGGAGCTCCCTCATTTCTCCTCCATGCCTTTGGTCATATGCTTATAATTTCTCAAGTCTACATTCAGGTCCTGAAGGCATCTGGCTTCAGCAGATCAGACGTGGCTGGGAAGCCCTTGTGACCCATCATCCCCATCTCTTGTACCTTGAAGGCTTTGAGAGAAAACTGACAAATACAATTGTAATACTCTTTGCAAGACTGTGTAGGAAATTTTGATTCATTCTCCTCTTTGGCAACTGAGAGAGTTGTCTCATGTCCACAGTAGCGCCAGCCCAGTGAAAAGTGAACCTGTGATGAGAAATGAGATTTTTTATTCTAACTCAAAAGTGTATTTATCAGGCAGAAAACTAGCAGGTACTCCCTATTAAGCATGAAGATACATGAAGGAAACAAATGTGATATTGCCTTTGGTCCTAACTAGCTGGCGTTCAAATTTAGTTACCATTTTCCTCTCATGCACTAAATTTTAAGATGTTTCCAAGTAATCTCTGCTGTGCTGAAAATCCTCATTTTTTTAAAGGAAAAATTAATATTTATGTTGATGTTTGTTCTCCAGTTAGCCTGTAATAGCTGGGTTTTGTTTTTTGTTGTTTGTTTTTAATGTCTTTAGGATAGGTATTCTCTATTTTTGCATAAATTGGGAATATTTAAGCAAGGGAGGACTATAAAAACAACTAGTTATCAAAGATTTAACACTACTAACTAGTTGGCATGCCCAGTTTCTCCTAGTGTGTTTCATGTTGAGCAACTCCAACAAATGCATTTCACCATTTTATCACAGATTTGAAGAATAAATTAGCTTTTAAAAATAAAGACCAAAATATGGTCATCTGATGTGAATAGTATCAAAAACTCTCTCATGGGTTAGCACAAGTCTCAGGTACCATAAAAGGACTTGAAACTGTCGCACAGAGTCCTCGGTGGGTGTTCTGCTTTAGTTATGATGGTAATCGCTGATGGTCTGGTAAGAAATATCCTTTTGTTTCAGGCTTGTTGAAGAGAATGGAGTGGCTCTTGGAACTGATGGGTTATATCAGAAATGTTGCTTACCAGTCAGCGTCTGTTCAGAATGTGGCTCTTAACGAGGTAAAATGTAGAGGAGTCATTTGTGGCTTCCTTAAAATATAGAGGATATTTACTCTACCAAAAGAGGCACATGTTGCTGCTTGCAGCTTTCTTTCCTTCCTTCCTTTTATTTTTGGGAAACAAGGATGACGATTATCTGACGTCACAAGGAAACGGATGTTCTTACCAGGCTTTAGGAGATGCCCATGGCTGCCCTTTGAAAAATATTTTCAACAGAACACGTTCCTTGACAGGCAGTACACAAAGGATTCTAGCTGGAGGGGGAAACTGGGATCCTGTGTACTTGGGCTGGACCCCACAAAGACTGGGGTACAGGGCTCTGGCCTCCGCACTGGCCCAGAGCACGGCTTCAAACACCTGGTTTGGAGGGGTTCTTGAAGTGTATGCAAGTAATCTGTTTGTGCCAATACTTAACATGCATATATTGGAGGGAAATTTTCACCCACCTGCAAAATGACCTATGACCCAAAAAAGGTTAACCACCACTAGTACTGGGTGAGTAAAACAAAAAAAGATTAAAAAATGAAGGACAGCACTTTCCTACTCTCCTCATTTTCTTGACTCAGCTGCCCAACATGCATTTTATTTTAGTATTTTTCCATAGCCATGTTTCATGGGTCTCCTGTTTGCTGTGTGAGCAAAATATGCATAACCTGGGATGTTGTTTGATATTCTGCCCAGCTCTTCTGCAGAGTTGTATGTCTTTTTGAAATTTTCATTAGTGAGATTAGGCATTTTAAGAGATTGAGGGGGTACTTAAAAAAAATTTTTTTTGAGTTAGCATAATCTTTCCTCTCTTTATTCTGATTTCCAGTTTGTATTAACCTTCTCTCCTTTCTTACAAAATCTTTTGAAACTTAGAAAATACAGATAAACAGAAAGAAGAAGAATTTAAATCACAGTAGTACAGTAACTCAGAGGTAGCCCTTGTTACCACCATTTCTACAAGTGTCTAGATTAGACTATAAAATCTAAATGCATGGATTCTAAACATTTTTTTTAATGCATGTGGAGAGTCACTTGTTTCTGTTTAAAAACAGAATACACTATACATATTTTTGAAAATCAGTTTTGGCCACATAATAAACCTAAATATCCCTGTCTGTATCTCTCTTAATTAATTTTTAAATCTCTTTGAAAACACCAAAACAGAGGAATGTTTGGATCTCAGTATGATTAGGTGTTAAATAAATTATGTTTCTCTTGAAATGTTAGAACGCTAATAATGAAACTATTGGGCCTTCTGTCCTCACAAAAGAGGATCCTTCAAACCTTCTGAAACCCCAAAATGCCTCTTCATTAAGCATGGAAATAGTTTGCTATTCGGTCCAGTCCCTCTTCTGGGGTAGGGGTGGGGCAGGCAGAAGGTTTGAGTGAAGGGGAAGATAACATCGCTTCATGATGGGGGCTGTGTATGTGAACATGTGTTACTTTGCATTGTTAAAGCATGTGACCTGACCTTGTTCCTATTTCTACTGTAGGCTTTGGATTTCTTGTTGCTGATATTTGCAGCAGCAGTGGTTGCATGGGCAGACCATGCTGCCCCTCTGCTCCTTGGCCTCAGTGCCAGTTGGTTGCCATGGCATCAGGAAAATGGTCCAGCTGGGCCAGCATCAAGGTTCCTTGGCAGAAGTCCCTTGCACAGGGTCACTGTGCAGGAGGCTGTCACTCTCCTTCCCAGTAGCATGCCTCTTCTGCTGCAGAAAGAGCCATGGAAGGAACAGACCCAGAAGGTGAGGTTGGCAGCCACCTGCTTGTCAGGGCAGGCGGCCATTTTCTCTCCAGCAGTTTCTGCTGTAGAATTGAGGTGGGAGTTAAGTGAAACCTGAGTCACACTACAGGCTTTCCTAGTCAGCCTCAAATCTCAGCCAGATGCAGAGCCTCAGAGATTGAGGCTAGCCCAGGCTCAGGGTAACCGCTGACTAAAAACAACAGTGACAACAGCAACAACTTGCTCACAGTTAGGGGTGAAGTGGAAAGAAAAGCTTATACTTGCCTTCATTTATTGAAGACACATGTGTTCTTGATCCTGGGGATAAAAGGATGAATAAGTCTCTGAGAGCTCAGAATTTCAGAGTGAGGACAGACAGGAAGGCTAGTTCAAGGTTGCAAGATGGTATAAGGATACAGTGGTGATGAGCAGGGGAGGGGGGTGATCAACAATGTCTGGGGATGGGTCCAGGAAATCCTCCAGGGAGATGCGAATCTGGAGTATCCATCTTTTGCCATATTTAAGGTTCCCCACAGCTCATTCCATGCGATAGGTGTGTTCCAGGTGCCTCTGGCCTGTGTGAGATACCGTGGGGAGATTTGTAAAAGCCTAATGTCATCACCTTTGCCCTCAGAAAAACCCAAACTATAGGAAGTACCTTTTGGTTTTTAATACTGAGTTTCCCCAGGTTACTAGCTGTCGTGAAGAGCATATGAAAATACGGTACATCCTTTCTCATTACGTGGCTCTGACCTGTCTTGAATCGTTGACTGCAAGATATTTTTGAATCCCATTTAATCAAAACTGGATTTTTACGAGGTTGAAAGCTTAAAGCCAACTTTGTGTGGCTTAATCTTAAAATCTGAACATTAATCTGTAAAAATATTTCTGAGCTGTGGACCCACAGTTTAGCCATGAACTTCACTGAGCATCTCAATTAAAATGCCTTTGTTTTCTTAAACCTGATAAGCATTAGTATTATTATCCCAAATTTTATGTTTTCTTTTTCATTTTAAATGAAAATAAATTTAAATGTGGTATCCTATCCCCTTATTTCTGGCCTGGGACACCCTGTTCATTTTGGACTACAGTATAGACACCCTGCATCTATTATGTATTTGTAGTACCTGATTTATTTACTTACCAGTAGGATATGATAAAACAAAATTGAGGAAAAGAAAATAAAGAAAAAGTTTTAATTAAAGCAGGGAATTAGGAATATTTTCTTTTTTTAGTCCAAAGTTAAAAATCCTAGTACCTACAACTAGTATATGTGTTTTTCAATGAGTCGAGATTGGCAACATTCAGTCAACGAAATTATCCGGTATCTAATTCAAAAACAATTTTGGCTGCACCTGGGAGAACAGTCAAACTCATGAGTACTATGAGTTTCTACCTCATCTGCAGGATTTATTTGCAGCTAATACGCTTGGGTCTACCTAGTAAATTGTTTTATGCCTTTTCTCTTGCATTTCAACTTTGCTTCATATCCATTTGGGCACATATTGTTCTTAGCCACAGAAACATATTTTACATCTGATGTGTTTCCCCATTTACCACCCCACCTAGGAGCCTAGGCCTGATGCACACAGAACCAGGTGGCAGGCAGCATGATGTGAAGGAGGAGTGTGAGGCTTTGAAGCCAGGTGCACATGCGTTCAGATCTTGACTGTGCCATTCATTGGGAGTGGACTTGGGCAAGGTTCTTAGCCTCTCTGGGGCCTCTAAGAGTGATGAGATGGAATGTTCATGGCACACAGGAGGCCCTCTGGGCCCATGCCTACCCCACTCTTAAAAGCTACAGCAAGTCCCAGGGTAATCAGCAAAGGAAGGAGGTTTGACTTTGCTGGGTCATTTAACTAAATGAGAGCCATTTCCAACTTTCCCATCTCTTGTGTCTGGCCCCATCTCCGCTCCACTCTCCCAGCCCAGGCAGGTATTGTCCAAGGACTACTGCCCTGGTACTCATATGTGCAGGCCCAAGGGTTTGAATGATGTCTTACTGATAGATTGTTTTCACTGATACCATTCTTCATTTTTACTCTAGTTCATTGACTGGCTATTCAGCATCATGGAAAGCCCTAAAGAAGGCCTCTCAGCAAAGTCCAGGAATCTTTTAAAAGGTATCACTTCTGCGCTTTATGCCCATCCAGTGTTGTCTGTGCTGCAGAACAGCATCCTAGCGTATGTTGGCTCCTGAAAGGGCTTGTCTTGGTTCAGTTTAGAGAAGTAATATGAAGCTGTCACCAGTGTGGCATTCTTGAATTGGAAAGTGGTTAAAAAAGTTGCATTGCCTTTAGATTTAATTTTTATTTAAATGGTTTTTAAATGTTTTATTATAATCATAAAATACGACTTAAAATTTAAAAATTCAGAAAAGTAAAAATAAGCAAATAAGAATCCAGAATCCCACTGCCCAATGACAATTTTGATTGTTTTTCCTAAGTTTTTGCTCCGTGTATGAGTATTAACGTTTTTCTAATCAGAGCCAATTGAAAAATGTACGTACACACTTTGAATACTGCCTTTTATACTTTAAAATTATTTTAAAAGCATTTTTTTTTTTTTTTTTGTGATACGTGGGCCTCTGACTGTTGTGGCCTCTCCCATTGCGGAGCACAGGCTCCGGACGCGCAGGCTCAGCAGCCACGGCTCACGGGCCCAGCCGCTTTGCGGCATGTGGGATCTTCCCAGACTGGGGCACGAACCCGTGTCCCCTGCATCGGCAGGTGGACTCTCAACCACTGCACCACCAGGGAAGCTCTTAAAATCATTTTAACCCATTCTTACATTGGCTTCGTAAGTATTTTTAATGGCTGCATAGTATTTTGCCAAGGGAATTGGACATTTTCCATGCTTCCAGGTATTTAGATGATTTTCATGTTTTTTATACATCTCTACTGACTGTTAAACTATGACTGTGGGATCCACAAATATAGATGATCTTTCTGTGAAAATTATGTAGATGTTTTTACTCAAATCTGAAAAGTCTTCTGGGCATTGGCTCTGTGGTCCAAGACAGCTTGTACTGTCATTCACATCTTGAGACTTGGGGGTTTGGATCCTACCAGTGGCTGCTGTTGATGCCCCTGACATGCTGTAAGCTACTGCACTGAAGAGTCTCACCTTGGGAAAGTTGCCTGCTGGCCTACTCTTGTGATAATTGACCATATTTTGCTTTAAGTATGGTATAATCTATTGATTGCCTAACAAGCAAGAATTATCTAATGTGTTGGTTCTTGTCCTTCTCCCTACCTCCAAAGTAGGTGGGAAGGCCTGTGTAGGACAGTGATTCTGATCAACCACAGAACTTCACTGAGGATCAGGGCAGTGGTCTGACATATTTTCACTTGACCATTCCCTAGAGACTTGCTGCTAGGATTTCCTCCATTTATTTTCCTTGAGGAGTTTGGACTAATTTTTAATGGCCATGGGTCTATAATTCCATTGGTTGTTCCCAACATATACTGTCTTAGGTCATGAAGATACTAATTGATTCCGACGAGGAAAATAGTTATTTGGGTCAAAGAAGTACATATTCACTTGATCGTGTATTCAAGGGCTTACTAGAGTCACACACAATTATTATGTAGCTCTGGCTTACCCTCATTCCCTCACACTATTATATTTTTTTTAAATCTCAATATATTTACATTAGTATTCTAAAATAAGATATGTAATAAGTTACCTAGAGGGGTTATATGTAACTTCCCTACTTTAAATCGATCTTTGAGGGACCCATGACAGCTAAGGTGTGTGTTCAAATATAGTTTAGTACAGTCATACTTGCTCCATTGAGCCCATGAACCTAACTTCATTACAGAATCAGGTTTTTTGTCTTTGTTTACCTTATTTTTAAAAAAAAATTATTTTTGGCTGCATTGGGTCTTCGTTGCTGTGCGTGGGTTTTCTCTACTTGTGGTGAGCGGGGGCTACTCTTCATTGAGCTGTGCAGGCTTCTCACTGCGGTGGCTTTTCTTGTTGCAGAAGCACGGGGGTATAGGTGCGTGGGCTCAGGAGTTGTGGCGCACGGGCTTAGTTGCTCCGCGGCATGTGGGATCTTCCTGGACCAGGGCTTGAACCCGTGTCCCCTGCGTTGGCAGGGGGATTCTTAACCACTGCACCACCAGGGAAGCCCTGTTTACCTTTCAATTAAACTTTTTTAGTGGAAAAGTTTTATTCATGTAGAAAAGCGCACAAGTAGATTTTTACAAAGGGAACATACCTATGTAATCAGCACCCAGATGAAGAAAAAGAGCATTGCCAGCATCCCAGAAGTCAGTTTTTGTTTTAATTATGCAGAATTTCCCACTAACTGGTTTGAAGGTAACTTAAAAAAAAAAAAAGAAACCTTTCCTCAACCTTTATTAATCATTTTCTTCCATTAAAATTCTAAGGCTTGATAGGAATTCTTAATGATTAGCTGAGTGAGAACAAGCCAAGTTCTAATGACACCTTTTTGATCTAAATGACTTTTTCAAATGCAACTCCACCAAATGCAACAGTGCACTTTATTTTTTGTCCCCTTAGCCACCCTGCTGTCCTTGAGAGTTCTCCCAGAGTTTACGAAGAAAGCTGTATGGACCAGAGCGTATGGTTGGTAAACAGTTTTGCAGTAGCCAGCAGTATTCTCAGCTGGATGAGGAAAACCATACAGACAGAAGGAATTTTTCAGAATTCGTGTCTCGGCTGACTGAGATGATGCAGAGAGCTGAAGGTCATGAAAGGGTGGCCACACAACCGACAGCTTGAACCGTGCACGCCAGGACAGGGGCCACTGCTTCAGTACCCAGGCCATTTGAGACTGAAACCAGAACTTGGATTTTCTTTTATTTGGCTAGAGTTCAATCTAAAGATTTTTTGTGAAAATCTAATTATATCATCTCCCCACTAAATTCTAGTAAAATAATCCTGTGAATTTTGTGCATGTGACTTTTGTTTTAAGGCATGGGGAAGGTTTTGCTAGCAAAACCAAACTATAGCAGTGACAGTGGAATCTGATGTTTCCCATGAAGTCTCCAGAGGATATTCATTGACTCAGTAAGTTAGACATGTTTTCTTACTCTTATTGCTAAAACACTCTCTTGGAACTGCTATACGCATTTAAATAATAAGCATGGTGTTAAACACTGCTAAATCAGACTTGTAAGTGGTGACTATAATTTTTTTATGCTTGAGTCTCTTGAATGCAAGTGAAAGTTACCCAATTCAAAATAAGGAGGGGAAGGTGTCTTTGCTCATAGGTATGGTGGAAGCAACATGGGGTGGACTCTGATTCAACTTGAGTCATGTGAGTCCTTGGGTGGGGTGGGGAGGGTTCTACTTGATCAGGCCGGGGTCACATATCCGTCCACCTGAACTGGGTTCCCCCAGAAGAAGGGTGATTGATAGGATGCTAAGCAAGCAAAAAATGGCAAATATCTCCTCCAAACATCGATCTTTTTTTTTTATAAGTACAAACCTCTGTCTTAATCAGGGTGACTGGTGGCCTAATGCCAAGTAAATGAAGGAAAGTGACAGCATCCTCAAGGGTTGCATTTTACTCAGGGGCTTAGAATCAGCCAGGAATTTAATTTGCTCTGATTGCTAATTATTGTTCCTTCATGCAGCCATTAATCAGGGCTGTCCTTAGCCAATCATACAAACATACTGATGTATACGTATATGGGATTACTGGGGAGAAAAATGTGTGCCACTGGAATAATATACCTTCGTGCTTATCATGTCACAGCAGTGTCATGGAACTTTTAGTATTCCTGTGTGGCATGTACAATACCTTCATGTTGTCACCAAGCATATCTACCACTTAAGTTAAAAATAGCTCTACTAATTTTATTTTCCAAATATATGGATTTATGATTCCAGGTTCCAAATATTTGTGGTTCACTGCATAATTCACACTGTTTCCAGGTCACAGCTCTTTCTTTTGCTGAACTCCATAGGGTGCAGAGATGCTTACAGAAAAGGAGGAAAGGAAGGCGAGCTCTCAGGTAGTACTTAACTACATCATCAAGTATTTCATCTCTATTATTTCTTTAGAGGCTGAGCTGGAGGGAAATGAGTTTGGAGGAAGCAGAAGTGTAGAAAATTTACGTGAGAAGCCAGCTTCTGTCTCCTTCCCACCCACCGTGGCTTTCTCATACTACCTACCAATGAGATGTTGACATTCTTCTAACACTTATTACACTAGTTGTCAGACTAAATAAGTAACTAGAGTTTCACTTGTATTATCTTATTTAACCCTTGCAACAATACTGTGAAGAGGCATTATTTTCTATTTTTAAATGAAGAAAACACATCTAATAAGTGGCAGAGCTACTAGACCTGGAACCAAGGTCCTAGAACCCCAGGTCCAATGCTCTTTCTACTGCATCAGGCTCATCAGCACCCACTTTCAGATGAAAACTCCTACCAAGTATTAAGCCTCATTCATGCTTAATATAGATTGCTGGAATCAGATAAAAGAAACACCCCTGCCTCATATTAATAAGCCTCTGGAATTGGGAAGTTGGGAGTTACAGTGTAAAGGAGCAGGTCTTCATGGGTTGAAGGACATTACATTCCCGGGCCAGCTAGCAGATATGGACGGCAGTAAAGAATAGGGAAGAGGAAATGGGCACTGAAGAACTACTCTCACATTTCCCCCCAAATCAGTGGGCAGACTTGCTGATGCTCAAGGAGAGGGATAAAGAATCAGCCCAGCCTTCCAGACCCAGATTGCCTTTTTCAGTTTGGCCCAGTTTCTTCTCAGTCAGACTTTGTCATTGCTCCTGCCTTGACAAGAAAACAGAATAGTACAAAAGGGAGGAAATAAGATCTACCTGTATCCTCTCTTCCCTAGCTCCCTCTTTTTGTTTTCAGCAGTCTTGCCTTTAAGCGTCAGAGGATTTTCCTATTCATAGGATTTTCCTATTCATTCCTATTCATTTGGACCCCATAAAGAGTCCAAAATGTCAAAATCTAAATTTGAAGCTGTAAAGGTTCTAAACTCTAATTATTCTAAGATGTAGGTAACTGGCATAATAAGACCCTTTCTCCTGGTTACCTGAGCTCCAGTAAGAATTAAGATATTCCCTTGGGATATTTCAGTTTGTTCTCCAGAAACCAGAAGTCTCTGCTTTTTTGAGACCAGACATTCCAAACTATATACAAAAGGAAAAGTTTCCTTATAAGTCATCTTCTGTTAGTTTTTGAAATCACAAGTTGCCAAGACAAATAGCATGCTAGGGTATACTAACAAATCAATGTGTGGGATTAAGGCTATGTTGTGTGTCTCAGATGTGTCCAAACACTGTGACTCTTCACTTGAAGAGTGTACATTTGGAACAGATGTTGAGATCCATGCAAGTGCCTAAAATCTATGTGCTTTATTTGTAATGTAATGGCTCCATGGTAACCAAGAGGCTGTTAATCACTGTTTTTTTTTTGAAGTTAATTTGCCACAAGTTAACTTCTCCAGAATGATTTTAACCAAAGATGATATTATAATAATATAAGGAGTAAAACTTTAAGGACTTAACTACTGTCTTGAAACATCTTAGTCACTTTGAAAGTAAGCAGTAGTTTTAGATTTTTGGTAAACATTTTAGCAAATTGCTGTTTTAGAAGAGAAATCTGACCATGTGGTTAAGAGGATGGGGCCTTCATTAAGGCCAGAGCTGTAAGCTGGGTCTTTAGGTCTCTGACCTCAACCAGCCTATTCATAGCTACAGGCATTTCAAATGGAACCAGAGGACAGAATGTGGCTGGGACAGTTCATATCCTTCACCACTCTTATGGAAAGATACCTCACAGCATCATCTTCAGGTATAAATGTATATCATCACTGCTCTGGTGCTGGATATATGCTTTTATATTTTCTGGAAGGAAACACTTTATTCTAATCCTAGAAACTTTAAAGTCTCATCTTTTTAATGTATGACACACAAAATATTTATGAAGTTGTGAAATAATGTTCCAGCCAAACTACTAGAAATGGAACAGCCAAACTATTAGAAATGGAACTGAATAAAAATGACATTGATGACTCCCTGACTTTGGTTTTATTTTTTGTATGAAAGAAATAACCCACCTAACAAAGTAGTTGTGAGAGTTTAAAGAATAAAGAAATATGCTGTATAAATTCTAAAATGTAAAAGAAATGCTTTCACTTTTGTATGTTTCACTAACAATAAATAGTAGCTATAATGCTTGAAACAGGCCTGACAAACATGTATGTCAGGATTTGGGAAGATAATGGAAATTTCTTAAGTAAAAAAATATTATCTACATCCTAGAAGCAAGTAGCACATTAAGGAAAGATATTTATGTAAGTTTTTTAAAAAAAAACTCTATATGTGTCTTCTGAACATGAAGCACCCTTTGAGATAAATCCAAAATAACTGAAACATCACCTAGTTAATCTGATATATTTCTTATAGTTTTTTTTTTTCTGGATGTAGTAGTAGTAATCCCTAAAGTCAGAGTTGCACAACAACTCTGAGTGTCTACTATGTACCACCATACAAGGTTCTGGGGTACAAAGTAAACAAGACATGACATTCCTGCCCTTGTGGAGCTTACATTCAGAAAA
This sequence comes from Lipotes vexillifer, assembly GCF_000442215.2. Taxonomy (NCBI): domain Eukaryota; kingdom Metazoa; phylum Chordata; class Mammalia; order Artiodactyla; family Lipotidae; genus Lipotes; species Lipotes vexillifer. Next base: position 1,969,186 of record NW_006782029.1, on the reverse strand, counting down.
TATAAATCAGTAAACCATCATGTAATAAAGAAAAGCATTCCTACTTCTGTATGGCCCTTTATAATTTACAGAGGTTTACTTTACCATATTTCATTTGCTCTTCACAACAGCCTTGGGCAATTAAGTAAACTGGGACTCAGAGTCATTCAGTTAGGAAATACTGGGGCTGGAGTTGAAATCAAAGCCAGCATTCTTGAGGGGACTGCACAGGATGGTGGAGTAGAAAGGCCCTGAGCTCTCCTCCTCTCACAGGCACACCAAAATTACAACTATGTGCAGAACACCCATTGATGAAAAAGACCAGAACATACCAAAAAAGATCTTTTACAACTAAATATATCAAGAAGGAACCACAATGAGATGAGTAGGGGTAGCAGAATTGTGATATAGTCAAATCTCATAACCCCAGGTGGATGATCCACAAACAGGAGAATAATAACAATTGCAGAGTTTCCCCCAAAGGAGTGAGCTCCCTAGCCCGGGAGTCCTGCACCGGGAAGAAAAGCCCCCAGAGCATTTGGCTTTGAAGGTCAGCAGGGCTTACTTTCAGGAGTCCCAGAGGGCTGAGGGAAATAAAGACTTCACCCTTTAGGGGCTTACACAAAATCTGACACCCTCCTCGACCCAGGGTGGAGGCAAGTAATTTGAGAGGAGCCTGGGTCAAACCTACCTACTAATCTTGGAGAGCCTTGCAGAAAGGCAGTAGGCAACTGCAGCTCACCCTGGGGACATAGACACTGTAGGCAGCCATTTGTGGGAACTCCTTCTACCATGTGGACACTGGTGCTGGCAGGCACCACTGTGGAATCCTCCCTCCAGCTTATTAGCTCCAGGACCCACCCCACCCATGTCCAATAGTCTGTACACACCAGTGCTGAGACACCTCAGGCCAAGTAAATAACAAAAACATGGTGGTCCAAAACCTGTTGGATGCATCAAAAGTAGCTCTAACAGGGAAGTCTATAACAATACAATCTTACCTGAGGAAACAAGAAAAATCTCAAACAATCTAACCTTACACCTAAAGCAACTAGAGAAAGAACAAACAAAACCCAAACTTAGTAGAAGGAAAGAAATCATAGAGATCAGAGCAGAAATAAATGAATTACAGATGAAGAAAACAATGGAAAAGATCAATGAAACTAAAAGCTGGTTCTTTGAGACGATAAACAAAATTGAAAAACCTTTAGCTAGACTCATCAAGAAAAAAAGGGAGAGGATACAAATCAATAAAATTAGAAATGAAAAAGAAGTAAAAACTGACACCACAAAAACACAAAGGACCATAAGATACTACTACAAACAACTATATGCCAATAAAATGGACAACCTTGGGCTTCCCTGGTGGCGCATTGGTTGAGACTCCGCCTGCCGATGCAGGGGACACGGGTTCGTGCCCCGGTCCAGGAAGATCGCACATGCCGCGGAGCAGCTAGGCCCGTGAGCCATGGTCACTGAACCTACGCATCCGGAGCCTGTGCTCCACAACGGGAGAGACCACAACAGTGAGAAGCCAGTGTATTGCAAAAAAAAGGACAACCTAGAAGAAATGGACAAATTCTTAGAAAGATACAACTTTCCAAGACTGAACCAGGAAAAATAGAAAATATGAACAGACCAATCACAAGCACTGAAATTGAAACTGTGATTAAAAATCTTCCAACAAACAAAAGCCCAGGACCAGATGGCTTCACAGGTGAATTCTATCAAACATTTAGAGAAGAGCTAACACCTATCCTTCTCAAACACTTCCAAAATATAGCAGAGGGAGGAACACTCCCAAACTCATTCTATGAGGCCACCATCACCCTGATACCAAAACCAGACAAGGATGTCACAAAGAAAACTACAGGCCAATATCACTGATGAACATAGATGCAAAAATCCTCAACAACATACTAGCAAATGGAATCCAACAGCACATTAAAAGGATCATACACCATGATCCAGTGGGGTTTATTCCAGGAATGCAAGGATTCTTCAATATCTGCAAATCAATCACTGTGATACACCACATTAACAAACTGAAGAATAAAAACCATATGGTCATCTCAATAGATGCAGAAAAAGCTTTTGACAAAATTCAACACCCATTTATGATAAAAACTCTGCAGAAAGTAGGTGTAGAGGGAACTTTCCTCAATATAATAAAGGCCGTATATGACAAGCCCACAGCCAACATCATCCTCAATGGCGAAAAACTTTCTCAATGGTGAAAAACTGAAAGCATTTCCTCTAAGATCAGGAACAAGACAAGGATGTCCACTCTTTCCACTATTATTCAACATAGTATTGGACATCCTAACCATGGCAGTCAGAGAAGAAAAAGAAATAAAAGGAATACAAATCGGAAAAGAAGAAGTAAAACTGTCACTGTTTGCAGATGACATAATACTAAACACAGAAAATCCTAAAGATGCCACCAGAAAACTACTAGAGCTAATCAGTGAATTTGGTAAAGTTGCTGGATACAAAATTAATGCACAGAAATCTCTTGCATTCCTATACACTAACAATGAAAGATCAGAAAGAGAAATTAAGGAAACAATCCTATTTCCCATTGCAACAAAAACAATAAAATACCTAGCAATAAACCTACCTAAGAAGGCAAAAGACCTGTATGCAGAAAACTTAAAGATACTGATGAAAGAAATCAAAGACGACACAAACAGATGCAGAGATAAACCATGTTCTTGGATTAAAGAATCAACATTGTGAAAATGACTATACTACCAAAGCAATCTATAGATTCAATGCAATCCCTATCAAATTACCAATGGCAATTTTCAAAGAACTGGAACAAAAAATTTTTTAATTTGTATGGAAACACAAAAGACCCCAAATAGCCAAACAATCTTTTTTTTCTTTTCCCCCGTACGCAGGCCTCTCACCATTGTGGCCTATCCCGTTATGGAACACTGGCTCTTGACGCGCAGGCTCAGCGGCCATGGCTCACGGGCCCAGCCGCTCCGCGGCATGTGGGATCTTCCCGGACCAGGTCACGAACGCGCGTCCCCTGCATTGGCAGGCGGACTCTCAACCACTGCGCCACCAGGGAAGCCCCCAACAATCTTGAGAGCGAAACATGGAGCTGGAGGAATCAGGCTCCCTGACTTCAGACTATACTACAAATCTACAGTAATCAAGAGAGTATGATACTGGCACAAAAATAGAAATATAGATCAATGGAACAAGATAGAAAGCCCAGGAAGATGGCAGAAGAGTAAGACGCGGAGATCACCTTCCTCCTCACAGATACAACAGAAATACATCTACACGTGGAACAACTCCTACGGAACACCTACTGAACGCTGGCAGAAGACCTCAGACCTCCCAAAAGTCAAGAAACTCCCCATGTACCTGGGTAAGGCAAAAGAAAAAAGAATAAACAGACAAAAGAATTGGGACGGGACCTGAACCAGTGGGAGGGAGCTGTGAAGGAGGAAAGGTTTCCACACAGTAGGAGCACCTTCGCGAGCGGAGACCGCGGGTGGCGGAGGGGGGAAGCTTTGGAGCCGCAGAGGAGAGCACAGCAACAGGGGTGCGGAGGGCAAAGTGGAGAGATTCCCGCACAGAGGATCGGAGCCGACCGGCACTCACTAGCCCGAGAGGCTTGTCCGCTCACCCGCCGGGGTGGGCCGGACGGGGAGCTAAGGCTCGGGCTTCGGTCGGAGCGCAGGGAGAGGACTGGTGGCATGAACACAGCCTGAAGGGGTTAGTGTACCATGCCTAGCCAGGAGGGAGTCCGGGGAAAAGTCTCGACCTGCTGAAGAGGCAAGAGACCTTTTCTTCCCTCTTTTGTTTCCTGGTGCGTGAGGAGAGGGGATTAAAAGCGCTGCTTAAAGGAGCTCCAGAGACGGGCACAAGCCGTGGCTGACAGCACGGACCCACTTCAGACCTAGACATACATACAGACTGAAAGTCAGAGGATGGAAAAAGATATTCCATGCAAATGGAAACCAAAAGAAAGCTGGAGTAGCAATTTTCATATCAGACAAAATACATTTTAAAATAAAGACTATTACAAGATACAAAGAAGGACACTACATGATGATCAAGGGATTGATCCAAGAAGAAGATATAACGATTGTAAATATTTATGCACCCAATTAGGAGCACCTCAATACATAAGGCAAATACTAACAGCCATAAAATAGGAAATCGAGAGTAACACATTCATAGTAGGGGACTTTAACACCCCACTTTCACCAATGGACAGATCATCCAAAATGAAAATAAATAAGGAAACACAAGCTTTAAATGATACATTAAACAAGATGGACTTAATTGATATATAATTATAGGACATTCCATCCAAAAACAACAGAATACACATTTTTCTCAAGTGCTCATGGAACATTCTCCAGGATAGATCATATCTTGGGTCACAAATCAAGGCTTCGTAAATTTAAGAAAACTGTAATTGTATCAAGTATCTTTTCCGACCACAACGCTAGGAGACTAGATATCAATTACAGGAAAAGAGCTGTAAAAAACACAAACACATGGAGGCTAAACAATACACTACTTAATAACGAAGTGATCACTGAAGAAATCAAAGAGTAAATAAAAAAATACCTAGAAACAAATGACAATGGAGAAACGATGACCCAAAAGCTATGGGATGCAGCAACAGCAGTTCTAAGAGGGAAGTTTATAGCAATACAATCCCACCTTAAGAAACAGGAAACATCTCGAATAAACAACCTAACCTTGCACCTCAAGCAATTAGAGAAAGAAGAACAAAAAAAACCCAGAGTTAGCAGAAGGAAAGAAATCATAAAGATCAGATCAGAAATAAATGAAAAAGAAATGAAGGAAATGATAGCAATGATCAATAAGACTAAAAGCTGGTTCTTTGAGAAGATAAACAAAATTGATAAACCATTAGCCAGACTCATCAAGAAAAAAAGGGAGAAGACTCAAATCACCTAAATTAGAAATGAAAAAGGAGAAGTAACAACTGACACTGCAGAAATACAAAAGATCATGAGAGGTTACCACAAGCAACTCTATGCCAATAAAATGGACAACCTGGAAGAAATGGACAAATTCTTAGAAATGCACAACCTGCCAAGACTGAATCAGGAAGAAATAGAAAATATGAACAGACCAATCACAAGCACTGAAATTGAAACTGTGATTAAAAATCTTCCAACAGTTTCGGTTTCGGTCAGAGCTCAGGTAGAGGACTGGGGTTGGCGACTTGAACATAGCCCGAAGGGGTCAGTGCGCCACGGCTAGCCGGGAGGGAGTCCGGGGAAAAGTCTGCACCTGCTGAGGAGGCAAGAGACTTTTTCTTCCCTCTTTGTTTCCTGGTGCGCGAGGAGAGGGGTTTTAAGAGCGCTGCCTAAAGGAACTCCAGAAACGGGCGCGAGCCGCGGCTAAAAGCTCGGACCTCAGAGACGGGCACGAGCCGCGGCTAAAAGCGCGGACCCCAGAGACGGGCACGAACCGCGGCTAAAGGCACGAACCTCAGAGACTGGCGCGAGCCGCGGCTAAAAGCACGGACCCCAGAGATGGGCGGGAGACGCTAGAGCTGCTGCTGACGCCACCGCGGGGCCTGTGTGCGAGCACAGGTCACTGTCCACACCCCTCTTCCGGGGAGCCTGTGCGGCCCGCCACTGCCAGGTTCCCGGGATCCAGGGACAATTTCTCAAGGAGAACACACGGCGGGCCTCAGGCTCGTGCAACGTCATGCCGACTTCTGCTCCCGCCGGCCCGCCCCGCCCTCCGGCCCCCTCCCTCCCCCCGGCCTGAGTGCGCCAGAGCCCCCGAGTCAGCGGCTCCTTTAACCCCGTCCTGTCTGAGCAAAAAACAGACGCCCTCCAGCGACCTACACGCAGAGGCAGGGCCAAATCGAAAGCTGAGCCCCTGTGAGCTGTGAGAACAAAGAAGAAAAAGGGAAATCTCTCCCAGCAGCCTCAGAAACAGCGGATTAAAGCTACACAATCAATTTGATGTACCCTGCCTCTGTGGAATACATGAATAGACAGCGAATCATCCCAAATTGAGGAGGCGGACTTCTAGAGCAAGATCTATGATTTTTTCCCCTTTTCCTCTTTTTGTGAATGTGTATGTGTATGCTTCTGTGTGAGATCTTGTCTGTATAGGTTTGCTTCCACCATTTGTCCCAGCGTTCTATCCGATCTTTTTTTTTTTTAAATTTTTTTCTTAATAATTAATTTTAATTTAAAGAACTCTATTATACTTTACCTTCTTTCTATCTTTCCTTCCTTCCTTCCCTTTTTGAGACAACGAATCGTCCCAAATTGAGGAGGTGGACTTGGAGAGCAAGTTTTATGATTTTTTCCACTTTACCTCTTTTTGTGAGGGTATATGTGTATGCTTCTATGTAAGATTTTGTCTCTATAACTTTGCTTCCACCATTTGTCCTAAGGTTCTATCCTTCCCTTTTTTTTTTTCTCTAAATAATTATTTTTTTAATTCAATAACTTTATTATACTTTATTTTATTTTACTGTATCTTCTTTCTTTCTGTATTTTTTCCTTCCTTCCCTCATTCCTTCCTTCCTTCCCTCCTCCCTCCCTCCCTCCTTTCTTTCCTTCTTGCCTTCTTCCTTTCTTTTCTTCTTTCTTTCTTTCTTCCTTCCCTCCTTCCTTCCTTCCCTCCTTTCTTTCTTTCTTTCTTTCTTTCTTTCCTATTTCCTCCTACTTCTACTAATTCTCTCTACTTTCTCTCCCTTTTATTCTGAGCCGAGTGGATGAAAGGCTCTTGCTGCTCCAGCCAGGAGTCAGGACTCTGCCTCTGAGGTGGGAGAGCCAACTTCAGAACACTCGTCAAGAAGAGACCTCCCAGCCCCACATAATATCAAACGGCGAAAATCTCCCAGAGATCTCCATCTCAACACCAGCACCCAGCTTCACTCAACGACCAGCAAGCTACAGTGCTGGACAACCTATGCCAACCATATAGCAAAACAGGAACACAACCCCACCCACTAGCAGAGAGGCTGCCTAAAATCATAATAAGTCCACAGACACCCCAAAACACACCACCAGACGTGGACCTGCCCACTAGAGAGACAAGATCTAGCCTCATACACCACAACACAGCCACTAGTCCCCTCCACCAGGAAGCCTACACAACCCACTGAACCAACCTTAGCCACTGGAGACAGACATCAAAAACAACGGGAGCTACGAACTTGCAGCCTGCAAAAAGGTGAACCCAATCACAGTAAGATAAGCAAAATGAGAAGACAGAAAAACACACAGCAGATGAAGGAGCAGGATAAAAACCCACCAGACCTAACAAATGAAGAGGAAATAGGCAGTCTACCTGAAAAAGAGTTCAGAATAATGATAGTAAAGATGATCCAAAATCTTGGAAATAGAATGGACAAAATGCAAGAAGCAGTTAACAAGGACCTAGAAGAAATAAAGATGAAACAGACAATGATGAACAACACAATAAATGAAATGAAAAATACTCTAGATGGGATCAATAGCAGAATAAATGAGGCAGAAGAACGGATAAGTGACCTGGAAGATAAAATAGTGGAAATAACTACTGCAGAGCAGAATAAAGAAAAAAGAATGAAAAGAACTGAGGACAGTCTCAGAGACCTCTGGGACAACATTAAACGCACCAACATTCGAATTATAGGGGTTCCAGAAGAAGAAGAGAAAAAGAAAGGGACTGAGAAAATATTTGAAGAGATTATAGTTGAAAACTTCCCTAATATGGGAAAGGAAATCGTTAATCAAGTCCAGGAAGCACAGAGAGTCCCATACAGGATAAATTCAAGGAGAAATACGCCAAGACACATATTAATCAAACTGTCAAAAACTAAATACAAAGAAAGCATATTAAAAGCAGCAAGGGAAAAACAACAAATAACACACAAGGGAATCCCCATAAGGTTAACAGCTGATCTCTCAGCAGAAACTCTACAAGCCAGAAGGGAGTGGCAGGACATACTGAAAGTGATGAAGGAGAAAAACCTGCAACCAAGATTACTCTACCCAGCAAGGATCTCATTCAGATTTGATGGAGAAATTAAAACCTTTACAGACAAGCAAAAGCTGAGAGAGTTCAGCACCACCAAACCAGCTTTACAACAAATGCTAAAGGAACTTCTCTAGACAAAAACACAAGAGAAGGAAAAGTCCTATAATAACGAACCCAAAACAATTTAGAAAATGGGAATAGGAACATACATATCGATAATTACCTTAAATGTAAATGGACTAAATGCTCCCACCAAAAGACACAGATTGGCTGAATGGATACAAAAACAAGACCCATATATATGCTGTCTACAAGAGACCCACTTCAGACCTAGAGACACATACAGACTGAAAGTAAGGGGATGGAAAAAGATATTCCATGCAAATGGAAACCAAAAGAAAGCTGGAGTAGCAATTCTCATATCAGACAAAATAGACTTTAAAATAAGGACTATCAGAAGAGACAAAGAAGGACACTACATAATGATTAAGGGATCGATCCAAGAAGAAGATATAACAATTGTAAATATTTATGCACCCAACATAGGAGCACCTCAATACATAAGGCAAAAACTAGCAGCCATAAAAGGGGAAATCGACAGTAACACATTCATAGTAGGGGACTTCAACACCCCACTTTCACCAATGGACAGATCATCCAAAATGAAAATAAATAAGGAAACACAAGCTTTAAATGATACATTAAACAAGATGGACTTAATTGATATTTATAGGACACTCCATCCAAAAACAACAGAATACACATTTTTCTCAAGTGCTCATGGAACATTCTCCAGGATAGATCATATCTTGGGTCACAAATCAAGCCTTGGTAAATTTAAGAAAATTGAAATTGTATCAAGTATCTTTTCCGACCACAACGCCATGAGACTAGATATCAATTATAGGAAAAGATCTGTAAAAAATACAAACACATGGAGGCTAAACAATACACTACTTAATAACGAAGTGATCACTGAAGAAATCAAAGAGGAAATTAAAAAATACCTAGAAACAAATGACAATGGAGATACAACGACCCAAAACCTATGGGATGCAGCAAAAGCAGTTCTAAGAGGGAAGTTTATAGCAATACAAGCCCACCTTAAGAAGCAGGAAACATCTCGAATAAACAACCTAACCTTGCACCTCAAGCAATTAGAGAAAGAAGAACAAAAAAACCCCAGAGTTAGCAGAAGGAAAGAAATCATAAAAATCAGATCAGAAATAAATGAAAAAGAAATGAAGGAAACAATAGCAAAGATCAATAAAACTAAAAGCTGGTTCTTTGAGAAGATAAACAAAATTGATAAACCATTAGCCAGACTCATCAAGAAAAAAAGGGAGAAGACTCAAATCAATAGAATCAGAAATGAAAAAGGAGAAGTAACAACTGACACTGCAGAAATAAAAAAAATCATGAGGGATTACTACAAGCAACTCTATGCCAATAAAATGGACAATCTGGAAGAAATGGACAAATTCTTAGAAATGCACAAACTGCCAAGACTGAATCAGGAAGAAATAGAAAATATGAACAGACCAATCACAAACACTGAAATTGAAACTGTGATTAAAAATCTTCCAACAAACAAAAGCCCAGGACCAGATGGCTTCACAGGCGAATTCTATCAAACATTTAGAGAAGAGCTAACACCTATTCTTCTCAAACTCTTCCAAAATATAGCAGAGGGAGGAACACTCCCAAACTCATTCTACGAGGCCACCATCACCTTGATACCAAAACCAGACAAGGATGTCACAAAGAAAGAAAACTACAGGCCATTATCACTGATGAACATAGATGCAAAAATCCTCAACAACATACTAGCACACAGAATCCAACAGCACATTAAAAGGATCATACACCATGATCCAGTAGGGTTTATTCCAGGAAGGAAAGGATTCTTCAATATATGCAAATCAATTGACATGATACACCATATTAACAAACTGAAGGAGAAAAACCATATGATCATCTCAATAGATGCAGAGAAAGCTTTTGACAAAATTCAACACCCATTTATGATAAAAACCCTGCAGAAAGTAGGCAAAGAGGGAACTTTCATCAACATAAAAAAGGCCATATATGACAAACCCACAGCCAACATCATCCTCAATGGTGAAAAACTGAAAGCATTTCCAGTAAGATCAGGAACAAGACAAGGTTGTCCACTCTCACCACTCTTATTCAACATAGTTTTGGAATTTTTAGCCACAGCAATCAGAGAAGAAAAGGAAATAAAAGGAATCCAAATCAGAAGAGAAGAAGTAAAGCTGTCACTGTTTGCAGATTACATGATCCTCTACATAGAGAATCCAAAAGATGCTACCAGAAAACTACTAGAGCTAATCAATGAATTTGGTAAAGTAGCAGGATACAAAATTAATGCACAGAAATCTCTGGCATTCCTATACACTAATGATGAAAAACCTGAAAGTGAAATCAAGAAAACACTCCCATTTACTGCTTCAACAAAAACAATAAAATACCTAGCAATAAACCTACCTAAGGAGGCAAAAGACCTGTATGCAGAAAACTTTAAGATACTGATGAAAGAAATCAAAGACGACACAAACAGATGCAGAGATATACCATGTTCTTGGATTGGAAGAATCAACATTGTGAAAATGACTATACTACCAAAGCAATCTACAGATTCAATGCAATCCCTATCAAATTACCAATGGTATTTTTCAAAGAACTGGAACAAAAATTTTTTTAATTTGTATGGAAACACAAAAGACCCCAAATAGCCAAACAATCTTTTTTTTTTTTTATTTTGGTGGTACACGGTCCTCTCACTGTTGTGGCCTCTCCCGTTGCGGAGCACAGGATCTGGACGCGCAGGCTCAGCGGCCATGGCTCAAGGGCCCAGCGGCACATGGGACCTTCCCGGACTGGGGCACCATCCCATGTCCCCTGCATCGGCAGGCGGACTCTCAACCACTGCGCCACCAGGGAAGCCCCCAAACAATCTTGAGAACGAAAAACGGAGCTGGAGGAATCAGGCTCCGTGACTTCAGAGTACACTACAAATCTACAGTAATCAAGAGTATGGTACTGGCACAAAAATAGAGATACAGATCAATGGAACAAGATAGAAAGCCCAGGAAGATGGCAGAAGAGTAAGACGTGGAGATCACCTTCCTCCCCACAGATACAACAGAAATACAGCTACATGTGGAACAACTCCTACGGAACACCTACTGAACGCTGGCAGAAGACCTCAGACCTCCCAAAAGTCAAGAAACTCCCCACGTACCTGGGTAGGGCAAAAGAAAAAAGAATAAACAGACAAAAGAATAGGGACAGGACCTGCACCAGTGGGAGGGAGCTGTGAAGGAGGAAAGGTTTCCACACACTAGGAGCCCCTTCACGGGTGGAGACAGCAGGTGGCGGAGGGGGGAAGCTTTGGAGCCGCAGAGGAGAGCACAGCAACAGGGGTGCGGAGGGCAAAGCGGAGAGATTCCCGCACAGAGGCTTGGAGCCGACCAGCACTCACTCGCCCGAAAGGCTTGTCTGCTCACCCGCTGGGGCGTGGCTGGGAGCTGAGGCTCGGGCTTCGGTCGGAGTGCAGGGAGAGGACTGGCGGCATGAACACAGCCTGAAGGGGTTAGTGCACCACCCCTAGCCGGGAGGGAGTCCGGGGAAAAGTCTGGACCTGCCGAAGAGGCAAGAGACGTTTTCTTCCCTCTTTTGGGAAGAAACTACCACTGGCATTTTTCACAGAGAACTACCAGTGACATTTTTCACAGAAGTAGAACAAAAAATTTCACAATTTGTATGGAAACACAAAAGACCCACAATAGCCAAAACAATCTTTAGAATGAAAAACGGAGCTGGAGGAATCAGGCTCCCTGACTTCCAACTATACTACAAAGCTACAGTAATCAAGACAGTATGGTACTGGCACAAAAACAGAAATACAGATCAATGGAACAGGATAGAAAGCCCAGAGATAAACCCACACACATATGGTCACCTTATCTTTAATAAAGGAGGCAGGAATGTACAGTGGAGAAAGGACAGCCTCTTCAATAAGTGGTGCTGGGAAAACTGGACAGGTACATGTAGAAGTATGAGATTAGATCACTCCCTAACACCACACACACAGAAAAGCTCAAAATGGATTAAAGACCTAAATGTAAGGCCAGAAACTATCAAACTCTTAGAGGAAAACACAGCCAGAACACTCTATGACATAAATCACAGCAAGATCCTTTTTGACCCACCTCCTAGAGTAATGGAGATAAAAACAAAAATAAACAAATGGGACCTAATGAAACTTCAAAGCTTTTGCACAGCAAAGGAAACCATAAACAAGACCAAAAGACAACCCTCAGAATGGGAGAAAATATTTGCAAATGAATCAACTGACAAAGGATTAATCTCTAAAATTTACAGGCAGCTCATGCAGCTCAATAACAAAAAAACAAACAACCCAATCCAAAAATGGGCAGAAGACCTAAATAGACATTTCTCCAAAGAAGATATACAGACTGCCAACAAACACATGAAAGAATGCTCAACATCATTAATTATTAGGGAAATGCAAATCAAAACTACAATGAGATATCATCTCACACCAGTCAGTATGGCCATCATCAAAAAATCTAGAAACAATCAATGCTAGAGTGGGTGTGGAGAAAAGGGAACACTCTTGCACTGCTGGTGGGAATGTGAATTGGTACAACCACTATGAAGAACAGTATGGAGGTTACTTAAAAAAACTATAAATAGAACTACCATATGACCCAGCAATCCCACTACTGGGCATATACCCTGAGAAAACCATAATTCAAAAAGAGTCATGTACCAAAATGTTCATTGCAGCTCTACTTGCAAGAGCCAGGAGATGGAAACAACCTAAGTGTCCATCATCGGATGAATGGATAAAGAAGATGTGGCACATATATCCAATGGAATATTACTCAGCCATAAAAAGAAACGAAATTGAGCTACTTGTAATGAGGTGGATAGACCTAGAGTCTGTCATACAGAGTGAAGTAATTCCAAAAAAGAAAGAAAAATACCATATGCTAACACATATATATGGAATTTAAGGGAAAAAAATGTCATGAAGAACCTAGGAGTAAGACAGGAATAAAGACACAGACCTACTAGAGAATGGACTTGAGGATATGGGAAGGGGGAAGTGTAAGCTGTGCCAAAGTGGGAGAAAGGCATGGACATATATACACTACCAAACGTAAGGTAGATAGCTAGTGGGAAGCAGCCGCATAGCACAGGGAGATCAGCTTGGTGCTTTGTGACCACCTGGAGGGGTCGGATAGGGAGGGTGGGAGGGAGGGAGACGCAAGAGGGAAGAGATATGGGAACATACGTATATGTATAGCTGATTCACTTTGTTATAAAGCAGAAACTAACACACCATTGTAAAGCAATTATACTCCAATAAAGATGTAAAAAAAAAAACAGAGAAAGATAAATATATGATATCGTTTATATGTGGAATGTAATTTTTAAAAATGATTCAAATGAACTTATTTATAAAACAGAAACAGACTTTCAGATATAAAAAACAAACTTATGGTTCCCAAAGCAGAAACGTGAAGGAGGAGGGATAAATCAGGAGCTTGGGATTAACGTACACACACTACTGTATATAAGATAGATAACCAACAAGGACCCACTGTCTAGCACAGGAAACTGTACTCAATATTCTGTGATAACCTATATGAGAAAAGAATCTGAAAAGTAATGAATATATGTATACATATAACTTAATCACTCTGCTGTTCACCTGAAACTAACCCAACATTGTAAACAAACTATAATCCAATAAACTTTTTTAAAAAGACACACTGTAAGTAAAATGGCAAAAATTAAAGGTAAAAAGAGAATACTAAAAGAAGCAAGGGAAAAGGAATACATTACATACAAGGGAACCTCCGTAACACTATCAGCTGATTTTTCCACATAAACTCTGTAGGCCACAAGGGATTGGCACAATATATTTTAAAGTGATGAAAGGAAAAACCAAGAATACTCTACCAAGCAAAGCTCTCATTCATATTTGATGGAGAGATCAACAGTTTCACAGACAGGCAAAAGCTAAAAGAGTTCAGCACCACCAAACCACCTTTACAAGAAATGTTAAAGGAACTTCTCTAAGTAAAAAAGAAAAGGACACAACAAGAAACATGAAAACCACGAAAGGAAAAAGCTCACTGGTAAAGGCAAACATATAGTAAAGGTAGGAAATCATCCATGCAAAAAGCTAGTAGGAAAATTAAAAGACAAAAGCAGTAAAATCATCTATATCCACAATAAGCAGTTAAGAGATATACAAAACAATTATATGTAAAATATGATATGAAAAAGAGTAATTTTGAGGGGAGGAGAGTACAAATCCAGGATTGTTAAAATGCATTTAAAATTAAGAGATCAGCAACTTACAACAATCACATGTATATATAGATTGCTATATATAAACCTCATGTTAGCCATAAACCAAAAATTGATGATACACACACAAAAAAGGAATCTATACATAACACTGAAGATAGTCATCCAATTACAAGAGATCAAAAGAAGAAAGGAATAAAAAAAGACCTACAGGGCTTCCCTGGTGGCGCAGTGCTTGAGAGTCCGCCTGCCGATGCAGGAGACGCGGGTTCGTGCCCCGTTTCGGGAAGATCCCACGTGCCGCGGAGCGGCTGGGCCCGTGAGCCATGGCCACTGAGCCTGCGCGTCCGGAGCCTGTGCTCCGCAAATGGGAGAGGCCACAACAGTGAGAGGCCCGCATAACGCAAGGAAAAAAAAAAAAAAAAAAAGACCTACAAAAACAACCCCAAAACAATTAACTAATTGGCAATGAGAACATACATATCAATAATTATTTTAAATGTAAATGGACTAAATGTTCCAATCAAAAGACATGAAGTAGATGAATGAATACAAAAACAAGACCCGTATATATGCTATCTACAAGAGACTCACTTCAGATCTGAAAGTGAGGGGATGGAAAAAAGGCATTCCATGCAAATGGAAATCAAAAGAAAGCTGGGGTAGCAATATTTATATCAGAAAAAAAATAGACTTTAAAATAAGGACTGTTAAAAGAGAGAAAGAAACACATTACACAACGATGAAGGGCTCAATCCAAGAAGAAGATATAACAACTGTAAATACATATGCACCCAACGTAGGAGCACCTAAACATAAAACAAGTATTAACAGATATAATGGGAAAAATCGCCAGTAACACAGTAATAGTTGGGGACTTTAAAACGCTACTTAGGGCTTCCCTGGTGGTGCAGTGGTTGAGAATCTGCCTGCCAATGCAGGAGACACAGGTTTGAGCCCTGGTCTGGGAAGATCCCACGTGCCACGGAGCAACTAGGCCCATGAGCCACAACTACTGAGCCTGTGCGTCTGGAGCCTGTGCTCCGCAACAAGAGAGGCCACAATAGTGAGAGGCCCGCACACCATGATGAAGAGTGGCCCCCGCTTGCCGCAAGTAGAGAAAGCCCTCGCACAGAAACGAAGACCCAACACAGCCAAAAATTAATTAATTAATTAAAAAAAAAACGCTACTTACATCAATGGACAGATTATCCAGCTAGAAAATCAATAAGGAAACACTGTCCTCAAATAACACATTAGATCAGATAGACTTAATCAATATATAGAGAGAGCATTCCATCCAAAAGCAGTAGAATACATATTCTTTTCAAGTGCACATGGAACATTTTCCAGGATAGATCACATGCTAGGCCACAAGTCTCAGTAAACTTAAGAAAACTGAAATCATATCAAGCTTCTTTTCTGACCACAACACCCACACACTATGTGACTAGAAATTGACTACAAGAAAAAAAAACTGCAAAAAACACAAACACGTGGAAGCTAAACAATATGCTACTAAACAACTAATGGATCACAGAAGAAATCAAAGAGGAAATAAAAAAATATCAGGACACACATGAAAACAAAAACACAACAATCCAAAATCTATGGGACACGGCAAAAGCAATTCTAAGAGGGAAGTTTATAGCAATACAAGCTTACCTCAGGAAACAAGAAAAATCTCAAATTAACAACATAACCTTACATCTAAAAGAGCTAGACAAAGAAGGACAAACAAAACTCAAAGGTAGTAGAAGGAAAGAAATCATAAAGATCAGTTCAGAAATAGAGACTAAAAAAACAATTGAAAAGATCAATGAAACTAAGAGCCAGTTCTTTGAAAAGATAAACAAAATTGATAAACCTTTAGGCAGACTCATCAAGAAAAAAAGAGGGTGCAAATCAATAAAATCAGAAATGAAAAAGGAGAAGTTACAACCAACACCACAGAAATAGAAAGAATCATAAAAAAGTACTATGAACAACTACATGCCAGTAAAATGGACAATCTAGAAGAAATGAAAAAAATCCTAGAAACATACAATCTCCTGAACTAAAAAGAAATAGAAAACAGGAACAAACCAATTACCAGTAATGGAACTGAATCAGTAATTTAAAAAGCTCCCAGCAAACGAAATGTCCAGGGCCAGGGAGCTTCACAGGTAAATTCTACCAAACATTTAGAGAAGAGTTAACAACTATCCTCCTCAAACTATTCCAAAATATAGCAGAGGAAGGAATGCTTTTGAACTTATTCTATGAGGCCAGCAACAGCCTGACACCAAAACCAGATAAACACATCATAAAAAAAGGAAATTACAAGGCCAATATCACTGATGAACACAGATGCAAAAATCCTCAACAAAATATTAGCAAACCCAATCCAGCAAAACAGCAAAAGGATCATACACCATGACCAAGTGGGATTTAACCCAGGGATGCAAGGATTTTTCAATATCTGCAAATCAATCAATGTGACACACGACATTAACAAATTGAAGAATAAAAACCACATGATAATCTCAGTAGATGAAGAAAACGCATTTTAAAAATCCAGCATCTATTTATGATAAAAACTCTCCAGAAAGTTGGCACAAGGAGAACATACGTCAACATAATAAAGGCCATATACAACAAACCCACAGCTAACATCATACTCAACAGTGAAAAGCAGAAAGCACTTCCTCTAAGATCAGAAACAAGTCAAGAATGCCCACTCTCACCACTTTTATTCAACGTAGTACTGGCAATCTTAGCCACAGCAATCATACAAGAAAAAGAAATAAAAGGAATCCAAATTGGAAAAGAAGCAAAACTCACTATTTGCAGATGACATGATGCTATACACAGAAAATCCTAAAGACACCATCAAAAAACTACTAGAGCTCATCAATGAATATGGTAAAGTTGCAGGATACAAAATTAATATACAGAAATTGGTTGCTTTTCTATACACTAACAATGAACTATCAGAAAGAGAAATTAAGGAAACAATCCCATTTATAATCATATCAAAAGTAATAATATACCTAGGAATAAATCTCCCTAAGGAAGTATCATCAAAAACCTTGGAAAACTAAGACACCAATGAAGAGATTGACGATGACACAAACAGATGGAAAGATATATTGTGTTCATGTTTTGGAAGAATTAATATTGTTAAAATGACCATACTACCCACCCAAGGAAATCTACAGTTCAGTGCAATCCCTATCAAAATATCCATGACATTTTTCACAGAAATAGAACAAATAATTTTTAAATTTGTACGGAAACACAAAAGGCCCCAAATTGCCAAAACAGTCTCGATAAATAAGAACAGAACTGGAGGAATCTCACACCCTAACTTCAGACTATAGTACAAAGCTACAGAAATCAAAACAGTATGGCACTGGCACAAACACAGACACACAGATCAATGGAACAGAATACAGAGCCCAGAAAAAAATTAACGCACTTACGGTCAATTAATCTATGACAAGGAAGGCAAGCATACACAATGAAGAAAAGACAGTCTGCTCAATAAATGGTGCTGGGAAAACTGGACAGCAACATGTAAAACAATGAGATTAGAGCATTTCCTCACACTATTACAAAAATGAGCTCAAAATTGATTAAAGACCTAAACATAAGATTGGAAACCATAAACTCCTAGAAGAAAACATAGGCAGAACACTCTTTGAGATAAATTGTAGCAATATTTTTTTGGATCTGTCTCCTAAAGCAAAGAAAACAAAAGCAAAGATAAGTAAATGAGACCTAATTAAACTTAAAAGCTTTTTGCACAGCAAAGGAAACCATTGATAAAATGAAAAGACAACTGAAGGAATGGGAGAAAATATTTGAAAATTATATGACCGATAAGGGGTTAATATCCAAAATATATAAACAGCTTATACAACTCAACATCAAAAAAAAAAATCTGATTAAATATGGGCAGAAAACCTAAATAGACATTTTTCCAAAGAAGACATACACATGGGCAACAGGTACATGAAAAGATGCTCGATATCATTAATCATCAGGGAAATGCAAATTAAAACTACAATGAGATATCACTTCACATCTGTCAGAATGGCTATCATCAAAAATAATACAAATAACAAATATTGGCAAGGATGTGGAGAAAAGGGACACCCTCATGCACTCTTTGTGAGAATGTAAATTGGTGCAGTCACTGTAGAAAACAGTATATGTAAAAATAGAACTGTCATATGACCCAGCAATTCCACTCTTGGGTATTTATCCCCCCCCAAAAAAAAACAGTAATTCAAAAAGATTCATGCATCCCAATGTTCAAAGCAGCATTATTTATGATTGCCAAAATATGGAAGCAACCTAAGTATCCAACAACAGATGAATGGATAAAGAAGATGTAGTATATATACATATATATACATCTACACACACACACACACACACACACACACACACACACACACACACACACACACACACAATGGAATTCTATACAGAGATAAGAAACTATGAAGAAACATTGAAAGAAACAATGAAATTTTGCCATTTGCAACAACATGGATGGACTTGGAGGGTTTTAGGCTAAGTGAAATAAGTCAGCGGGACTTCCCTGGTGGTCCAGTGGTAAAGAATCTGCCTTCCAATGCAGGGGACCCAGGTTCAATCCCCGGTTGGGGAACTAAAATCCCACATGCCACGGGGCAACTAAGCCCATGCACCACAACTACTGAGCTTGCATGCTTCAATGAGAGAGCCCATGTGCCACAAAAACTACAGAGCCCACGTGCCCTGGAGCATGTGCACCACAACTAAAGAGAAGCCCACACACCACAATGAAGACCCAACACAGCCAAAATAAATAAAATAAATATTAAAAAAAAAGTCAGAGAAAGAAATACTGTATAATATCACTTATATATATAATCTAAAAAATAAAATAAACTAGTGAATATAACAAAAAAGAAACAGACTCACAGATAAACAAACTAGTGGTTACCAATGGGGACAGGGGAAGGGGGAGGGGCAAGATAGGGGTAGGGAATTAAGAGTATGTATAAAATAAGTAAGCTGTAAGGATATATTGTACAACACAGGCAATACAGTCAGTGTTTTATAACTATAAGTGGCATACAACCTTTAAAAACTGTGAATCACTATATTGTTTACCTGACAGTGTACATTAACTGTACTTCAATAACAATAACAACAACAGTAACAAAAGAGTGCTCCTACCTCCAAAACACATGTATCACAGGACCCCATGGTTCAGCTGAATACCACAAAGTAAGTACACAATGGATGCCTACATTTATCTGATGAATTAAAGCATATTTTTACTAGTTGATTTTCTTATAGAATTGACTGGAACCTTTTTTAAGATGAGATTTAAAATTCCAGCTACACTTAACAAAGATAAACTAATTTGTTAATAATTCCTATTTAGTAGGTTTAAAACTATATAAATATAAGAAAAAATGAATGCCATTATCTCAGTTCTACAGAGGACTATATTGTATGGTGGCTTTTATATCAATAGTTCTTATTAGCAGTTTTCTGTCCAAAGCTGAAATACTTTATACTCAAAAGCAGTGGTGGTCAAACTGTAGTGAATATGAGGCTCATTTGAGGAGCCTGTCAAAATGCAGGCTCCTCAGCTAATTACCAAAGCTTCTGATTCAATAGATCTTTAGTGGAGCCCAGGAATCTGGATTCTAAATAGGCACTCTTGTTAATTCTGTGACTGTTGCTCCCTGAAATTACTTAGAAAAACTGCCCTGGAGAAAAGTGCCATATCAAAATTAGCTTATCACTTAGACCCAGAAGAAGAAAGTAAAAATTATCTGAACAAAGGAACACATGATGTTTTCAAAGCAAAAAACAAACCAACGAGAGGAAGTTGTTAGGGAAAGGGGAGATAGCTTTTAATTTTAAGTCACTTTAATACTTCAGCACAATAAAATAAAATGTGACTGTGTTTTCTCTGTACATAAATTTAAATAAATGTAAGATTCTTTCTCTGGAGAAACAGATATTGATGATATTATCTCCTTCAACTTTTGAAAGAAATGCAGATTCTTGTAAGTGATAATCTGCTCAAGATAGGCAGATGTAGTTGAAAAACAAACGAAAAAAGTTAACTTCTCTTAGGGAGCTCAGTGAGACATAGTACATTTTTTGACAACAAACTTGTATACAAGAAGCCTTGTAAAGGTTCTATAATGTTGCTCTGTGCCTGACATACTGCAGGCACAAAATAAGTTTCTTCAGTAAACATAGGCATATGTATACAGCCGACTAGGAACCAACTCATTCTACTAAGGTTAACCTTTTAATTGAATGAAAATCTAAGACGAAGATAAGAATGTTTCCCGAAAAGCATACTGGAGTAAAATAAAACACATCTATACCGAATGGATGTGTTTTGAAGTGCTAGTTATTGGTTTTCATTCAAATACCTTCTTAAAGGAAAATCTCAATGACTCTGATATTACTTGTGTGTTCTACTTGTATTTTTAGGTAGACTTTTGCTGAGTGATGAAATAAATTCTCCAAAGCAGTTTTGATTCAGTTCAGTTTTACTCTTTTTTTCTTTTTTCTCAGCACCAGAAGCACTGCTGATGTAATCAGTATTCCTTAGCTAGTGTTACTTGGAACTTCAGGCAATGCAACTTGACATTTGAAACTCCAGAGACAGATAATTTAAAAAGTTATGTCTCATGCTTTCCAAATATCTAATGGTTCCTATTTCATCTATATTAATTATATTTCAGAAAGTAAGCCTTTGATGACACTGAACAAAATGAAATGAAGATTTGGTGGACATGGTTAAAACAGATAGCCAAAGACATCAGCTTTGCAATCTGGGTAACACCCGATTAACTAGATGTTTACTGTCTCAGCTTCTTAATCTGGAGAACATGAACTTGAGGGAGAAAAGGAATTGCATTCTTATTTTCACCAATCTCTATCAGAATGTATTTCTTTCAATAATGAATACAGTCAACCAGCCACAGTAATAATAACAACTGGGACTCTGTCACCAAACGAAATCACAGATTTTTTAATGTTACAATTGTTGCACATATCTCAAATTATTGTGAATCATCATCTCTACTCCAAAATTACCATAATTATAAATTTACTGTTTATTTTGGTTTTCTACCTCAAGAAGCAGGAAGGTTCTTAAGGTAACCTGGTTTAAAAAGTAAAGTTATTACTTAGTAATGAAATTTTAATTTCTTATAATGACCCGATAAAGTTTAGTTTTTCTACTTCTTTCTCTTCATTTTAGTGAGATATATTTCATGTATAATCATATATTTCAGCAATGTAGGTAGCCATCTTTATTGGAAGGAAGCTAGACTAAGTCATCTCAAGTTTGCAAAGGAGTCTGTTCTCTTTACCCACTAAAGCTTTCATGTTTTAAAAATTTAGGCATGAAATAAGCAACATTAAAAGCGAAATAGAGAAGGGGGACCAAGATGGTGGAGTAAGAGGATGTGGAGCTCACCTCCCTCCACTAAACACATCAAAAATACCTCTATATGTAGAACAATTCTCATGCAAAACTAACTGGAAACTGGCAGAAGAACTCCTATACAACCAAGGCTGCAAGAAAGATACTTACATAATTGGGTAGAATGGGAAGAAAAACATTGGGCTGAGACCTGTGCCCCTGGGAGGGGACTAAGAGGAAAACGGAGATTACACAGGCAGACACTCACCTTTGGGAGTGAGATGGAAGAGCCACGACTGGGCGTCCCAATCCTGGGACAATAACAAAAGAGTGCTCCTACCTTGGAGGATACAAGCCCACGTGGCTGCTTGGAGAAATGCTAGGACAGATAGAAAAGCTAGAGAAGCCTAGACTCCACTCGTGAGGAGTGCACAGGGGCTGGCTTGCCAACAGACAGAGCTAAGAGAGAGAGGTCTGCCTTAGTAGTTGCTATCTCACCACACACCCCAGTCTAAGCTCAGTGGGGAGTGTGGTGAGGTAGTACCCACTCCATGACACAACTTGGCACTGGATCTGGGGCAGCCAGTTCCTGGGAAAAGACTCAACCTAGGGATGAAGAGGTGAACTGGGGGGCATGGGATGAGGTCCAGGTGGTGCAGCAGCAGCCATTGTTGGTGCTGACTCAAACAGCACCCCAGAAGCCCAGACTTCTGACAGCAGTGCAGCTGCTAGAATTCCTGTGACCAACACACCATGATTCCCAGTCCAGCTGAGCAAATGCTCTGACAAATGCTCTGCCAACAGCATGCCACAACATAGCACTAGATCTGGGACTACCACAAGAGGGGAAAAGATGCAACCTTGGGCTGTGTCTGAGCAGAGCCAGAGACACCTACACAGGTAGTGCACTGTACCTCCGTATGCACACAAGCCCAACTTATTTCAGCACTCCCCTCCTTTGGGGCAAAGGCCCCAGTGGAGGGAGAAGGAAAAACACAACATTTAAAGAGAACAGAACCAGCTCAGGCCCAACCCTTAGGGCTTCTGCTCTAGCAACTTGGGAGCAGACCCTGCCCGTGACAGGCCAATGAGCAGAGAGGAAGTCCTGTCTCACACCCTGCACAGACTCTAGTTCCTTCAACACCAGCCACACGCCCTACCAAGCTGATAGTGACAAGCACACCCTGAGGAAAGATGTGACTGGTGTCCACAACAAAGACACTGGGCACACACAGTCTATTTAGGGACACTCCCACATAGAAACGCCCCTTCAAGACCATAATATATAAATGTTCCACCAAAATTCATAGAGACAGAGATAGCTAAGTGAAATGGAAGAGGAACTACACTCAATTGAAAAAGCCCTAAAAAAATAATGAAAGAGAGATAATCAGTCTACCACAATGAGTTGAAAACAATGGTAATAAAAATGATAACTGAATTAGGAAAGAGAATTGATCTAAGCACAGATCATTTTAACAAGGAACTAGAAACTATACAGAAGACCCAATCAAAAATAAATAATTCAATTAGCTATTTTTGATAAAGCACTCTAGAAGCACTGAATCTCAGACTAAATGACACAAGAACGCATAAGTGACCTGGAAGATAGAGTAATGGAAATCACCCAGTCAGAACAGACAGACAGAAAGACAAATGAAAAAAACCCAAAGCAACACACAAGATCTATGGGATAACATAAAAAGTGCCAACATTCACATTACAGAGGTTCCAGAAAGAGAAAAGAGAGAGAAGGGGATCAAAAACATATTTAAAGAAATTATTGCTGAAAACTTCCCAAACCTAAAGAAGGAAACAGATATTCTTGTACAGGAATCACAAAGGGTCCCAAACAAGAAGAACCCCAACAGACTCACACCAAGACATAATTAAAATGGCAAAAGTTAAAGGGAGAATTCTAAAGGCAGCAAGAGAAAAATAGAGTCATATACAAGGGAACCCTGATAAGGCTATCAGCTGATTTCTCTGCAGAAACTCTGTAGGCCAGAAGGGAGTGGCATGATACATTCAAAGCCCTGAAATGGGAAAAACCTGCAACCTAGGATTCTCTACCCAGCAAGATTATCATTTAGAATAGGAGAGATGAAGAACTTCTCAGACAAGCAGAAATTAAAAGAATTTATCAATACTAAACCCACCTTAAATGAAATGTGAAGGGTCTACTCTAAATGGAAAAGAAGTAAGAATATATAGGAAAAGGAAAATCCCAATAAGAAAGGCAAATATATAATAAGGACTGAAGATCACTTAAATAAGTCAGTATGTAGATTAAAAACTAAAAATCTGTAAAGGCAATTATAACTACACTAAACAGTAAAGGGATAAGCAGGAAGATGTAAAATATGGCTTCAAAAACACAAAATGTGGGAGAGGGGAGTATAATATGTAGATCTTTTAGAATGTGTTTGAACTTGAATGACTATCAGTTTAAAGTAAGTAGATATAATTATGAGTCAACATAAATGAACCCATAGTACCCACAAATCAAAAACCTACCAAAGATACACAAAAACCAAACAGAAAGGAACTTAAGCACACCACAAAAGAAAATTATCAAACCACAATGGGAGAAACAAAAGGAAATGAACAGAGAAGAACTACAAAAACAACTGGAAAAAAGTAATAAAATGTCCATAAGTACATACCTATCAATAATTACTTTAAATGTCAATAGACTAAATGCTCTGATCAAAATACACAGGGTGGCTGAATGAATAAAAAATAAGACCTTTCTATATGCTGCCTATAAGAGACTCACTTCAGGGTGAAAGACACACACAAACTCAAAGTGAGGGAATGAAAAAAGATATTTCATGCAAACAGAAATGACAAGAAAGCAGGGGGAACAATACTCATACCAGACAAAAGAGACTTTAAAACAAAGCTATAACAAAAGATCAAGAAGGGCATTATATAATGATAAAGGGATCAATAGAGAAAGAGGATATTACATTCACTGACATATATGTACCCAATACAAGAGCACCTAAATATATAAAGTAAATACTAACAGACATAAAGGGAGAAATTAACAGTAACACAATAATAGTAGGAGATTTTAATACCTCACTGACATCAATAAACAGATCATCCAGACAGAAAATCAATAAGGCAACAGAGGTCTTAAATGACACAACAGACTGTTGCACTTAACTGATACCTACAGGACATTACATCTGAAGAAAGTAGAACACACACTCTTTTCAAGTGCACATGGAACAGTCCCCAGGATGGATCACATACTACATCACAAAACAAGCTTTAACAAATTTAAGAGGATAAAAATTATATCAAGCATTTTTTCTGACCACAACAGTATGAAACTAAAAATTAACTACAGAAAGAAAAATGAGAAAAGAACAAAGATGTGGAGACTAAACAACATGCTACTAAAAAACCAATGGGTCAACAATGAAATCAGAGGAAATCAGAAAATACTTTGAGACAAACATAAATGAAAACACAACTTTACAAAATCTATGGGATGCAGCAAAAGCAGATCTCAGAGGGAAGTTCATAACAATACAGGCATTCCTCAAGAACTAAGGAAAATCTCAAATAAACAACCTACCTGCCACCTAAAAGAATTAGAAAAAGAAGAACAAAGCCTAAAGTCAACAGAAGGAAGGAAAGAATAAAGATCAGAGAGGAAATAAATGAAATAGAGGTTAAAAAAAACAATAGAATAGATGAATTAAACCAAGAGCTGGTTTTGTGAAAAGATAAAATGAATAAACCTTTAAGCCAGGCTCACCGAGAAGAAAAGACGGAGGACCCAATAAACAAAATAAAAAATGAAAGAGGAGAAATAACAGCCCATATCACAGACATACAAAAAAATTATAAGAGAATACTATGAACAGTTATATGCCAACAAATTGGACAACCTAGGAGAAATGGACAAACTTCTAAAAACATACAGCTTGCCAAGACTGAGGTAAGAATAAACAGACAATTTGACAGACCTATCACTAGAAGTGAAATAGGATCTGTAATAAAAAACCTCCCAGCAAACAAAAGTACAGGACCAGACCGCTTCCCAGGGGAATTTTACCAAACACATAAAGAAGAACTAATACTGCTCTTTCTCAAACTATTCCAAAAATTGAAGAGGAGGGAACACTCTCAAATTCATTCTATGAGTCCATCATTACCTTGATATCAAAACCAAGGACACTACAAAAAGAAAGAGAGAAAATTACCAATATATTGGCCAATATATTTGATGAATATAGATGCAAAAATCCTCAACAAAGCATTAGCAAACCAAACCCAACAATACCTAGAAAGAATCATATACCATGATCAAGGTGGATTATTCCAGGGTCACAAGGATGTTTCAACATACGCAAATCAATCAATGTGACACACCGTATTAAAAAAAAGGAAAGATAAAAATCACATGGTCATCTCAATAGACATAGAAAAAGCATTTGACAAAATTCAACAACCATTCACTCTCACCAAAGCGGGTACAGAGGAAACATATCTCAGCATAGTAAAGGCCATTTACAAGAAACCCACAGCCAGTGTAATACTCAATGGTGAAAAGCTGAAAGTATTCCTTTTAAACTCAGGAACAAGAAAAGGATGCCAACTCTCATTGCTTCTATTTAACATAGTATTGGAATTCCTAGCCACAGCAATCAGACAAGAAAAAGAAATAAAAAGCGTCCAAATTGTAAAGAAAGAAGTAAAACTGTCATTATTTATAGATGACATGATACTATATACATAGAAAACCCTGAAGTCTCCACCAAAAAAACTGTTAGAATAAATGAATTCAGTAAAATTGCAGGATACAAGATTAATATAAAAAAATCTGTTGCTTTTCTATACACCAATAATGAACCATAAAAGAGAGCAAAAAGAATACTCCTGTTTAAAATCACATCAAAAAGAAAAACACCTAGAAATAAATTTAACCAAGGAGGTGAAAGACCTATACTCTGAAAACTATAAAATACTGATGAAGGAAAATGAAGACGATACAAAGAAATACAAAGATATCCTGTACTCTCACATTAGAAGAATTAATAGTTAAAATGGCCACTACCCAAAGCAATCTACAGATTTAATGTAATCCCCAAAATACCCATAACATTTTTCACACAACTAGAAAAAATAATCCTAAAATTAATATGGAACCAAAAAAGACCCCAAATTGCCAAAGCAATATTGAGGAAAAACAACAAAGCTGGAGGTATCACCCCACAGAACTTCAGACTATACTACAAAGCTCCAATAATCAAAACATCATGGGAGATGAGGGGAAGATGGTGGAAGAGTAAGACGCGGAGATCACCTTCCCCCCCACAGATACACTGGAAATACATCTACACTTGGAACAACTCCTACAGAACACCTACTGAACGCTGGCAGAAGACCTCAGACCTCCCAAAAGGCAAGAAAGTCCACACGTACCTGGGTAGGGCAAAAGAAAAAAGAAAAAACAGAGACAAAAGGATAGGGATGGAACCTGCACCAGTGGGAGGGAGCTGTGAAGGAGGAAAGGATTCCAAACACTAGGAAGCCCCTTCGCGGGTGCAGATTGCAAGTGGCGGAGAGGGAAGGCTTCGGAGCCGCGGAGGAGAGCACAGCAACAGGGGTGCGGAGGGCAAAGCGGAGAGATTCCCGCACAGAGGATCGGTGCCGACTGGCACTCACCAGCCCGAGAGGCTTCTCTGCTCACCCTCTGGGGCAGGCGGGTCTGGGAGCTGAGGCTCAGGCTTCAGTCGAAGTGCAGGGAGAGGACTGGGGCTGGCGGCGTGAACACAGCCTGCAGGGGGTTAGTGCACCACAGCTAGCTGGAAGGGAGTCCAGGGAAAAGTCTGGACCTGCCAAAGAGGCAAGAGACATTTTCTTCCCTCTTTGTTTCCTGGTCCATGAGGAGAGGGGATTAAGAGCGCTGCTTAAAGGAGCTCCAGAGCGTGGACCTCAGAGATGGGCATAGGACGCTAAGGCTGCTGCTACCACCACCAAGCAGCCTGTGTGCGAGCACAGGTCACTCTCCACACCTCACTTCTGGGGAGCCTGTGCATCCTGCCACTGCCAGGGTCCCGGGATCCAGGGACAACTTCCCCGGGAGAACGCACGGCACGCCTCAGGCTGCTGCAACGTCATGCCGGCCTCTACCACAGGAGGCTCGCCCCGCACTCCGTACCCCTCCCTCCCCCTGGCCTGAGGGAGCCAGAGTCCACGAAGAAGCTGCTCCTTTAACCCCCTCCTGTCTGAGCGAAGAACAGACACCCTCCAGCGACCTACATACAGAGGCGGGGCCAAATCCAAAGCTGAGCCCCAGGAGCTGTGAAAACAAAGAAGAGAAAGGGAAATCTCTCCCAGCAGCCTCAGAAGCAGTGGATTAAAGCTCCACAATCAACTTGATGTATGCTGCATCTGTGGAATACATGAATAGACAACGAATCATCCCAAATGGAGGAGGTGGACTTTGAGAGCAAGATTTATGATTTTTTCCCCTTTTTCTCTTTTTGTGAGTGTGTATGTGTATGCTTCTGTGTGAGATTTTGTCTGTATAGCTTTGCTTCCACCATTTGTCATAGGGTTCTATCCGTCCGTTTTTTTGTTTTTGTTTTTTGGGTGTTTTTTTTTTTCTATTAAAATTTTTTTTTCTCTTAATTATTTTTTATTTTAATAACTTTATTTTATTTTATCTTAATTTTATCTTCTTACTTTTTCTTTCTTTCATTTTTTCTTTCCTTCCCTCCTTCCTTCCTCCCTCCCTCCCCCCTCCTTTCTCTCTCTCTCTCTCTCTCTTTCTTTCTCTCTTTCTTTCTTTCTACTTTTTCTCCCTTTTATTCTGAGCCATGTGGATGAAAGGCTCTTGGTGCTGCAGCCAGGAGTCAGTGCTGTGCCTCTGAGGTGGGAGAGCCAACTTCAGGACACTGGTCAACAAGACACCTCCCAGCTCCACATAATATCAAATGGCGAAATTCTCCCAGAGATCTCCATCTCAACACCAGTACCCAGCTTCACTCAACGACCAGCAAGCTACAGTGCTGGACACCCTATGCCAAACAACTAGCAAGACAGGAACACAACCCCACCCATTAGCAGAGAGGCTGCCTAAAATCATAATAAGTTCACAGACACCCCAAAACACACCACCAGACGTGGACCTGCCCACCAGAAAGACAAGATCCAGCCTCATCCACCAGAACACAGGCACTAGTCCCCTCCACCAACAAGCCTACACAACCCATTGAACCAACTTTAGCCACTGCGGAGAGACACCAAAAGCAACGGGAACTACGAACCTGCAGCCTGCAAAAAGGAGACCCCAAACACAGTAAGAGAAGCAAAATGAGAAGACAGAAAAACACACAGCAGATGAAGGAGCAAGATAAAAACCCACCAGACCTAACAAATGAAGAGGAAATAGGCAGTCTACCTGAAAAAGAATTCAGAATGATAGTAAAGATGATACAAAATCTTGGAAATAAAGAAAATACAAGAAACATTTAACAAGGACCTAGAAGAAATAAAGATGAAACAGACAATGATGAACAACACAATAAATGAAATGAAAAATACTCTAGATGGGATCAATAGCAGAATAAATGAGGCAGAAGAACGGATAAGTGACCTGGAAGATAAAATAGTGGAAATAACTACTGCAGAGCAGAATAAAGAAAAAAGAATGAAAAGAACTGAGGACAGTCTCAGAGACCTCTGGGACAACATTAAACGCACCAACATTCGAATTATTAGGGGTTCCAGAAGAAGAAGAGAAGAGAAAGGGACTGAGAAAATATTTGAAGAGATTATAGTTGAAAACTTCCCTAATATGGGAAAGGAAATAGTTAATGAAGTCCAGGAAGCACAGAGAGTCCCATACAGGATAAATCTAAGGAGAAATACACCAAGACACATACTAATCAAACTGTCAAAAATTAAATATGAAGAAAACATATTAAAAGCAGCAAGGGAAAAACAACAAATAACACTCAAGGGAATCCCCATAAGGTTAACAGCCGATCTTTCAGCAGAAACTCTGGAAGCCAGAAGGGACTGGCAGGACATATTTCAAGTGATGAAGGAGAAAAACCTGCAACCAAGATTACTCTACCCAGCAAGGATCTCATTCAGATTTGATGAAGAAATTAAAACCTTTACAGACAAGCAAAAGCTGAGAGAGCTCAGCACCACCAAACCAGCTTTACAACAAATGCTAAAGGAACTTCTCAAGGCAAGCCAGACAAGCAAAAGCTGAGAGAGTTCAGCACCACCAAACCAGCTTTACAACAAATGCTAAAGGAACTTCTCTAGACAAAAACACAAGAGAAGGAAAAGTCCTATAATAACGAACCCAAAACAATTAAGAAAATGGGAATAGGAACATACATATCGATAATTACCTTAAATGTAAATGGACTAAATGCTCCCACCAAAAGACACAGATTGGCTGAATGGATACAAAAACAAGACTCATATATATACTGTCTACAAGAGACCCACTTCAGACCTAGAGACACATATAGATTGAAAGTGAGCGGATGGAAAAAGATATTCCATGCAAATGGAAACCAAAATAAAGCTGGAGTAGCAATTCTCATATCAGACAAAATAGACTTTAAAATAAAGACTATTAGAAGAGACAAAGAAGGACACTATGTAATGATCAAGGGATCGATCCAAGAAGAAGATATAACAATTTTAAATATGCACCCAATATAGGAGCACCTCAATACATAAGGCAAATACTAACAGCCATAAAAGGGGAAATCAAGAGTAACACATTCATAGTAGGGGACTTTAACACCCCACTTTCACCAATGGACAGATCATCGAAAATGAAAATAAAAAAGGAAACACAAGCTTTAAATGATACATTAAACAAGATGGACTTAGTTGATATATAATTGTAGGACATTCCATCCAAAAACAACAATACACATTTTTCTCAAGTGCTCATGGAACATTCTCCAGGATAGAACATATCTTGGGTCACAAATCAAGCCTTGGTAAATTTAAGAAAACTGAAATTGTATCAAGTGTCTTTTCCGACCACAACTCTAGGAGACTAGATATCAATTACAGAAAAAGATCTGTTAAAAACACAAACACACACATGGAGGATAAACAATACACTACTTAATAACGAAGTGATCACTGAAGAAATCGATGAGGAAATAAAAAAATACCTAGAAACAAATGACAATGGAGACACAACGACCCAAAACCTATGGGATGCAGCAAAAGCAGTTCTAAAAGGGAAGTTTATAGCAATACAATCCTACCTTAAGAAGCAGGAAACATCTCGAATAAACAACCTAACCTTGCACCTCAAGCAATTAGAGAAAGAAGAACAAAAAAACCCCAGAGTTAGCAGAAGGAAAGAAATCATAAAAATCAGATCAGAAATAAATGAAAAAGAAATGAAGGAAACAATAGCAAAGATCAATAAAACTAAAAGCTGGTTCTTTGAGAAGATAAACAAAATAGATAAACCATTAGCCAGACTCATCAAGAAAAAAAGGGAGAAGACTCAAATCAATAGAATTAGAAATGAAAAAGGAGAAGTAACAACTGACACTGCAGAAATACAAAAAATCATGAGGGATTACTACAAGCAACTCTATGCCAATAAAATGGACAATCTGGAAGAAATGGACAAATTCTTAGAAATGCACAAACTGCCAAGACTGAATCAGGAAGAAATAGAAAATATGAACAGACCAATCACAAGCACTGAAATTGAAACTGTGATTAAAAATCTTCCAACAAACAAAAGCCCAGGACCAGATGGCTTCACAGGCGAATTCTATCAAACATTTAGAGAAGAGCTAACACCTATCCTTCTTCTCAAACTCTTCCACAATAGAGCAGAGGGAGGAACACTCCCAAACTCATTCTATGAGGCCACCATCACCCTGATACCAAAACCAGACAAAGATGTCACAAAGAAAGAAAACTACAGGCCAATATCACTGATGAACATAGATGCAAAAATCAACAACATACTAGCACACAGAATCCAACAGCACATTAAAAGGATCATACACCATGATCCAGTGGGGTTTATTCCAGGAATGCAAGGATTCTTCAATATTCGCAAATTTTGTATTTTGTATTGTAGTTTGTTAACAAATTGAAGGAAAAAACCATATGATCATCTCAATAGATGCAGAGAAAGCTTTTGACAAAATTCAACACCCATTTATGATAAAAACCCTGCAGAAAGTAGGCATAGAGGGAACTTTCATCAACATAATAAAGGCCATATATGACAAATCCACAGCCAACATCATCCTCAATGGTGAAAAACTGAAAGCACTTCCAGTAAGATCAGGAACAAGACAAGGTTGTCCACTCTCACCACTCTTATTCAACATAGTTTTGGAAGTTTTAGTCCCAGCAATCAGAGAAGAAAAGGAAATAAAAGGAATCCAAGTCAGAAGAGAAGAAGTAAAGCTGTCACTGTTTGCAGATGACATGATACTATACATAGAGAATCCTAAAGATGCTACCAGAAAACTACTAGAGCTAATCAATGAATTTGGTAAAGTAGCAGGATACAAAATTAATGCACAGAAATCTCTGGCATTCCTATACACTAATGATGAAAAACCTGAAAGTGAAATCAAGAAAACACTCCCATTTACCATTGCAACAAAAAGAATAAAATATCTAGGAATAAACCTACCTAAGGAGACAAAAGACCTCTATGCAGAAAATTATAAGACACTGATGAAAGAAATTAAAGATGATACAAATTGATGGAGAGATATACCATGTTCTTGGATTGGAAGAATCAACATTGTGAAAATGACTCTACTACCCAAAGCAATCTACAGATTCAGTGCGATCCCTATCAAACTACCATTGGCATTTTTTACAGAACTAGAACAAAAAATTTCACAATTTGTATGGAAACACAAAAGACCCTGAATAGCCAAAGCAATCTTGAGAACGAAAAACGGAGCTGGAGGAATCAGGCTGCCTGACTTCAGACTATACTACAAAGCTACAGTAATCAAGACAGTATAGTACTGACACAAAAACAGAAAGATAGATCAATGGAACAGGATAGAAAGCCCAGAGATAAACCCATGCACATATGGACACCTTATCTTTGATAAAGGTGGCAGGAATGTACAGTGGAGAAAGGACAGCCTCTTCAATAAGTGGTGCTGGGAAAACTGGACAGGTACATGTAAAAGTATGAGATTAGATCACTCCCTAACACCATACACAAAAATAAGCTCAAAATGGATTAAAGACCTAAATGTAAGGCCAGAAACTATCAAACTCTTAGAGGAAAACATAGGCAGAACACTCTATGACATAAATCACAGCAAGATCCTTTTTGACCCACCTCCTAGAGAAAGGGAAATAAAAACAAAAATAAACAAATGGGACCTAATGAAACTTAAAAGCTTTTGCACAGCAAAGGAAACCATAAACAAGACCAAAAGACAAGCCTCAGAATGGGAGAAAATATTTGCAAATGAAGCAACTGACAAAGGATTAATCTCCAAAATGTATAAGTATGCTCAACATCATTAATCATTAGAGAAATGCAAATCAAAACTACAATGAGATATCACCTTACACCAGTCAGAATGGCCGTCATCAAAAACTCTACAAACAATAAATGCTGTAGAGGGTGTGGAGAAAAGGGAACACTCTTGCACTGCTGGCGGGAATGTGAATTGTTACAGCCACTATGGAGAATAGTATGGAGGTTCCTTAAAAAACTACAAATAGAACTACCATATGACCCAGCAATCCCACTACTGGGCATATTCCCTGAGAAAACCATAATTCAAAAAGAGTCAGGTACCAAAATGTTCATTACAACTCTATTTACAACAGCCCGGAGATGGAAACAACCTAAGTGTCCATCATTGGATGAATGGATAAAGAAGATATGGCACATATGTACAGTGGAATATTACTCAGCCATAAAAGGAAACGAAATTGAGCTATTTGTAATGAGGTGGTTGGACCTAGAGTCTGTCATACAGAGTGAATTAAGTCAGAAAGAGAAAGACAAATACCATATGCTAACACATATATATGGAATTTAAGAAGAAAAAAAAATGTCATGAAGAACCCAGGGGTAAGACAGGATAAAGACAGAGACCTACTAGAGAATGGACTTAAGGATATGGGGAGGGGGAAGGGTAACCTGTGACAAAGCAGGACAGAGGCATGGACATATATACACTACCAAACGTAAAATAGATAGCTAGTGGGAAGCAGCCGCATAGCACAGGGAGATCAGCTCGGTGCTTTGTGACCACCTGGAGGGGTGGGATAGGGAGGGTGGGAGGGAGGGAGACGCAAGAGGGAAGAGATATGGGAACATATGTATATGTATAGCTGATTCACTTTGTTATAAAGCAGAAACTAACACACCATTGTAAAGCAATTATACTCCAATAAAGATGTAAAAAAAAAAAATTCATGGTACTGGCACAAAAAAGACACATAGATCAATGGACAGAACAGAGAGCCCTGATATAAACCCATGCAGTTATGGTCAATTAATCTATGACAAAGGAGGCAAGAATATACAGTGGAGAAAAGACAGTCTCTTTAATAAGTGGTGCTGGAGAAAATGGACAGCTACATGTAAAACAATGAGATTAGAACATTTCCTCACACCATTACAAAAATAAGCTCAAAATGGATTAAAGACCTAAACTCCTAGAAGAAAACATAGGCGGAACACTCTTTGACATAAATCATAGCAATATTTTTTGCTTTTTCCTAAAGCAAAGCAAACAAAAGCAAAAATAAACAAATGGGACCTAATTAAACTTAAAGGCTTTTGCACAGGAAAGGAAACCATCAACAAAATGAAAAGACAACCTACTCAATGGGAGGAAATATTTGCAAATGATGTGACTGACAAGGGGTCAATATCCAAAATATACAAAGAGCTCATACAACTCAACATCCCCAAAAACAATCCAATCAAAAAATTGGCAGGACTTGAATAGAGGTTTTTCTAAAGAAGACATACAGATGACTAACAGGCACACGAAAAGATGCTCAACATCACTAATTATTAGAGAAATGCAAATCAAAACCACAATGAGACATCACCTCACACCAGTCAGAATGGTCATCATCAAAACGTCTACAAATAACAAATGTTGGCGAGGATGTGGAGAAAAAGGAACCCCTCAAACACTATTGGTAGGAATGCAAATTGGTGCAGCCACTATAGAAAAGAGTATGGAGGTTCCTTAGAAAAATTAAAAATAGAACTACCACATGACCCAGCAATTCCACTCTTGTGTATATATTCAGAAAAAACGAAAACACTAAATCAAAAAGATACATGCACCCCAATGTTCATAGCAGGCAGCACTATTTACAATAGCCAAGACATGGAAGCAACCGAAATGCCCACCAACAGATGATTAAGAAGATGCACTATACATATAAAATGGACTATTACTTGACCATAAAAGAATGAAATTCTACCACTTGCAGCAATGTGGATGGACCTGGAGAATACTATACTTACTGAAGTAAGTCAGAAAGACAAACACTAGGATATCACTTATATGTGGAATCTAACAAATAATACAAATGAATGTATATGCAAAACAGAAATAGACTCACAGGCATAGGAAACAAACTTGTGGTTACCAAAGAGGCGAGGCATGGAGGAAGGGACAAATTAAGGGTATGGGATTAAGAGATACAAACTACTATATATAAAATAGTTAAGCAACAAGGATATACTCTATAGCACAGGGAATTATACCCATTATCTTATAACAACCTATAGTGGCGTATAATCTTCAAAAATACTGAATCACTATGCTGTACACTTGAACTAACATAATATTGTAAGTCAACTATACTTCAATAAAAACAAAAGCAAAATAAAATGTACAGCTTCTTAAAAGGACAATCTTAATACTTATTTTAAAATTCCAAATATATTAACTTTATAAAGTTATCAACTATCTTTATTAATACTCAATTGTCTCTTTTCATATGTTTTATTTAGTGGAAATAAGATTACCCATCTTTTATAATTACATTTCCATTACCTGGTTCTTATTGTCACAAAATATTTAGTAACCTTTTTATATACTTACTGGATAATAAGATTCTATAATTCTCTCAAGAAAAGTGAATGATATACTGAAGGTACAGAAATTATTCTATTAGTCAATTATTCACATATATTTTAGAACTTCAAAGAAAGGAGCATTTTTCAAAAGTATAAGTGGTGACTTATATATGACATAGCAATTAGCAATAACAATTCAGTAATAAATAATCTGAAGCATCACTGGTTCTCAATTTTCTTACCTTATTTAAATGACTTACTATATTTTTGTACCTTTTATCTCCTTTAAGGTATGTATATGGCTTGATTAGATTTTTTTTAAAAGGAATATGGGGCATTATTTGTGAAAACGAAGGTCTATTCTGTTTTCCTCAGGGCTCTCTTTTAAACCATCAAAGTCCAAATAACTTGTGTAGTATTAACAAATACTCTTTCAGGGTTTGGAAAAATGTTTAAATTTCTAAGTGTGTCTAATGTTTAAGGTGAGTCTGGGGACAGGGACATCTGTCTATAAAATAGGTTATTCTAATTGCTTTACAATGGTGTGTTAGTTTCTGCTTTATAACAGAGTGAGTCAGTTATACATATATATATGTTCCCATATCTCTTCCCTCTTTGTCTCCCTCCCTCCCACCCTCCCTATCCCACCCCTCCAGACAGCCACAAAGATGTTAAAAAAAAAAAAAAGGTTATTCTAGAAAAATACAGAACATATTACACATCACTCCCCTCCCACAGATCAGCTGCTACTTGGGAACTCAGAAGTGAAAAGAAATATATGTAAATAGATGTAATTTAGGTTAACAACTTTGGTTACTTAGTTTAACAGAATCTACTCCAGTTAAAATCCTATTTCTCATTAACCTTACAGGAAAATAATCAGGCTTCACACAATATAAACTTAACTTGTGTAAAATTCACAGCTTTGGTGAAACAGGTCATGAAGAGTATTCATACTAAAAACAACATGTGAGAAACACAGACTGCTGTATATGTCAAGAGTTTTGGGGAGGAGAGCAATTATTGCATGTCATGGATTTTTATGAAATACTAGGTATTTTTCCACCTGTGTTGTGTTTACTGCAGCTGAATCCACAGCCTCTCCTTTCTTATGTCACATCAGATTGCCATGTTTCACATTTTCTTCTTTTTAATGGGAAAGACTCTGAGGATGTCTCTTCTTTCTGAGTAAAGATGACTATAGGTAAAATACATACCTGATGTGGAGAAAGAAATGGCAAAAATTAAGACTGATTAACCATCTCTGTGGAAAGAACCATGGTTTTGAAATACAGAGTGCTGCCTGGAGTCCAGGGAGAAGACACTTGCAAAGGAGGCTCAAAGAAGGAATACTTAAAGAGTGTCCAGATTTTCTGCAGAAGGAGAAGTAAAGCAAACTCCTCCATATTACTGTTCTGTTTATTGCAAGGAAGGAACTTTTCTTTAGCTCTCTCCATTTCCCCCAAAGTTTTACATTTGTCTTCTCTTTTATGCGTTGTTCTTACATACCTGATAGTTGTTATCTTCTAGAGGTAATAATTATCTTAATGACTTGTGAAGGTTAGAGCTGGAGAAACTAAAACTTAACAACAGAAGTCTGTTTCCCAATTTTCTGGACAAATTAATTAATTGATTAGATTTTCTGAACTGTAAGTTTTTGTCCTATATATTTTTCTTGAGCCTTTAGCACCTACTCCCACTTGCCTGCTAGGAAATACTAGCACATAAGGGCAAACAAACAGGAAACAAAACAGATATAAATGGGAAATCCAGAAATAGCCAAGTTCACTTAGTTTGACATCTAAATTTTCTTTGTAGATGCTTGTGTTTGTCGTGAAAACTTTTACATTTCATACACAAAGCAGTTACATTTTCTGCTAGTAAAACTGTTTTTGTTCATACAGTGTAAACAGTGATATATGTGATCTCATGATGACCTGCAAAAAGCATTATAACTTCTAAGTATTTTACTGACAAGGTCTAGTTCGTCATGTCAGCCTTCTTTTTCCATCTCTCCCATGTTTACAGACCTTTCTACTAAGGTAGATGTCAGCACAAACCAAAAAGCACAGAAAGAATGCAAAAACAAAACAAAACAGAAAAGCCACTTACCTATAAAGAGCATCATGAGATATATTTTCAGCACATATGGGAAATAGATGGATAAGTCAAAGGGCAGCTTTGTGGAGTAAGTGCCAAATGATTCAAAATAAGGCAGTGACTGATAGATGGCAAATGCTGTTTAAAGAAAAAAGGAATCATGAAGGTTTCTCTCCTTAACTTGCTACAGAGATGTGTATATATGTATGCATAGTTGAAGGATATTCTGAATTTGATAACGACCATTTTGTGATAATTGCTGAATCCTTTTGCCAAAGCTATAGCTTGATATAGAAATCCGCTGATCAGATTGGCAAGGCCATTATAGCAGTGTGATTTGTTGAATTTTGTCCATTTTTTACTTTATTATGCCTACACAAAAATAGTTTACAGTGTTTCTTTT
Source organism: Lipotes vexillifer (assembly GCF_000442215.2). Classification (NCBI taxonomy): domain Eukaryota; kingdom Metazoa; phylum Chordata; class Mammalia; order Artiodactyla; family Lipotidae; genus Lipotes; species Lipotes vexillifer. The sequence goes on along the minus strand of NW_006782029.1, from coordinate 1,930,819 downwards.
TTTACTGAGGTATAGTTGATGTACAGTATAAGCTTCCAGTGTACAACAGAGTGATTCACAATTTTTAAAGGCTATTTATAGTTAATATAAAATATCGGCTATATTCCCTGTGCTGTATAATATATCCTTACAGCTCATTTATTTCATACATAGTAGTTTGTACCAAAAATTGTATCTCAAAATACCTGTGCTCTTAGCCACAAGTAGGGGTTACAGATGAATGAACATGGAAAATGCTTCATATATTCTCCTCTTGGAGTTTCATAACATGCATTGGTATAGCAGAGATTCTGTCAAGTTCTGCAATAAAGAAACTGGTTTCACCCATTTCCTCAGCTTAACTGGTCTTGGAATAGCTCTTTCTTCCTCCCCATCCCAGCAGTACTTAATAAAAATTCTGACGAATCATGTGAGAAATGCTGGCCTAAATTATTTTGAGGGAGGAGGCTCATGTCAAATAAAAAGAGATGGACATTCTATGAAATTGTGTCCCATGTATAGACTTTGTATAACATTTCATGGAATAAAATGATAATGTACTATGGTTATATAAGATGTTCTCATCAGGGTAAACTGAGTGAAGGTACATGGAAACAATGCACTGTTTTTGCAAATTATTGTGAGTGTAAAATTATTATTTTTTAATTTCTTTTTTTTAAAAAGACAGAGGAAAACTCAGGTGCCCACAGCTGTTAGAACCAGACAGTGGAATCAGCACAGAGTCTGCAACTGACACTAAAGCATGCCATCTAAGATTTCCATGAGCAGCACCTAAGTCTCTGGCATTTTATTAGTATAGTTGATTTGATTATGAATATGAACTTGGTTTTTGTCTTATATTATCAGATGGGAAACTATAGTTATTAAAAGATATTAGAATTATCAAAAGTCAAGCAGGTTTTCTTAACTACATGTTTTTATACTTTGGGACATTTGAAATATATAGAAATACATAAAGATAAAATTACTACGCTCTACCACCCAGAATTAATCATTACTGATATTTTGTTATATGTGCTTTCAAAATTTTTCTGGATAGACTTTGTTTTTTAAGTGCAAGAATAAGTTTATGAAACTAATTTTAATAAAAGAATATGCATTTTATGGCAACTATATATAAACATGGCTTTCCTAAGAAAGGAGAATGCTTACAATTATGGAATAAAAAGAAAAGTTTCCTATATATTTATTCATCCCTATTTTTAGGAAAATATTAGTCATATTTCTACTTTATTCCTTTATATATTCCTTATAGTATTTTTCATATTATCTAACAAATGAATGTACTTAATAAATGTTTCAATGAGTGATGGATTTTGTTCTCAAATAAATGGCCAATCCATTTTTTATGGTTTTCGAGAAGATTATTCCCTAGATTCTTTTGGCATAGTCTATTTGGAAACAAAACAGATTTTTAAATTATGTCTAATGTGGTTTACTATAATATAAGCTCCTTTTCTCTGCTCACTGGTAGATAGACAGTGTGTGGTTATATCATATATACTTTATAATTATTGCCAACATCACCATCATTTTATGTTAAATATTTCTGTATGTTTTCCCTTAGTTACTTAACATGTGCTCTCTTAATTTCTTTATTCCTTCGGTTTTCAAAAACTTTTATCATGTCTGTTTCAGAGTTCCCTACCAGTCTGCTAAATCCATTACAGAGGGAAGCATATATTCCCCAAATATCCTCAAGCTCTTTGCAAATTGATGCTTTTAATTATTTGATTTTAAGCTTTAGGTTTACATTTAGGCTAAGTAATTAGCCTACTTCACATCGTATTTAATAATTCATTGTTTATTGAGCATGCATACTGGGTGCATAAGACAAAGGAAGAAAGAAACAAAGACAACTCCAGATCCCCATGGAGCTTAGAGGCTAGACAAGGAAAGAGACATTAATCAAAGAATCACACAAATGTCTAATTACAACTAAGATAGGTCTTACAAAAGAGATTCATTGGGGGAATTAATGTTGATGAGGAAATTGAGGAACGCTTCCCTTAGAAATTAATGACTCGTCTAAAGGTAGAGTTAACTGTCACTGGCAGAGAGTAGGCAGCATGGTAGACAGTAAGTGGGAAGGCTAGTCCAGCCAAGGGGGAACTGAATTTCTATGCATTACAAATAATCACTGAGTCACTAAATGTTAAATCCCCTTTGGATGAGTAAACAGACTTAGAGAGGTTAAATGATTTACCCAAACTCAGCAAGTTAATGAAGTTAAAGGCCCTCAGATGTCCTCATTCCTCATCCAATATTTTGTCTACTGTGCAGAGATGCTTCCCCCTTAACTTGACATTTTAATGTTTTGCTTCTTTGCATCAAGGGAAGTATGCCAGGAAAGATAACACCTAGTCAGCTGAACAGTAGCAAAAATAGTAACTTAATCATCAAAAAGTTTTGTGAATCATCATAACAGGATTGCTTTTGCCAGCAAGCAATACAGAAAAGTCACTCTTTTCTTACCTTCAGCGAGAACACACAAAGGATAAATCGGCATCCATAGTGTTTGACTAAGCCATGTCAAGACAGCATAGGATATTCCAATGACTGATAACATGCTGTAAGTGTACCTGAAAGGAGACAAGTTTGCTCATAAACATCATTTGCTGCTGATGTCTGGGAAACAGGAGAATACCTTACTGTGTAATTGAATACACAGATAAAACTGGAGAGTATGCAAATTCCTTACTTTATTTCCTGTAATGTAAGCAGGAGAAGAGGTAAAAAATGGAGAGAGAGGAACTGTGTCAGTCTGGCTTGTCTTATGGGGTGGATCACAGATAATTATAGAGGGAAGAGAGAAAAATGTAAATCTTATACCCCAGTAAATTACAGTTACAAGTTTCCTCAAATAGTGACTTCAATTTCACTCAGAAGCCAAGCCCATTTTATGGACAGGCTAAGTTTTTAAGACAGACAGACTTATAAATATCTATGTAATGAATTTTAAAAATAAAAAAAATATGTGCCATCTTGTGTGAATAATTAAAGAACTGGCCTTAGGAGCTTGTTTTGGGTATAGGAGTTGGTTTTAAACCTGGCTTTATGATGTAATAGATGAAGCAGTCAAAATCTTTTCATTTCTCAAGCTTAAGCATACATCAGCATCACTCAGAGGGCTTGCTAAAGCACAAATTGTTAGGCCCTATCTCCAGAGTGTCTGATTCAGTGGACCTGAGAATCTGTATTACAAACAAGTTCCAGGCGACACTGATGCCACTGGTCCAGGGACCATACTTAGAACTACTGGAATAGGCGGTGCATACATATGGCAAAACAAAATTCAAAACCTTGAAAACATGAATGCAGAAAAGTAAATCTTTCTCTCATTCCAGGACCCTAATTCCACTCCTCAGAGGCAATGACCAATGCCAATTTCTCATATATTCTTTCCAAGATATTTTTGCATATACTTACCTATGTGTATATATACTACATATAATATACATCAGCAGTGCAAGCACTCACCAAACATAGCATGTTATCAAACTTTTTGTTCTTTACCAATATAAGGGAAAAATGGTATCTCACTGCTTTGATTTTTTTTCTATTACAAGAGTAGGTAAGAATCTTTTCACATGTTTAAAAATCACTTCTGATGAAGTCCAATGTATCTCTTTTTGTTGTTGCTTGTGTTTTTGGTATTAAATCTAAAAATCCATTGTCAAACCCAAGATCAAAAACATTTACCCCTATGTTTTCTTCTAAGAGTTTTATAGTTTTAGCTCTTCCATTTAGATTTTCGAACCACTGAGTTAATTTTTGTATGGTGCAAAGTAAAGGACCAAATTCATTCCTTTGCATGTGGATATCCAGCTGTCCCAGCACCATTTGACCAAAAGACTATTTTTCCCCATTGAACGACCTTGGCATCCTGTCAAAAATCAACTGACCATAAATTTGAGAGTTCATCTCTGGACTGTCAATTCTATTCCATGATATATCCTTATGTCCGTTATCACACTCTTGATGTGTGCAACTTTGGTTGCTTTGTAGTAAGTTCTGAAATTGGGAAGTGTGAATCTTCCAACTATGTTATTTTTTGAGATTGTTTTGGCTACTCTGGGTTCCTTGGGTTTCCATATGAGTTTTAGGATCGGCTTCTCAACTCCTGCAAAGAAGCCAGCTGGGATTCTGATAGGGATTGCATTGAATCTGTAGATCAACTTGAGGAGTGTTCCATCTTAAAAACATTGTCTTCAACCCATAAACATGGAATATCTTTCCACTTATTTAGATCTTCTTTAATTTCTCTGCACAGTATTTTATAGTTTTTAGTGTACAAGTTCTGCCCATCTTTTGTTAAATTTATGTCTAAGTACTTTATTTTTTGATGTTTTGTTTTCTTAATTTTATTTTAGGATAGGCCATTGCAAATGTGTAGAATACAATTAATTTTTGTACAGCTGACCCTTGAACAACACAGGTTTGAACTAAGTGGGTCCACTTATATGCAGATTTTTTTCAATTGTAAATACTACAGTACTACACTATCTGGGGTTGGCTGAATCCAGATGCAGAACCTAAGATACAGAGGAACCCTGTATACAAGGGGCCAACTATAAGTTATATGTGGATTTTCAACTGTGTGGAGGGTCAGCGCCCCAACCCTTATGTTGTTCAAGGGTCAACTGTATATTAATTTTGTATTCTACAACTTTGCTGAACTAGCTTATTCTAATATTTTTTAGTGAATTCCTTATGATTTTTTATATACAAGATCATGTCATCTGCCAGTAGAGATAATTTTACTCCTTCCTTTCCAGTGTGGATGCTTTTACATCATTTTCTTGCTTAACTGCCATGCCTAGAACTTCCAGTGCAATGTTGAATAGAAGAGGCAAGAGTAGACATTGTTGTCTTATTCCTATCTTTGGAAGAAAGATCAGTCTTTCATCATTAACCATTATGTTAGCTGTGGAGTTTTCACAGATGCTTTTATCAGGTTGAGGAAGTTGCTTTTCAAAAAGTCATTCTACAGTAAATTGGGAAGATAATTCTGCCCCCATTTTATGGAGGAAAAAAATGAGTTTTAAAAAGGTTCAGTACTTAGGAATTTCACTCCTAAGTTAAGAGAAATGAAAACATATGTGCACACAAAAGCTTGTACATGGATGTTCACAGCAGCATTCCTCCTCACCAAAAAGTAGAAACAATCCAAATGTCCATCAACTGATAAATTAATAAATAAAAATTGGTATATCAATATAATGGAATATTATTCAGCCATAAAAAGAAATAAAATACTGATACCTGTTAAAACATGGACGAACCTTGAAAACGTTATGCTAAGTGAAAGAACCCAGTCACAAAAGGCGCATATTATATGATTCCATTTATATGAAATGTCCAGAATAGGCAAATCCATACAGACAGTATGTTAGTGGTTGCCAGGGCTGGAAGGAAAAGGGAATTGGGTGCAACTGCTAATGGATTTGGGGCTTCTTTTGGGGGTGATGAAAATGTTCTCAAATTAGATAGTGGTGATGTCTTTACACATGTCTTTGAATACACTAAAATCGACAAATTTTATACTCTAAAAGGCTAAATATTAAGGTCCATGAATTATCGCATTGCTGTTATTTTTAAGGTTGTGTGATTTGCCCAAGATCACATAGCAGTGGAGGTGAGGTTCATACTGAGATCTTCCACTTCTATGTCCAAAATTCTTTCCATCACATCCCAATATCACTCTCAATGCCAAAACCACTTTGTTCTCTAATGGGTCTACTGAGCTTATCTGAGACTGAATCGACACTGAAAGAGTTGGGCATACCAGAGAATGAAACATCAGAAAGCCACAGTCCCAAATGAGGCTCCATGTCTCATAAACAGAAAGTCATGGGCTACAAAACTCCTTGAAGTTTGCCCCAAGTCCACAAATCTTTCAGTTAAAAGTGAGAAATAACTAAGTTATATATAACAAAGAATTAGTCACTTTAATTCAACAAAATATTTCATCAAATTCATTCTACTTAGAATATCTTAACTCAGCCAAGTTATTGACAATATAATAAAGAATTTATATAACCTCAGCTAAAATGCTAGGGTTCTTTTGTTACCCATCCACATCCAGATCTTTCAAGCAGGAGGGACGGTTCTCATTTGTGAGAGCTTGAAGTAGCAGTTAGGAGCCTCTCCAAAGTGAGCCACTGAGCAAAGGGCTCAGCAATTTTACACCATTGCTGGTAGAGATAACACACAAAGTTTTAGAATTAGAAGGAAACATAACACCATCTGGAGCAAGGGTTCTTAACCTGAGGTCCAAGGATTCCCAGTGAGTCCATGAAAGAACTTCAGTTATTTGAACCCGCTGGAATTGTATACAAATATGTTTGTGGAGGTGTGTTTTTTCCCCAGAGAGATAAGGCTCTATATTTATAATATTCTTGAATTCCAAGAAACCAACTTTGTAAATTGTGACTATGATAGAATCAAAGTCTTGCTTTGCTTATTAAAGTAACACATACTAGAGCAATTGCAAAGAACGCCTTTCATTAGCAACAGCTGCGAGGTTTATTCCAAATTGGTGTATGCCAAGTCTTCTGCTGGGAACCTGATGCAATGATTTGCTCTTGAAACCATGGCAGGTTTCCATTATCTTTGATATGCCCATTACGGAAAGCACTAAAAATACATTTCCATATCAAGATAAAATAATATGAAAAGGGGTTATGTATTTCTCTCTCATTCAGAGTAACCAAATGTAAGCAGCTATTACTGGCTTCACTGTAGAAAGCAATTTGGCTTTGTTTTAAGAGATTATTTTGCCTCCTTACCTAACCATATCCAATAGATTCCAAAAGATGAATAAAACACACACCACGTATTTCTCTTGGACTTCCTCTTGACTGGTGATCACCACAAAGAGGATGATTATTCTCTCAGTGAGCTAACAAAGAAAGAGAAAAGTCAAGAATTAGGATCATTTGTTAAGCAGCTAGGTAATTTTCTAATTTTAAAAACCAGAGTTCCTCTTAAAAGTATGCTTTAAGGGCTTCCCTGGTACCGCAGTCATTGAACGTCCGCCTGCCGATGCAGGGGACACGGGTTCGTGTCCCAGTCCGGGAAGATCCCACATGCCGCGGAGCGGCTAGGCTCATGAGCCGTGGCCGCTGAGCCTGCGCATCTGGAGCCTGTGCTCCGCAACGGGAGAGGCCACAACAGTGAGAGGCCCGCGTACTGCCAAAAAACGAAAAAAAAAAAAAGAAAGAAAAAAAAAGTATGCTTTAACTATAAATATATATACTACACAGTTAACATGATCTCTGAGGGAGCAGGGTTACAGATGAATTTCATTTCCTCCTTTTTGTTTTTCTGCATTCTCCAAATTATATGTAATGAATAAAAAGATAACATATTTCATCTGAATCACGGCGTGTCCCTTCTTGTGATACATGCACACATGGTTTTTACTCACTTTGACAAGCTTTTATTGAGTGTCCACTATGTATCAGATGCTAAGACTACATATATAATGAAAGCATGGTCCTTGCTACACAGGGTAGCAATGGTAGGAGAATGTGGGGCAGTAACTGTAACACAGTGTGAATAATGCTGTCATTTAAAGAGCTACATATGGGAGCACAGGGGAGGGAGATACCTGTCTGAGAAAAAGATGCGGACAGCTTTATGGAGGCAGGCAACATTTCAGTTGGCTCTTGAGGAATGGACAGGGGTTTGTCAGGTAGACTGGACAGGAGAATGGGCATCCTAGGCCAAGGGAGCAGCCTGAGCAAAGAGGCAGAGGTGTGAAAACACACGGTGTGCTGGGGAGTAAGGAGAACCCCTGGGGGCTAGAGAGGAGGTGCACAGAAGGGAATCCTAGGAGATAAAATTGAAAATGTGTTGGGGGCTGGGATGTAAAGAGTTCTGAATGATAGGCTGAGAAATTTCCATTTCATCCAACAGGGAAGCCCCCGTAGTTTTGGGGGTTGGGGGGGTTTGCTTTGTTTTTAGTTTTTTTTGGTGGGGGTGGGTGGGAGGTGGGAGAAAGGGAGAAAGGGGATGCAAAATAATATAATCTTAACCCACATAAGCTAGTGGAAAATGAAAAGAATTCAACAAATTCATATTTTTTCCAAGTCAGTAAGCATCTATAAATCATTAAGAATGCACACATTTATGGCTCAGCTCGTTACTGACCTCAAAATATACATTCCTCTTTCCAATCTAAATATAATGTACCTTCTTATGCCATATTAATATACTTTGTACACTCTGCGTTTTTTGTTTTTAATAGAACATTTTACTTTCTTCACAATGGTCGAAGGAAAATATCCATGAGATTGAGGGAGCATATTAGTGATAAAGGAAAGATGAGGGCTGCTTTATATTTTTCAATAGCTGTCTATTTTTAAAGCGGATCAAGGACTAAAGACTGGGATAATCTATGACCTAGAATCATAGGTTGCTAGTCCTGGAAAATCACCTAGTGCAGAGAAATCCAGGATTTGCCAACATTGGGCCACATGATCAGAAATCCACATGTAGAAGCTGTATCAGTGTGTTTATAACCACACTGGTGAGTCAAAAGGGCCCTTGCTTGGCTAAGGAAATTAGATATGATTCAACCTTAGTCAATCAATGGAAGCTACCTACACGGCTGTTTTTCTTTTGTCAATCTTTCTTTACAATGCCCTAGTTTCTTGATTTAACCATATTTATATAACGAATTAGACTTAACTGCAATGATAATTACCGAATGATCCAAGCTTGCTGCTATGACACCCGGCACCCTTCGGATACAAGATCTTAGCAGCAAACAAGTATTTAGGCACTGCCTAATCCTACATTTGATCAGTGCCTGCTAATTAGGAAAATTATCTAATTTTTGACAAAAATCTCAGGAGATACACACATGAATGCATATACACATATTTCTAATTACATGGCTGACTACTGAAAGAGAGAACATAGCTACCTTTTAATAAGATGGCTCTCTAAGGGCCCTGCTAGATACTTACTTGCCCAACCCTTTTTACAAATAAGGAAATTGGGAACCAGAGAAATTAAGTGCCTTGCCCATACTAGTGGCAGACCTGGAAACATATATATCTCAGGTCTCCTGGTTTCCAGAGTTGTAGGCAATCCCTGATTTCAGGCTGCCCCTCAACTAATGAGTAGGGAGGGAAAACTCTCCTAAAAGAGAGAGACTGGAGCTGCACAAAGAAACTCACTCTGTTTAAAATCATCACGTGAGCGACTGTGGCATGTTAGTGATGGTAACCTGATTGCAGAGAAATCAGCAATCAGCAAGCCCCCCAAAACACAACCACATACATACAAGAAGGTATGTGAAGGCCCTCCCCCCATACGATGTCAGTCTAATTAATAAATTATCTGATGGTTATTTAAATCTAACTTGACCATTCAATGGCAATACAATGGGAGAATTTAGGGGGCGATATTCTTAAATTGGTAAAAAGCCAATATTTATTAGTTACTTTGTGCCAGGTTCCAAACACACGCCATCTCATTTAATCTCCATAGCACTCTAAGAAGTGCTATCGTTATTATCTGCCTTTTACAAAGGACACTGCATTTTACAAAGTGAAAGTGACTTGGCTATAGATATGGAATCAAAGTCTAGACAATGTCATTCTAAATTCCTTGTTCTGAAACACTAAGACATTTTCGCCTTTGTTATTTTATAGGCTACACCCTCGCGTAATGTCTGTTATAGTCTATCCTCAAAAAAAAAAAAAGCCTCTCCTGAAAAGTTAAAACTTAAAACAAGAACTTACTTGATTTTCTAAATCAACACCAAAATAATTTTGAAGAATAGACTTTTAAAATTTATTACTTTTCTTTACATATAATAGTTTGACCAGTTATTTGGAGCTTTACACTTGGGAAAACTTAGCACTTTGTCATTTTAAACAAATCCTATGAGAACATGACAATTACTAATGAATGGTCTTGTAATGTTTAGTGCAACTCAAACAGGCAGAATAAAAGCACAGTAAAAACACTGTAACTTAGGCCAAATTAAACATAGTGGTAATGTGGTTAACTCAAATATTTGGTAACTACAAAATAAAAATATTTTGCATTTTTATGTTCTATTTGGGAATCCTGAACTCCAGATTAAGCAATGACTAAAACTGTTACTTTATAAATGGCATCTAGCAAATTAGTTATAAACTACTGAAGGAGTAAAAAATCATACTTCAACTATAGAGAGAACTTCTACAATCTTAAATTAGTTTTAGCCTCAAAGACTATTATATTACTAAAAGGATAACCCAAACTATTTTAAATCCTGTAAACTTTTGTTGAGAACTTCAGAAACATACCCTTAAATGTTCAAATCACCACATTCTTCTGTAAGACAAAAGCATCTAAATACTATTTATATATTTTTACTTATTCATCCATCAATAGATATTTATTGAGTGCACTATTCTGAATCCCGAGGGGTATAACACCATGAACAAGACCAAGTCCCAACCCTCATGGTATTTATGTCCTAGTTTGTGAGATAGACACTGTAAGCAAATGTAGCATAATAGTTGAGAGTTCAGGAAAACTAGCCCAAATCCATATTTTTTCTCCACCAATTACAATTTATATGAACGTGGATAAGTTATTTAACTTTTGTGTTAAGTAATTATGCTGGAGATAAAAATAAGCATAATTTAATGTAGTGATTAGTATATTTACAGGAAAATACATTTTTCTACATAATCAAGACTATCAGTGAATAAAAAAGTTAATCTCAGCATCTTTAAAATTATACTGTGAATATACATTTATAACTATCACACCAAAGAACTCCACTGATCAAATGCGAAAAATACCAGAAAAATCGAAAATCTTATGTACAGAGTGAATTGTACATAATAATTCATTATGTACAGAGTGAATAATTCATTCTCAGGAAGCATCAAAGTTTTGGAAATCTCATAGCACAACACTATCTGCAGTACAGTTTTATCTCTAACAATATAAACCTGTTCCCAACTCAAAACTGGAGAGAAAATCTATATGACTTTATGGAAAAAAAATAATTAAATCTAGCGATGCAAAGAAGCACCTGCGTCATGGATTAAAAGAAATTAGGGTGAAACTTTGCTGTTTTCCTAAAAGGGTTTATTTTAAGACACTCTCCTTGGGTATATCCTTCATATTTGTTCTTATGAATCTGTGACTGTGAAATCTTTGGAATGATTTTTGACAAGCAGACCCCTGCTTGTCCTTATCAGAAATAGGATGTGATAACGGTAAAAATAAAAATTGTTCTGGCAATTTGGGCTCACAAATGGAAGTTCTGTAGGCACGATAATTTGGGGGTAATAACGCCCAGTGTTTTGATTTATAGATTTAAAAAATTGTGTAAAATGAAGACATGTGCAGCGATGTTTATTGGGATGCAAAGGTAAGGAGGCAGAATTTAGCCGTTTTAATTCAGTTATGTATGAAGTCTTTGCATTTTTCAAAAGGTAAAGGAGTAAAGTGGATAACTCTGAGGGTTTCCTAAAGGCACATCAGCCTAATGTCACAATGCAAAGGTTAGTTCTGTGGATATTTTCCCCTCTCCCTGAGTTGAAACATCCTAAAGCTATATCAATAAAAACCTCTTTCTCGGGCTTCTGCACAAGCGAAGTCAGAAGAAAGCCCTTCAAAATCACTATTTCAGGGTTGGTGGTATTTCCACTCCATAAAAGCAAGTTGTTTTGATTAAATATACTAAAATAGTTTCCCAATTCAACTTTTTTTAAAAAATCAAGCTAATAAAATACGCAAACTCATTTGGGAGCAAGGCGTTAGAGAGGAGAGATACCGAGTTTTCACTTATCACTTAATTACAGTTATATTCTACTTTTGGACCTTTTTTCTTTCCCATTTTATAAGTTAAAATTACCAAAAGTTTACTTTATTTCCTGATATAATTTTAACTGGCATGTAATTGTTTCCAAAAATGGATGTATATAAACAACTATTTATGTTATTGCTTTGCCCTTTTCCTCTAAATTGTACCTTTAAAAAATACATAAACTATACATCTCTGTGTTAACTTATTATAGTCTTGTCAATGGGTTCCCCCCACTTTCTTTTACCAATTTTAATATTAGCAAATCAAGTGGCTCCTCCCTAATTGTCAAAATAAAGATGTGTATAAAACATTTAAAAAGTACAGAAGATAACACAGAAAACAAACATACCCTCCTAAACACACACCACGGTCATTTGATACATGTGATTCTAACTGCTCAACTAGCTAAGAATTCCTACCACTTTTGGGAATTATTTATCTTGATATTTTGGAAGACCAGTTCCCAAAAACAGAATTCCGTTGTGACTTAGCAATCTCACAAAGGTAATGTCAAAATAACATCACAAATGAGTGGACATGTTTTTCAACCTACTTGAAAGCAGCTAGACACCATGCATTTTTCCAGATACTATATGCAATCAGCTATGATTACTGTATGAGTAGCTTAGCCACATTCTTAACTAGTTTCTTTACTTAAAAGTGGGGAAACAGGAAAACCAAGAATAATTACACAACTTTATTTATTTATTTTATTTTTTTTGCAGTACGCGGGCCTCTCACTGTTGTGGCCTCTTCCACTGCGGAGCACAGGCTCCGGACGCGCAGGCTCAGCGGCCATGGCTCACGGGCCCAGCCGCTCCGCGGCATGTGGCATCTTCCTGGACCAGGACACGAACCCGTGTCCCCTGCATCGGCAGGCAGACTCTCAACCACTGCGCCACCAGGGAAGCCCATTACACAACTTTAGACTTTTGTTTGGTTATTTTAAAGTTAGGGGCCTCAGAGTCATCTCATAATGAGGGAATTCTTCTAATTATCTGCAGAACTCTAATAAAAGAAGGGGGCAGAAAATGAAACTTTGGACGTGATGCTGTGTTCTTGAAGCTTTTTACAATACTATGTCCATTCTGAAAACCATAGAAAAGATAGTAAGTGAATAAAAGAAACAGAGGACAGGTAAAATCTCAAAGAGATAAAAAGAGGAAGCCAAACATCACAAAAATTAACAATAATCAGCCCAGAATAAGAATGGTAACTGTCTTTGCTACTATGATGATCCCTGATTGCTCCTGACAACAGAAACTTAAAAATCATTTGAGCCCCATCAACAGTAGACTTTGCCACCTCACCTTTAAATAAAAAGTGTCAGTATATACTTGCCATTATTTTTTAATTACCAAACCAGGATATACTCTGATTACAGTGATCATACTTCCATAAGCCACTACAGTTTCAATTAATAGTGATTAAAATCACACTTAAATATTCTGGAATTTCTAGGACTGCAAGAAATCAGATTTCTAAGTTGTATAATACTTTCTATTTTTGGATAAGCCTACATACTTTTGGAAAGCATAAAATATATGCATATTTTCTAGACATATTCAAGATGCTCTTCTTTCTTACAAATTCAACTGTCCTGTTTCTCACTTGCATTTCCTTCTTTGGAAATAACTAAAATAACACTGCTCTTAACTTTGAAACTGCTGTTTTACTATAAAATTAATATTATCCAATTTAGCCTAATAAAGTACAAAATCCAAAAAAGTATGCCAAAAGAAAACATGACTTAGATTCAGATAAATTTGATCATACTCCAAGCAAAATAATTCCATATGACAGAATACAACTTTCATTTAACCTGGGTTGTTAATTCTGTTCTCTAAAATTAGCATTAGATGATGCTATATGCATCTTGCTAACAAATAATAAATACCAATAAATCTTTTCCTAAATAATATGCTTCTTCTGGAACAGATATGTACCCCTTTTTATTTTGTAAGGAAATACATTTAAGGCATTTCCATCTAGGTTTTGGCTAGCTGACTACTCTGTTACTAGTTTGTACTCTAAATATTGCCCCAATTTTTATTTTACATTTGATATGTCAACACTGAAAATGTCTTCATCCTAATGAATACTATTTCTCTACTTTTACTGAATAAACAAAAATCTCCCATGAACTTGCAATGCTGAGTTCTTGATAGGCTCCTCAAGTTTATACTCCGATTTCCATCTTTTAAACTTTCATGGTATTTTAAGCAAATTTTAATACAAGGATCTATGCCACTCCTTCAATCAACAAAATTTAAGGTGTATGTTTCTGTTATAAGCACTTTGCTAGGTGCTGGCAATACAATCAGATTCTGATATTTCAAATATTTTTACAATGCAAATTGGTCACATTTTGTTATCCATTTTTCCAATTTATTTTGCAAACAGTTAATATACTCATGTAAATACCTTTTCTGTAAATTTTAAACATATGCTCATATAGTCACTTAACCTTTATCTCTCCTTATGGAAAATGCCACTTTTTTGTTTTTCTTGCCTTAATTCAGCAATGATTTAGTATACTAAATATCTACCAGTGACTTTCCCACCTTCCTTCAACCTGCCTTTAAAAGGAACAATGGTCATCTAGGGCTAGAGACAAATGATACCTAAAATAACAGCAATAGCAACCAGGTATTGTATTTTTTTTTCTTTTTTAACATCTTTATTGGAGTATAATTGCTTTACAATGGTGTGTTAGTTTCTGCTTTATAACCAAGTAAATCAGTTATACATATACTTATGTCCCCATATCTCTTCCCTCTTGTGTCTCCCTCTCTCCCACCCTCCCTATCCCATCCCTCCAGGTGGTCACAAAGCACCAGCTGATCTCCCTGTGCTATGTGGCTGCTTCCCACTAGCTATCTATTTTACGTTTGGTAGTGTATATATGTCCATGCCACTCTCTCACTTTGTCTCAGCTTACCCTTCCCCCTCCCCATAACCTCAAGTCCATAAAGACTACGCCTTTACTCTCATCTTGCCCCTAGGTTCTTCATGACCTTTTTTTTTTAGATTCCATATATATGTGTTAGCATACAGTATTTGTTTTTCTCTCTCTGACTTACTTCACACTGTATGACAGACTCTAGGTCTATCCACCTCACTACAAACAACTCAATTTCATTTCTTTTTGTGGCTGAGTAATATTCCATTGTATATATGTGCCACATCTTCTTTATCCATTCATCTGTTGATGGACACTTAGGTTGCTTCCATGTCCTGGCTATTGGAAATAGAGCTGCGATGAACATTTTGGTACATGATTCTTTTTGAATTATGGTTTTCTCAGGGTATATGCCCAGTAGGGGGATTGCTGGGTCATATGGTAGCTCTATTTTTAGTTTTTTAAGGAACCTCCATACTGTTCTCCACAGTGGTTGTATCAATTTACATTCCCACCAACAGTGCAAGAGGGTTCCCTTTTCTCCACACCCTCTCCAGCATTTATTGTTTGTAGAGTTTTTGATGATGGCCATTCTGACTGATGTGAGATATCTCATTGTAGTTTGATTTCCATTTCTCTAATGATTAATGAGGTTGAGCATTCTTTCATGTGTTTGTTGGCAATCTGTATATCTCCTTTGGAGAAATGTCTATTTAGGTCTTCGACCCATTTTTGGATTGGCTTGTTATTTTGATATTGAGCTGCATGAGCTGCCTGTAAATTTTGGAGATTAATCCTTTGTCAGTTGCTTCATTTGCAAATATTTTCTCCCATTCTAAGGGTTGTCTTTTCATCTTGTTTATGGTTTCCTTTGCTATGCAAAAGCTTTTAAGTTTCATTAGGTCCCATGTGTTTATTTTTATTTCCATTTCTCTAGGAGGTGGGTCAAAAAGGATCTTGCTGTGATCTACGTCATAGAGTGTTCTGCCTATGTTTTCCTCTAAGAGTTTGATAGTGTCTGGCCTTACATTTAGATCTTTAATCCATTTTGAGTTTATCTTTGTGTATGGTGTTAGGGAGTGTTCTAATTTCATTCTTTTACATGTAGCTGTCCATTTTTCCCAGCACCACTTATTGAAGAGGCTGTCTTTTCTCCACTGTATATTCTTGCCTCCTTTACCAAAGATAAGGTGACCATATGTGCATGGGTTTATCTCTGGGCTTTCTATCCTGTTCCATTGATCTATATTTCTGTTTTTTAAGTGTGCAGTGTTTTAGGATGAGGTAAGTTTTTCATGGAATTCTCCTTGTTAGTGATGTGGGTTGCAAATTAGCAAAGGTTGGCTTTTTCACTGCCATAAAGTCAACAGAGGCTATGAATAGAACAAAGTTAAGTATGCGACAAATTCTATAATACAAATAATGTGATTAAAACCTACCTGCAGAAACCTAGGCAGAAGATGGTCTGATTCAATGCCAACATATATGTGCAGCAACTCCAAGAGGGAAATAGATTGGCAAAGTCGCATGACAAGTCCAATTGCATAAAAAGTGTCAACCATTGAATCTGTGTCCAGTGAATTAAAAATACAGACATGGTAAGTAAAACATAGATCACAACCCAAATCTATAAAGCACTTTGAAATACAGTTGAGACTCCTTACTTCCTCTTTCTTAGTACATGTGAGAAATTTCCTAGATTACTAAATTACAAAGACTATGTAACCAAAGAAAGCACTTTATATCATTGTACATTTTAATTGCTCCTCTTCCAGAAAGGATTTAAAACTTGAAAAAGAAGGCTCCATGGCCAAAGCTAAAGCATTTATTCCCCATTTATGAGATTCTAAAGCAATCCCAGCATAAAAGTAAACAGCTAGACTCTAGACTACACCAGTGAAAACAGGCTGGAGGTGAGTTTATTAAAGAAGCTGTGGTGCCCACACCTTGTCCATTGACAAGAAAATGACAGAGATGAGAAAATATTATTTCAGAGAACCTTTATGGAAATGAGATTAATGATGCCATGATATCAAATAACATCTTATGTGTATCTAGCATTTATGGCTCATACATATGTAGTTAGTGCTTTCTGGATTTCTGTGAGTTTTAAACACTGGAACTTGGGCCCATTGCAGAGGATCCAAAACAAATACTGCATTTGGAGAGAGCTGAAATGGGAGGCAAACAAATGTTCCTCTAAATAGGATAAATGTGTTGGTTTAAATTTTAAATTGAAATCCTGCAATGTTAAGAATCTTCTAGGGAAGTCTTTGTTGTTTTCACTCCCTAGTGATGATTCACATGATAATAATTTATCAAACACAAAGGGTGTCTCTTCTCAGCAGCTCTATGAGATAGACATTATTATCATCCCCATTTCACAGATGATTCCTGAGGCATAGACAGTCCATGCTCTTATCCATGGCCCTACACTTGCTGTAAGAGAATTATCAGTCACACGGCTCCTTGAAGGAAGAAAGTAGCAGACGTTACTAGTCCAGGTGCTTGAGTGCTGTTGAGCTACTTAATTTATACATTGATTCAGGAACTGTTCTGAACCCCACATAGTTCTTTTCAGTCTGCCTTCCATATGAATGGGTTCTTTAATAATACGTAGCTTTTATAATTATAACGGCAGGATAACAATTAAGAAATAAGTACACTGCTGACTAAGGCACTTTTCCTACTGGAAAGGCCAGGCAGCATAAGAAAGAGTTCATGCCTTGTTACTCATGTTGTGAATGACCTATAATATGCCCTCAAAGCCACAGCTAACTTCCAAGGTCTAGAAGTGATGTTTTTTCCTAAAAATATAAGGGAAGTTTTCCTAAGCCCTGTGTTTTCCTCTGTTTGAGGACTCCCAACACTCATAGTTGAAATTCAAGCCTCAGGCTGTATCTTTAGAGGTTCTTAACAAAGGCAAGAATTTATCTGTAGATTTGCAGTAATGAAAAAGCAACATTTATGGTGCCACAGAAGTAGATTAATTTTCTGAGGATACAGAAGTCTGAGTTGATGAGCACAACATGACTTTTCCCAGATATATCCTAGATGTTTGTTTTTAGCTGAAACCAGCAGTTGCTCAAATTGTCAAGTCACGCAATAGTTGTAAACTGTGATGACACTTACCCATGTGGGGATGGAACGTGAAAAGAATGTTATTTTGACAGTCAGAATGTTAAATGACAGTGATTCATTTTTTGGAAAACTGAAATGCATTTAAAATCTTTACTTTTTAGGGAAGTGGAGGAAACTTATGACTTAAACCATTAATGCTAACTCCCATATGGGTGATGAGTCATCTACAAAGTGTGTCATTTTCTTATGGACACACTGCCCTTTAAAGGGACCAAATAGAAGCCTGGGGAATATAAAGTTTGTCTTTCATTTGTTAGTAGTTTCCAGTTATCTGAAACCTGGGGAATAAAAAACAGGAGAAGAGGCCTCCAGTCGCGGTGTTGTGCTGTGGGGAAGGGAGACGGATTTGTAAACCCCGGAGAGAGGTTCTGCCTACCCGAGGCCGCTGCTGTGCGGAGACCCCAGGGGAAACCACCGTCACCATGTCTGACCAGGAGGCAAAACCTTCAACTGAGGACTTGGGGGATAAGAAGGAAGGAGAATATATTAAACTCAAAGTCATCGGACAGGATAGCAGTGAGATTCACTTCAAAGTGAAAATGACAACACATCTCAAGAAACTCAAAGAATCATACTGTCAAAGACAGGGAGTTCCCATGAATTCACTCAGGTTTCTCTTTGAAGGTCAGAGAATTGCTGATAATCACACTCCAAAAGAAGTGGGAATGGAGGAAGACGATGTGATTGAAGTTTATCAGGAACAAACAGGGGGTCGTTCAACAATTTAGATATTTTTATTTTTTCTTTTCCCTTAATCCTTTTTTATTTTTAAAAATAGTTCTTTTGTAATGTGGTGTTCAAAACAGAATTGAAAACTGGCACCCCATCTCTTTAGAACATCTGGTAATTTGAATTCTAGTGCCCATTATTCATTATTGTTTGTTTTCATTGTGCTGATTTTTGGTGATCAAACCTCAGCCCCATTCATATCGCCCTCTCCTTTTTAAAAATTATGTGTGTGCACAGAGAGGCCGCCTTTTCCAGGACTGTGCATTTACAGGCTTGTGATAAATAAGACTGACTAATGCAAGTGTTCATAATGACTTTCCAATTGGCCCTGAAGTTCTAGCATGTGATTGCTTCACTCCTGGACTGTGACTTTCAGTGGGAGATGGAAGTTTTTCAGAGAACTGAACTGTGGAAAAATGACCTTTCCTTAACTTGAAGCTACTTTTAAAATCTGAGGGTCTGGACCAAAAGAAGAGGAATATCAGGTTGGAGTCAAGGTGACAGAGGTGGTGAAAATAATGACTAACTCCAAAGATGGCTTCACTGAAGAGAAAGCATTTTAAGATGAAAGAAAAATCTTGTCAGAAGATCCCAGAAAAGTTCTAATTTTCATTAGCAGTTAAAGTTATTCATGCAGAAGTGTATACAGCAGAACGCTGCTCTTTTTGACTTTATTTGTACTTTTTGGCCTGGGATATGGGTTTTAAATGGACATTGTCTGTACCAGCTTCATTAAAATAAACAAAATATTTGTAAAAACCTAAAAAAAAAAAAAAAAAAAAAAGGAGAAGAATTGGTTAATTCCTGATTTCTCTGCAAAAAATGTTTTACTGGAATTTACAGATTTCCACAACACACACCAAATCTGCTAAGGTTTGGTGCAGAATCAAAAAGGAAGAGTGAAATGGCACCACCCCAATGCCATGTCTATGTTTTCAGGGCAAATGCCTACTCAGGGGGAAGCCACATACCTTTCCCTCATCTTACCTCCCCCCCTCCTCCAAAAAGGTTTTGGTTTTTGCAGTAAGAACAAAGTATGCTTACTGAAAAATATGGTCACTACATTTTAGAGACGTGAAGGCTATTAGGTGCAGTTCATAGAAGTTAAAAAATTATTATAACCAGGACTAGGTGAAAACGAGGAATAAAAGTTAAAAATCCAAAACTGTTTTGGGCTTTTACCTTTTCCAAATGAAAAGAATCTGACTGTCATATTTGTGAATATCCATGAGTGGCCACAGAACTGGATTAAGTAGTAGATGAAAAGATAAGCATTCTTCCTATACCTACAATAAATACAGGAAAATACTTCATTTAAACATATTAAACACTTCCTTTATAATCACCCTTTCAGCATTATACTCATCTTTTCACTAACTTACTGGCCAATCTGAGCAAGCAAGAGACAACTATTCCATATCAGAGTCTTTTATTTAGTTACCCCTCTAAACCCCATCAGATTTTGAAAGCACACACTATCTGTTAAAGTAACCATCCTGAGTTTGTTTAAAGACAAATATGGTTCTATTTCAAAATCCACTTTCATCTTTGATAAACCTCTAACCTTGCTGCTCCCCAAGGAATAAAAGTAAGCATTGCAAAGTAGGCTTTGAATATTTTTGAAAAGAAAATATGGATGGAGAGGGGCTGATGTGGTCGATATGTGTCCCTGCTAAGTGCAGAACTTGAACTTGATAACTAGTTTACAGCTACAAGAGGGGAGTAGCAATGGTGGCATTCCCAGGTGGTGGATAATTCAGTCATTGGACACACCTGACTTCTGAATGCATTATGTGATTGGGGACAGTGTCTCACCACTGCCTATTATATTCTGCAAGAGCAGATAGCTTCCTTCACCAGACACACAGAGAAAGCAGTTTAGTCACTTGGGCCTGATATGGGAAGTCAAGCTGGCTTTTAAAATGGGTTGCTGGGGAGATGACTAAGAGAAGACTGACAGATACACGTTTGAGGGAGCTAGAGAAAGCACCGTTTGAAGCGTTGCCTCTAGTTCGGAAAAGCGGTGGGAGTGGCCCTGCCCAGGGTAGACAAGATTTTTCTCCTAGTTGGAGATGTGAAACCTCTGGGAAATAAGGCAAATACGTTGGGAAGCAGATACAGTGTAGCTTGATGATTTTACTTGGGCACCCCTACAGATGACTCAAGTACTACTAAACGAGTGGGGAAGAGGAATTCCTCCCTCAAACCTACAGCAGAATCACATGGTGCGTGGGTTAAACTTACACATCCCAGGCTCTACCCTCGTACCAACTGAATCAGTTTTTCTGGAACTGGGCCCTGAAATCTACACGTGTGATTGGTGTTTCTGCAGCAAGCAGAGAAAGTCAAGGGAAGGGCTCCAGGTCTGCGGAGAGGGAAGAAAGAAAACGACGGCAAGAGAGCACAAAAGGAAGGGTGAACACGCAGCCTGTCCTTCCCATTTCCTCAGCTATAAAATGGGGGAAATAACAGTTACTCCTAGGGTTGTCGAGACAACTGAATTAGCTAATACCTGTCCAGAGCCCCACGGAGTGTGGGGCCTAAGTTTGCGCGGGCGCTGCCCGGTGCTCCCCCAGCTCATCAGTATCGGCACCACCCACCGCCCCGTTCCCCACCCTCACCCCCGGCGGCCCCTCCTCCCGTACCCCCTCCTCTCCCTGCTCTGCAGAGCGTCCTACCTGGGCTGCAGCCAGGCGGGCAGCTCCACGGGTCCCATGGGTCGCCGTCTCCAGGCCCTCCACGCCGACCGGGAAGGAACACCCGCCAAGAGCGCCGGAGGCGCGGCCGGGCGGCCAGGCGCGGAAGGGCGGGGCCTCTCCTCAAGCAGCAATTTACCAAAAAAAAAAAAGTTCCTGAAGTTCCTGTGGCGGCGGGAGCCAGCTCCACCACCCCTGGCACGCAGAGGCGCGGCAGGTGCCCAAGGCTGAGCCGGCCTGGCGGGGGCCCTAACACACCCCAGTCCCAAGTAAGGTGCACCAGGTTCCTTACCCGGCTTCCTAATCTTTGTGTTGAGACTCAGTTGCAGCCTTGTAAAAACTAACGGACTCTGACCCCTGACCCCGGAAGCGCGCAGTCAAGCCATCCCAAAGCCTGCTGGGATGCGTGAGCCCCAGGTGCCGCTTCTCACTACCCTCACCTGTGAGAGCGGTTAGGCTAGGACTATTGTGAGCAGGCCTTCCCTAACACTTTTTCAGCCAAGAGGCCTGATTCCTCAGTATCAGACATCCTTGCCCTCTCATTTCTCCTGGGTCCTCACTGATGCTTGCAAATCCTTTTATTCACGTTGTGTTCATCTCCCTATCCTTTGCCCAGCCCTCAGAAACCTCCTGATCAATCAGGCCTATGGCATCACTCCCTCCTTCATGCTCTGGTGACCCACTTCCTACTTTGCTGATAAGAGCCAGACCATCTTCCAACTTCTCTGCCTTCTAAGGGAAATATCCCCAAATAAATTTAAAACAAAACAAACAAAAAGCCAAGAAAGCACTTGCAAGTAAGCAGGACCATATACCCGATTTGGGGAGTTGGAAGGTAGTATCCCCATTTTAGCTAAAGGGAGTTGAACCTTTAAAAAATAGGTTAAGGTGCTTGCCACAGGTCACATGACTGATAAATGGCAGTATTAGAACCTCAAGGTTTTTTTGTTTTTGTTTTTCCATTAGGCTAGCTATAGTTTCCTTCCTCCTAGTCCATTCTGACCTGGTACCTCATCTCTCCATTTCTCTGCACCTTCCCTCACCCCCTGCCCTGGGTCAGAAGTTCATCCTTCTGCATTCACCAGTCCCTTCTCAAAGTCATTCCATCAGTTATTACCCACAGCTGCTTCTTGCATCTCCATCCTGTCCTTTCCACTGGCTTTCACCACAGTTTAGGAACATCTTCAAATGTCTCCCACCCTAGAATTAAACATTTTATTCTTTCTGCTTCTCTCTGGACGTAGTTTTCTCTCTCCTTTTTCTCATAACTCCCTGTCCACTCTCATTATCAGACGCTTCTTTATTTCTTACCATCGTCCTGGTCCATAACACCTTACTATTTAACTTTCCTTCCCAACACTCTCCAGAAACTGTTCTCTCAGGGAGGCTGCCTTGATTTCTTCCCTGAGTCCCCATTCTGCACCCACTGTGTAGATGACCCCACACAGTTCTTGCTCTTGGGGAGAATTTGATATAAAGAGGAAACTGATTTACAAGCAAACACTGGTGGCTAAGCAGTCATCAATGTCATCAGTGCCCAGGCCAAGCAGTGAGAGAGGAATAAAGTCCTGGATGGACTGGAATGGGGCGAGAGGAGAAGGCAGAAAGCGACCCTTTATCATAAAACACAGATCCTGCATCTACATCTTCCCCCCTCCTCCCCTTCCACAAGTCTACTGCATTTACCACCTTCACCTCTGCTCCCTGTGCCTCTGCAACTCTGAATGTTAGACTTTTCTCGCCTTCTGTCCTTTCTGTCTCTCTAGACGGCTCCTCTTCTCCAGCTCTATTTCCTCTCAGGTCTGCCCTGGGCCATCTTTTCCCTTTGCCACCATGTTATTCCTCAGCGCAGACATCTCCCCACACAGCTTTATCTCCACGCAGATGATGGCTAACTCTATTATCTTCAGCCTCTGTTGTTTTTTTTTAATGAACACTAGTTCTGGCCTTTCAGCAGCTTCTGGATATTTCTGCATGAAAATCCCATTGTAACTTCCAATTGAATCTATTTAAAATAAACATACTGTCTTTCTTCTCATATCATTATCTAATTTCCTACAGGGAGGCCACGGTTTTCCTTGTCATTCGGGTTTAAAATTTAGGAGTCATCATTAAGTCTCCCCATCCAATCTAATTCTATTGATAGAATTATTCTGTTGAGATCACTAGCATTCCACTTCTGTTCCTTATACCCAGAACCCGGGTAAAGGAGACCCAAAAAGAGCTCCTTTTTACTTGCCAAAGAACAAACTACAAACAAAAAAAAACCTTTCAAATCAAGAAGTTAGGGAATTCTACCTTGTTTTCCAAGGAATCAGTGCAGAGGGAGCTTATGAGAGAACATTTTGAGTAGGAAGTGCATTTCTCCCTTTTCCTTGGCAGGGCCTTAGGGCAGGTCCTCTTCAGGTCCTGCCAGCATTACCAAGGCAGACTTCACCAGCCTCCCTGCCTCCTGTCTCTCCTCCTTCTACCCAGACTACCATACATTAGTTGAAGCATGCTGGAAGTATTTCTTAAATCACAGTCCTGATCCAGCCATTTTTTTCTGGTCAAAATTCTTTGTGGTTCTCTGTTGCCTGCTACAGTCATATCTCATCTTGCCTCTAAGCCAGTCATACACTGACATCTCATACCACCCTGTCCCCCACCAATTACAGCAACTCACCATTCCATGACCACACCAGGCATTTTCTGATCATCATGTGTACCTATGTGAAACGTTTCTCCTCCTTTGAATTTCTCTTCTACTTCTTCCCCTTCATCCCAATATTTACTTGTCAAAGTTCTACTCATTCTTTAAAGCCCTTCCCAGAGCTTCTTCTGGGAGCTGCACTGGTCTAATGAATGTCTATGATGGCGCTTACCTTAAGATATTTTTACTGGGGTTCCTGCTTACTCAACTAAATTGTGAATTCCCAGAGGGCTCTACCTCTTACTTACAGTAAGAATTTGACATACTTTAACTTCTATGAACAAAGTCTCTTTTGCCGAAACTACATGATTCTTGGGAGGACTGAATAGGAAAATGTATAGATGAAAATGTGTAAAAGTACCTAGTAAAGTGCTTGGCATGATAGGTATCCAAAAATGTCAATTATCTACTTGTACAGGAGAAGTCAGAGGTCGGGATAGTTCAAGTAACTCAAAATTAACATGTTCTTGCCTTTAGAAGGAACTTTAACACTATTTGAATATGTCAGTGTTGTTTTCCTTGGGAAAATGTTTAAATTTGTTTTCATCCCTATGAACACCATTTGGGAAACTAAAGCCTTGAAATACGTTTCATGGCAGTAGCAGATTAGCTCAAGAATTTTTTAAACCATACATAAAATGTAATAAGCTACACTATTTCACAATGATCTTCAGAGAAATTAAATCCAGTGGTTGAATATCCTGAGTTTGGACATTTAACCATCCATCTATCAATCATCCTGTTCCTGCATTTTTTTCCCTCCCATTCCTTGGCGATCTCATTTTTGAATGCCAATACTTCATGTGATATTCACTGAGAGCAGAGATGCTGGAAAAGTGCCCCATTGCCCCCTTCTTCTTCCATTACCTACAAAGGGCACTATAAGGATACAGTTATACTCTGATAACTTTCAATTCTAGATTTCCTTTTTATTTCAACCACCTGGAATTTTCAGAGATCACAACCTCTCTTCCCACGCACAATCCCATAGCACAGTTTGGAAATTTCACAAGCTGCTAGATCCATACATAACCCTAGAGATTATGTTGTCCAATCTTCGTGTTTCAAAGGCACCAAAACTCTAGTTAAAGCTAGGCTGAGATCTCTTTCCACAGCATTGTGCAAAATTTCAGCTGTATTTGCCCAGTTATCTTATCTTACTTGGGCATTAATCATAAATAGTCATCTATTGTAATCTTTGCCTGGACACGCTCTCAGCCTCTATTATCACTCTTTTCCAGCTGATCCAAAGCATTGCTTTTACTTCTCTGCTAGAACTTTAACTATTCATCCTTTAAATGTCTTCCCCCTTTGCGACTCCATTTAGAAGACCAAATCCTGGACTTCTTGGTCATCATTATCCCCCAATTTATCCTCTGTCTTATTCCAAGACAAATGTGTTCAAGTGTGTAATTGGTTCATTCAGCCATGCAGGCACCATTATAAAATCTCTTAGTGCACGTGATTATATTATTGATTATAAGCTATATGTGTTTTACGGTGCTTTCTATGAGTTATCTCACTTAATCTTCAGAGCAACCATATGAGGTGGGTGGGAACTGTTCTTTTTTTTTTTTTTTAAAGGAAGGAGATAGGGGATATATGTATACATTTAATGCATATTAAAACCACAATGAGATATCATTACACACTTATAAGAATGGCCAAAATTAAAAAGACCCACAATATCAAGGCTGAGAGGGAACTCAATCCATCCCTTTGCAGCCTTCCTACAACCAGCCCAAATCTCCTAAGGCAAAAGGATGCCTCTAGCAGGCTTGGAGGAAAGTAACATACAAAGAAATGCAAAAGAGAAAGTCACATTAGTATAATTCCAAACTGTTATTCTTGTTATATACAGTTAAGGTTTTATTTAAATTCACATACAATTTTCATTTCTATTTATTCTTGTTCCATGCCATTGTCTATGATTACTGAAAACTGCTTTTCTTAGAATAATACACTTTACAAACTACTTAGAGGAGTCACCCACAGAAAAACAACTTAATATGGTAATTTTTGAGATCAGATTTAGTTTTATAATGAGGAAACATTATTTGGGTCATAAATATAAATACTTTCAAGATCATTTTTATATTGATCTCTTTAGATAAAATTATTTTTGTTTCCATTATATCCAAATCACTTTAAAGGCAGGGTTGCTTTTTGATAGTCTAAGGTAAGAGATTTTAAAAATGAATTAGGCTTTAAAAATTTAAGACTTTTTGACTGTATGATATGTACACAGAGTCAAGAAACAAAACGGCAACATCTTTTGTAATCATTTTTTGGATAAAGAAATTACAAAACAAAAGAGATAAAGTCAAAATAAACAGTCTAAACACTTATTAATTCATCTAAAATTATTGAATTTTACTGGATGTTTAAATAGATAAACATAGCTCACATTGTGCATTTATGTAGCTTAATAATGGTAGGAAATGCTGATCCCAAAAGAAAACTGACCATAAAGATTCCTTCCTTGAAAAATGAGTTTCAGAAAAACAAAGGTCTTGCTTCTCAGATTATTTTATTCCATATTGCCTTCTCAATGTTGGCTATTCTGTTAGTTGAGGGGGATTAGATAAGAAGATCATAGAGATCTCCATGATCTGGTTCTGATATTCTATAAACTCACAATTTATTCTGTATCTCAAATACATATTTTCTATAAATGCTCTCCCTAGAAAAGCCAACAGCTGTAAGTGATGTCAATGTTCGTACTTCTTTATTCATGCAGTGGTTTGATACTTTCATTTTGCTGTTTGTGTATACTTTCCACAGAATTAGTGTTTGTTTATCAAAATATATTGTGCTTGACCTTGTGCTATGTGAGCTCTTATTGGCTGTTTGGGAGACTGGATGAATTTAAAGACAAAAAGACACATTCTCCGTCCTCAGGGTGTTTCTAAACCTCAAGGTATTTAAAAAAAATTTTTTTATTGAAATATAGTTGATTTACAATGTTGTGTTAATTTCTGCTGTACAGCAAAGTGACTCAGATATACACATTCTTTTTTATATTCTTTTCCATTATGGTTTACCCCAACATATTGAATATAGTTCCCTGTGCTATACAATAGGACCTTGTTGTTTATCCATGGTACATGTAATAGTTTGCATCTGCTAATCCCAAACTCCCTCAAGGTGTTTTTAAATGGCTGGGTTTTGTTGTTGTTGTTGTTTCTTTTTTTAAAACTATGCTCAGAAACAGAAAGAAACAGTTTCAGGGAGCAAGGAATTTTCAGTCAGAAGACCCGGGTTCAAGTCTAGATTTCACTTCTGTGTGATGTTGGACAAGTAATAATGCCTTTCTGAGTCTCAGTTCCTTTATTTATTTATTTATTTATTTATTTATTTATTATTTTTTGCGGTACGCGGGCCTCTCACTGCTGTGGCCTCTCCCGTTGCGGAGCACAGGCTCCAGACGCGCAGACTCAGCGGCCATGGCTCATGGGCCCAGCCGCTCCGCGGCATGTGGCATCTTCCTGGACCAGGGCACGAACCCGTGTTCCCTGCATCGGCAGGTGGACTCTCAACCACTGTGCCACCAGGGAAGCCCGGAACTTCATTCTTGATCAGTGTAACGGGTACAACTCTGGCCAATGGCAGAAGCTATTGCTGTTCAAGACTTTCTCTTGGAAAGTGGTGATGGTCGTCCCTAATGAGGAGGACTGAAAGAGGCTGGAGCTGAGGAAGGAAGTGGAGGGAGATGAGTCTATAATGCTGGAGATGAAAGGTGTGCTAAACTCTACAAGTTAGGGGTCCTGTCCTTGGTCCATGCACACCTCACTAGAGCCTCTTAGCACCTGGAGGATTCTCCACATGTAAAGTGTAAATCTGTGGAATAAATTAATGGGTGTGATCACTTGAAGATTAATGAATGAGCAGAGTTTAAAAAAAAAACAAAAGTGCCAAGAGATGTTTCTGAGGACGCATACAGCTTTTGATGTATACACAGGAGAGAAGTAAACTCTTAATTTAGCAACAGAACTTTTGAAAGGTGGAAGCACTAAGAGATCACAAAAACCAAATGGCTACTCCCAGGGGTACCATTTCTGAGGAGTGAACTTTTCTGAGAAGCTCTTTTTCTCTTCACTCAACAGGGTCAGTAAGATGCATCGGCTCTCTTAGCATAGTGAGAGAGATGAACAAAGAGAAAACTGATTGTGGGAATAGGGGAGACCACAGACTGTGGGAGAAGTTCACAATTCAAGGGAGGCCGCCACTGGCCATGAGATGATCTGAGTCAGTGTGTGGTCACTGAGCCGTGAGAACCAAGGTGACTGTATTCCTTTCCAAGGGCCGTAACAAAGTACCACAAACTAGGTGACTTAAAACAACAGAAATGTTTTGTCTCACAGTTCTGGGGGCTCGAAATCCAGAATCGAAGTGTTGGCAGGACGATGTTCTATCTGAACACTGTAGAGAAGTCTCCTTCCTTGCCCCTTTCTAACTCTGGTGGTTCCTGGCAATTCTTGCCTTGTAGGTACATCGCTCCACTCTCTGTGTCCACCTTCACATGGCCTGCTTCTCTGTGTGTCTGTGTCTAAATCCCTGAATAAACTGTGATATTGAGAATGTGGCCCCAAGCCTCACATAGACTTGAAGACAACACTGAATGAATACACATCAGTGATGCATTATTTATCATTGCTGGGCTTAGGTGGAGAGCAGGAAGTCTAAGAAGGGGGAGGACTTTCTGTACCTGTCAGTGTGTCAGGTCTGGTAGGAGTGCATCTCAGGAATTCCTGCCCCACCTTTCTCCCTTTCCCTCACTTCTCCTTATCTGCCATCATCTTTATCCCAATACTTTCCTTGGTTCTCCTTCTCCTGTGAAATCACGTGTAATGTCCAGAATAGACGGAAGGCATGCTCAGAATAGGGATGATGGCTAGGGTGGAAGGTGTGTTCCTGTCCCAGCTTAAGTTTAGGACTTATTGAGAACAGAAATTGCCAATTTTGTCATCATGGGGTCACAATCTTCTTTTATCAGCTGATAGCCCTACTATCAGCTTCCTTCTGCATTGTGAGGTTATCATAAAGATTGTTTAAGATAACTATTTTCTCTGTCAAATGAAGCAGTTGGAAGATTACCCTTTGAAGAAAGTTATAAAA
Organism: Lipotes vexillifer; assembly: GCF_000442215.2. Classification (NCBI taxonomy): domain Eukaryota; kingdom Metazoa; phylum Chordata; class Mammalia; order Artiodactyla; family Lipotidae; genus Lipotes; species Lipotes vexillifer. The sequence continues at coordinate 1,901,711 of NW_006782029.1, read as the reverse complement.
ATACTAAATTTGGGGAGACCTTCAAGATAGTGGAGAAGTAAGATGTGGAGATTACCTTCCTCCCCACAAATACATCAGAAAAACATTTACATGTGGAACAACTCCTACAGAACACCTATTCCTACAGAACTCTGGCAGAAGACCTCAGACTTCCCAAAAGACTTCCCACGTACCTCGGTAGGGCAAAAGAAGAAAGAAAAAGCAGAGGCAAAACAATAGGGACGGGACCTGCACCTCTGGGAGGGAGCTGTGAAGGAGGAAAGGTTTCCACACACTAGGAAGGCCCTTCACTGGCGGACACAGCGGGTGGCGGAGGGGGGAAGCTTCAGAGCCACGGAGGAGAGCACACGCAGCAACAGGGGTGCAGAGGGCAAAGCGGAGAGATTCCTGCACAGAGGAGCCGTGCCGACCAGGACTGACCAGCCTGAGAGGCTTGTCTGCTCACCCGCCAGGGCGGGCGGGGGCTGGGAGCTGAGACTCGGGCTTCAGTCGGATCCCAGGGAGAGGACTGGGGTTGGCTGCGTGAACACAGCCTGAAGGGGCTAGTGCGCCACAGCTAGCCGGCAGGGAGTCCGGGAAAAAGTATGGACCTGCCTAAGAGGCAAGAGACCATTGTTTTGGGGTGTGCGAGGAGAGGGGATACAGAGCACAGCCTAAATGAGCTCCAGAGACGGGCGTGAGCCACGGCTATCAGCACAGACCCCAGAGACGGGCATGAGACGCTAAGGCTGCTGCTGCAGCCACCAAGAAGCCTGTGTGCAAGCACAGGTCACTATCCACATCTCCCCCCCTCGGGAGCCTGTGCAGCCTGCCACTGCCAGGGTCCCGTGATCCAGGGACAACTTCCCCAGGGAGAACGCATGGCGCACCTCAGGCTGGTGCAACGTCATGCTGGCCTCTGCCGCCGCAGGCTCGCCCCACATTCTGTACCCCTCCCTCCCCCTGGCCTGAGTGAACCAGAGCCCCTGAATCAGCTGCTCCTTTAACCCGTCCTGTCTGGGTAAAGAACAGACTCCCTCAGGTGACCTACACGTAGAGGCGGGGCCAAATCCAAAGCTGAACCCCGGGAACTGTGAGAACAAAGAAGAGAAAGGGAAATTTCTCCCAGCAGCCTCAGGAGCAGCAGATTAAGTCCCCACAATCAACTTGATGTAACCTGCATCTGTGGAATACCTGAATAGACAACAAATCATTCCAAAATCGAGGCAGTAGACTTTGTGTGATTTTGTCTATATAGCTTTTCTTTTACCATTTATCCTAGGGTTGTCTGTCTGTTTTTTTTTTTGGTTTTTTTTTCCTTAGTATAGTTTTTAGCAGTTCTTATCATTGGTGGATTTGTTTTTTTGTTTTGGTTGCTCTCTTCTTTTCTTTTTACTTTTTATTTTTAATACTTTAAAAAATTTTTTAATAACTTTCTTTGCTTGCTTGCTTTTTTTCTTTCTTTCTTTCCTTCTTGCTTTTTTTCTCTCTTTTCTTCTGAGCCATGTAGCTGACAGGGTCTTGGCACTCTGGGTGGGTGTCAGGCCTGTGCCTCTGAGGTGGGAGAGCTGAGTTCAGGACATTGGTCCACCAGAGACCTCCCAGCTCCACATAATATCAAACAGTGAAAGCTCTCCCAGAGATCTCCATCTCAATGCTAAGACCCAGCTCCGCTCAACGACCAGCAAGCCACAGTGCTGTACACCCTATGCCAAACAACTAGCAAGACAGGAACACAACCCCACCAATCAGCAGAGAGGCTGCCTAAAATCATAATAAGGTCACAGACACCAAAAACACACTTCCAGATGTGGCCCTGCCCACCAGAAAGACAAGATCCAGTCTCATCCACCATAAAACAAGCACCAGTCCCCTCCACCAGGAAGCCTACACAACACACTGAGCCAACCTTAGCCACTGGGGGCAGACACCAAAAACAATGGGAACTATGAACCTGCAGCCTGTGAAAAGGAGACCCCAAACACAGTAAGTTAAGCAAAATGAGAAGGAAGAAAAACACACAGCAGATGAAGGAGCAAGGTAAAAACCCACCAGACTAAACAAATGAAGAGGAAATAGGCAGTCTACCTGAAAAAGAATTCAGAGTAATGATAGTAAAGATGATACAAAATCTTGGAAATAGAATGGAGAAAATACAAGAAACGTTTAACAAGGACCTAGAAGAACAAAAGAGCAAACAAACAATGATGAACAGCACAATAAATGAAATTTAAAATTCTCTAGAAAGAATAAATAGAAGAATAACTGAAGCAGAAGAACAGATAAGTGACCTGGAAGATAAAATAGTGGAAATAACTAACATAGAGCAGAATAAAGAAAAAAGAATAAAAAGAATTGAGGACAGTCTCAGAGACCTCTGGGACAACATCAAGCACACCAATATTCGAATTACATGGGTCCCAGAAGAAGAAGAGAAACAGAAAGGGACTGAGAAAATATTTGAAGAGATTATAGTTGAAAACTTCCCTAATATGGGAAAGAAAACATTCAGTCAAGTCCAGGAACCGCAGAGAGTCCCATACAGGATAAATCCTAGGAGAAACACGCCAAAACACATATTAATCAAACCATCAAAAATTAAAAACAAAGAAAATATATTAAAAGCAGCAAGGCAAAAATAACATACAAGGGAATCCCCATAAGGTTAACAGCCTATCTTTCAGCAGAAAATTGGCAAGCCAGAAGGGAGTATCAGGACATATTTAAAGTGGTGAAAGGGAAAAACCTACAGCAAAATTACTCTACCCAGCAGGGATCTCATTCAGATTTGATGGAGAAATTAAAACCTTTACAGACAAGCAAAATCTAAGAGAATTTAGCACCACCAAACCAGCGTTACAACAAATGCTAAAGGAACTTCTCTAGGCAGGAAACACAAGAGAAGGAAAAGACATACAATAACAAACCCAAAACAATTAAGAAAATGGTAATCGTAACACACATATTGATAACTACCTTAAATGTAAATGGATTATATTCTCCAACCAAAATACATAGAGTGGCTGAATGGATACAAAAACAAGACCCATATATATGCTGTCTACAAGAGACCCACTTCAGACCTAAAGACACATACAGACTGAAAGTGAGGGGATAGAAAAAGATATACCATGCAAATGGAAATCAAAAGAAAACTGGAGTAGCAATTCTCATATCAGACAAAATAGACTTTAAAATAAAGACTATTAAAAGAGACAAAGAAGGACACTACATAAGATCAAGGGTTCAATTCAAGAAGAAGATATAACAATTGGAAATATTTATGCACCCAACATAGGAGCACCTCAATACATAAGGCAAATGCTAAGAGCCAGAAAATGGGAAATCGACAGTAACACAGTCATAGTAGGGGACTTTCACACCTCACTTTCACCAATGGACAGATCATCCAAAATGAAAATAAATGAGGAAACACAAGCTTTAAATGATATATTAAACAAGATGGACTTAGTTGATATTTATAGGACATTCCATACAAACACAACAGAATACACATTTTTCTCAAGTGCTCATGGAACATTCTCCAGAATAGATCATATCTTTGGTCACAAATCAAGCCTTGGTAAATTGAAGAAAATTGAAATTGTATTAAGTATCTTTTCTGACCACAACACTATGAGACTAGATATCAATTACAGGAAAAAAATCTGTAAAAACTATGAACACATGGAGGCTAAACAATAAACTACTAAATAACCAAGAGATCACTGAAGAAATCAAAGGGGAAATCAAAAAATACATAGAAACAGATGACAATGAAAACACGATGACCCAAAACATATGGGATGCAGCAAAAGCAGTTCTAAAGGGAAGTTTATAGCAATACAATCCTACCTCAGGAAACAAGAAACAACTCAAATAAACAACCTAACCTTACACCTAAAAGAATTAGAGAAAGAAGAACAAACAAAACCCAAAGTTAGTAGAAAGAAAGAAATCACAAAGATCAGATCAGAAATAAATGAAAAAGAAATGAAGGAAACAATTGCAAAGATAATAAAACTAAAAGCTGGTTCTCTGAGAAGATAAACAAAATTGATAAACCATTAGCTAGACTCATCTAGAAAAAAAGGGAGAAGATTCAAATCAATAGAATTAGAAATGAAAAAGGAGAAGTAACAACTGACACTGCAGAAATACAAAAGATCATGAGAGATTACTACAAGCAACTCTATGCCAATAAAATGGACAACCTGGAAGAAATGGACAAATTCTTAGAAAAGCACAACCTTCCGAGACTGAACGAGGAAGAAATAGAAAATATGAACAGACCAATCACAAGCACTGAAATTGAAACTGTGATTAAAAATCTTCCAACAAGCAAAAGCTCAAGACCAGATGGTTTCACAGGCGAATTCTATCAAACATTTAGAGAAGAGCTAACACCTATCCTTCTCAAACTCTTCCACAATAGAGCAGAGGGAGGAACACTCCCAAACTCATTCTACGAGGCCACCATCACCCTGATACCAAAACCAGACAAGGATGTCACAAAGAAAGAAAACTACAGGCCAATATCACTGATGAATATAGATGCAAAAATCCTCCACAAAATACTAGCAAACAGAATCCAGCAGCAAATTAAAAGGATCATACACCATGATCAAGTGGCGTTTATCCCAGAAATGCAAGGATTCTTCAATATATGCAAATTAATCAATGTGATACACTATATTAACAAATTGAAGAATAAAAAGCATATGATCATCTCAGTAGAAGCAGAAAAAGCTTTCGACAAAATTCAACACCCATTTATGATAAAAAGCCTGCAGAAAATAGGCATAGAGGGAACTTACCTCAACATAATAAAGGCCATAGATGACAAACCCACAGCCGACATCGTTCTCAATGGTGAAAACCCGAAACCATTTCCTCTAAGATCAGGAACAAGACAAGAATGTCCACTCTCACCACTATTATTCAGCATAGTTTTGGAAGTCCTAACCATGAGAAACAGAGAAGAAAAAGAAATAAAAGGAATCCATATAGGAAAAGAAGAAGTAAAACAGTTACTGTTTGCAGATGACATGATACTATACATGGAGAATCCTAAAGATGCCACCAGAAAACTACTAGAGCTAATCAATGAATTTGGTAAAGTAGCAGGATACAAAATTAATGCACAGAAATCTCTGGCATTCCTATACACTAATGATGAAAAATCTGAAATAGAAATTAAGGAAACACTCCCATTTATCACTGCAACAAAAAGAATAAAATACCTAGGAATAAGCCTACCTAAGGCAACAAAAGAACTGTATGCGGAAAACTATAATAAAGTGATGAAAGAAATTAAGGATGATACAAACAGTTGGAGAGATATACCATATTCTTGGATTGGAAGAATCAACATTGTGAAAATGACTATACTACCCAAAGCAATCTACAGATTCAGTGCAACCCCTATCAAACTACCAATGGCATTTTTCACAGAACTAGAGCAAAAAATTTCACATTATGTATGGATACACAAAAGACCCTGAATAGCCAAAGCAATCTTGAGAAAGAAAAACGGAGCTGGAGGAATCAGGCTCCTTGACTTCAGACTATACTACAAAGCTACAGTAATCAAGGCAGTAATGTACTGGCACAAAAACAGACATATAGATCAATGGAACAGGATAGAAAGTCCAGATATAAACCCATGCACATATGGTCACCTTATTTTTGATAAAGGAGGCAAAAATATACAACGGAGAAAAGACAGCCTCTTCAGTAAGTGCTGCTGGGAAAACTGGACAGCTACATGTAAAAGAATGAAATTAGAACCCTTCCTAACACCGTACACAAAGATAAACTCAAAATGGATTAAAAACCTAAATGTAAGGCCAGACACTATCAAACTCTTAGCGGAAAACACAGGCAGAACACTCTATGACATAGATCACTGCAAGATCCTTTTTGACTCACCTCCTAGAGAAATGGAAATAAAAACAGAAATAAACAAATGGGACCTAATGAAGCTTAAAAGCTTTTGCACAGCAAAGGAAGCCATAAACAAGATGAAAAGACAACCCTTAGAATGGGAGAAAATATTTGCAAATGAAGCAACTGACAAAGGATTAATCTCCAAAATATACAAGCAGCTCATGCAGCTCAATATCAAGAAAACAAACAACTCAATCAAAAAAATGGGCAGAAGACCTAAATAGACATTTCTCCAAAGAAGATATACAGATTGCCAACAAACACATGAAAGCATGTTCAGCATTACTAATCATTAGAGAAATGCAAATCAAAACCACAATGAGGTATCACCTCTCACCAGTCAGAATGGCCATCATCAAAAAATCTAGAAACAGTAAATGCTGGAGAGGGTGTGGAGAAAAGGGAACCTTCTTGCACTGTTGGTGGGAATGTAAATTGATACAGCCACTATGGAGAACAGTATAGAGGTTCCTTAAAAAACTAAAAATAGAACTACCATATATCCCAGCAATCCCCCTACTGGGCATATACTCTGAGAAAACCACAATTCAAAAAGAGTCATGTACCACAATGTCCATTGCAGCTCTATTTCCAATAGCCAGGACATGGAAGCAACCTAAGTGTCCATCAACAGATGAACAGATTAAGAAAATGTGACACATTTATACAATGGAATATTACTCAGCCATAAAAAGAAATGAAATTGAGTTATTTGTAGTGAGGTGAATGGACCTAGAGTCTGTCATACAGAGTGAAGTAAGAAAGAGAAAAACAGATACCACATACTAACACATATATATGGAATCTAAAAAAAAAAAAAAAGGTTCTGAAGAATCTATGGGTAGGACAGGAATAAAGATGCAGACATAGAGAATGGACTTGAGGAAAGGGGAGGGGGAAGAGTAAGCTGGGACAAAATGAGAGAGTGGCATTGACATATATACACTACCAAAGGTAAAATAGATAGCTAGTGGGAAGCAGCCACATAGCACGGGGAGATTAGCTCGGTGCTTTGTGACCACCTAGAGGGGTGGGATAGGGAGGGTGGGAGGGAGATGTAAGAGGGAGGAGCTATGGGGATATATGTATATGTATAGCTGATTCACTTTGTTATAAAGCAGAAATTAACACACCATTGTAAAGCAATTATACTCCAATAAAGATGTTAAAAAAAAAAAGAATACTAAATTTGGGAGATATTGATTATAAAAGTAAACTAAAAGATAGTAGGCATTTAATTTTAAAGTAAAATTTTATACATAAATCAAGTATAATATTTATATTTCAAGGATAAGTAAATAATTAATTTTAGTAAAAATTCATTAATAAACTAATATTTGCAAATGATCAAAATAATCTTAATCCAGAAAACTGACTGAAAATATTACCCTAATTCATAAAAAAATAAATAAAAGTTGCTCAGAAATATTACACTGATTTGAGGAGACATCTAAAATGATACTGGTAATCAACTCCAAATTAGTTATGTAAGTGACCTATTTCTTGGTCCTGAAGTCTTCTTGTAAGCTGCTCAATGAACAGAGAATGCCTTTGGATTTCTACATGAATAACCTGCCAGGCACAGTTGTTATACTTTTGGGCTTGCAAGTAGTTGTGGATTCATCAGAAGTAATTCTTTATTCCAAGTCTGATATCCTCCCTTTGTGAGAATGATTGGCCCTCCTGCCCGATTTTCTGCTCCAGACACACCACTGTCTTCTCCATTTGCTGATAAAGTCCACTTCGGAGTCTCTCTAAACTGCTTTCATTCCAAGATTGGAAGACATTCAGGTTGAAAGTGTTGAAGATCTGCTACAGCATTTCTTTGATGGTAGTGAAAGCACTTTCCTTTGGAAACTGGTCAATTTTTGAAACCTGGAAGAATCCAAAGTTGCTCCTGTCCTTTAGACATCTCAGAGGAAATTTTCCTCCTAGGTTTTCTAAATGTTGTAAAATCTTCCAGTTGCTCCTCCTTCAAAAGTGACAGTCCAGAGAGCAGTCCGTAGGGGATAGAAGTAGCACCAAGGACAAATATGGCAAGCTCCACCTGGTCATCGTGGGCCCCTTTACTACGTACTCCTTCCTCGGAGAGAGCTTGGCTGTGGATCACTTTTGATTGCATAGATTCAACATCTCTGAATTTGTATATCTGTGGGAACTTTTGTTTTGCATGACATTTCAGGGTCCCTGTACTTTCTCGTGGTCTTTTCCGATTTTTGTTTACTATTTTTCAATAATATACAAAACTCTGTAGCATCGTTGGACAGTGATACACATGTTCTATTTTAGAATCATGATAAATATAAACTATCTGCTATGAAAGACCAACAATCAGTTAAGTGAAAACAAAACAATGTCTGTGCCTTAGTTTAATTGTTCTATGCATAGCCTATTGTGGCTTTCCTTCCTCGAGTTAACGCTGCTTGTGCTTGTTCCAATCAAGATGACTGTCTCTGGGTGAAATGCTTGTTTAGATACAGTATTTGGTATGATTTTCAAGACTTTGTTTTCGCTAATTGTGCTTATCACAAACTTGCACTTTGACGTTCTTCTAAGGTGATTATGTACATTGAGGTTTTGTTTAGTTTTTTCCTAGCAAAATCAGAATTGTGGAATGTGTGAAATTTGTCTTTGTTCTCCTATCTCCCCGTTTAGCTGTGCTCACGTCATTTCTACTCACAGTATTCCTCTTTTCCTCCCTCAGCAGTAAAGCAGAATGATGGAGAGTGCCAGTGCTGAAGCCAGGCTGCCTTGATTTGGATCAGATGTACCCCCTACAAACTTAAGCAGCTAACTAACTGCCTGGGCCTCAGTTCTTTGCTTACTCACATACAGGGCTTAGGACAGTGGCCAGCAACTGTCGGTATTCAGTAAAACTTAGCTGCTTGTGATTATTAAGCTCTATCATACAGGCCTGCTCTCCACTGGCTGCCATGATTCCTTCTGTGCTGTGAACTAATGAAGACTCAAGATGCTAACAGTCCCCACTCTTCCTTCTAATTTTATTGAAGATTAACCGTGTGTAGGGCTCTGTGTTAAATACTAGGGATACAGACACAACAAAGAAAAGAAGCTAGGACCCCTGCCTTCAAGATGCTCACATCTTGACCAAGAAGTGGGCAAGGACCTCTAGTAACGTGATAAGAGCCATTAAATATAATATAGTGTGAAGAGTTATCTAGAAGGACTGAGTCATCCCTCTGGGAATGGGGAAGGTAGTGAAGAGCCAGGGACATCCTCAGAGAGTAGTTGGTCTTACAGGAGGTGAGTTGGAGAACGCTGTCCAGGTGGAGAGAACATTCTTGTCAAAGGCATGGAATGGTCCACATTGGAAAGGCATGGAGAGGTCCACAGGTTAAAGTGAGGGTGAACTGTGCTCAGTGACTGGATATAAGAGCAGAAATAATTACTTAAAGGCGGAAAACCCTTCTGTTGAATGACTAGTGAAACCAGTCAAGATATAGTTTTGAAATTCTTCTTTGAGACATTATGCTTTGAATTTATTTAACTGGGACAGATTATAGTGTGAAAACACTGTGAACACCAACAATTGATGAATGAGTAACATTACTAGGAGTGAGTCATAAAGGGACAGTGGGGTGGGGCAGGGCTAATGTTAATGGAAAAGCAATTATGTGCAGGTCCTGTGCTAAATGGTGCACTACTGTGTGTAAGGCAGACCAGAATGTTTTGAAGGAGAAAGCCAATTATGATGGGAACAATTAAAGGGAGTAGAATAAAACAAACTATTGTATATGTTTGCATAGTATTTTCATATACATAATCTTATTACAGACTCAATGTGGGATAATTATATGATCCTCATTTTATGGGTAAGGAAAGCAAATCTCAGAAAGATTAAATGTACCAAGGATCACTAACTAGTGGAGGCAATGTTACTGGGTGACGGAGATGCAAGATTAGGGGGACTGTGCTCTAAACTGGAGATGACAAAAAAATTTCATGCCAAATCAATTGGTCTTAGTCTTCTGGAGTTAGAAGGATCCTGAGGCTTCATTTGGGCTGAATGGTGAGAGTACTGTAATCAGCTAGCAATGGCTGCCATGAGATGGGGGGAAGGTGAGTTGCCATCCCTTGTGAATTTTATGATACCTTAGGTATGTGTCTTATTTGCTTGAGCATGAGTGAAGCAGGATTTAAGTCTGGGGTGGATGAAGGGAGATTAAACAAGAAAGGTGACCACAAGCTATAAAGGAGGCTGGAAAAATGATACAGTGATTTCTCTAAGTTAATACTGTTTTTATAACCTGACATTGTAAATATATTTTTGAAACAAAAACACCACTTTTTTCTTCTTCCTTCCTTCCTTCCTTCCTTCCTTCCTCCTTCCTCTCTCCTTTCTTTCCTTTTCTTTCTTTCTTTCTTTCTTTCTTCCTTCCTTCCTTCCTAGACATGGACAGATAAAATAATTTGTAAGGCTGAAAATTCAGGGGTAGTGATTTGCAATCAAACTTCTAATTGTGGTCTTGGGGACATACGAAGGTTCATCTTTACGGAAGAGGAACCCAAGTGAGTGAGATGGCCATATCTTTCAAGTGGTTGTGAGAGACCACAATTGTAAACAGAAAACCTTTACCTCAAATATAAAATGACATCAGGATCCTAACCTAAGCAGTCCTAACTGCAGGGCAAGTCAGCACCTGCTTCACCATGAATGAAAGGGGAACTTCCATCTCTTTGTATTTTTACTGTCTACCCTCCACATTAATGTGATACGTGTGCCTGCCTTTGCTTAGCTAGCAGTGGAAAACCACTTCCCCTCTCCGTGGCCTTGAAAATGACGACCACATGTTGTTCCAGTCTTTTTTCTCAGTTTTATTTTTCAGGTCTTAACTCATGATTGCCTTCTGGGTTTCCGTGATGGTAAGGGAATGTTTTCAATTGAAACAAGAGTTCCTGCCAAAACGAAAGAACATGAAAACATGATTCTTCATCACATATTTGGTAAATCCCCTGCTCTCCATTTGAAAATCAGAATTTGGGGGTTAAATTACAAAACTGTCTATGTAAAATCACAGGCAATCTTTGTATGAGCGTGAGTATTAAGACTGTTTAAATGCAATTTATTGAGGAAGACTTTTGAGTGGAACCATTTCTTTCTCCATTAAAGAATGTACTGAAATAAACACTGTAGTTAAATCATCGTTAAACTACTATTATGAAATGAGCTGATTTCATTAGAGCATTCTAAGTTGTGGTTGCTGGTACACATTTTAAAACAAATTCTTTTTACTAATGATAAGAAAAGATGACTCTCAAGTTCTTACGTGTTAAGAATTCCTTTGATGGTACCAGGAAATTCTAATCTTAGAATAACTTCTTTTTTCCTCAATTCCTT
>NW_006782029.1:1865270-1889725 GCF_000442215.2 Lipotes vexillifer | reverse complement strand
ATTCCTGCTTATCACCAACATGAAAGTCGGCTTGTATTTAACATAATGGAGACATGTGTGCTAATGAAAACTTTAGCTTTCCTCTTTTCAGTCTTATGTATTTTCTTTTTACTAAGGCTTAATCTGTGTTTGAGTAGAGGTGAGTAGCCGATGTAGCCAATGGCAACAATAGCTAACATTTGTCTGGCACTTCCTATGTATGAGGAATTGTGCTAGGGATTTACATATAATATCTCATACCTTAAATCTTAGAGATAAATCATTTCATTAGCCCATTTTTAGTTTATTTTTTTAATTGAAGCGTAGTTGATTTACAATGTTGTATTAATTTCTGGTGTACAGCAAAGTGATGCAGCTATACACATTTATATACATATTCCTTTTCATATTCTTTTCCATTATGGTTTATTACAGGATCTTGAATATAGTTCCCTATGCTATTCAGTAGGACCTTGTTGTTTATCTGTCTTATATATAGTAGCTTGTATCTGCTAATCCCAAACTCCTAATTTATCCCTCTCTCTGCTTTCCCCTTTGGTAACCACAAGTTTGTTTTCTATGTCTGTGAGTCTGTTTCTGTTTGATAAAGAAGTTCATTTGTCTCATATTTTAGACTCCACATATAAGTAATATATCATTAGCCCATTTTTAAATTGATGAAGCTGAACCTCAGAGAGATTAAGAAATTTGTCCAAAGTCACATAATTTATGTGCTGACATAAATATAAGGATTCTTATATAGATATCCTTATATTTACTTTAATCCAGACCTTTTGCTTTAAACCTATTGAAAAACAGCATGAAAAGTCCTTTACATTCAATTATAATTTTAAAGAGAGGTGGAAACCAGATAAAATGGGAAATCTTTGAGTGATAGAACTAAAATTCATAGGCTCAAGCCGCTTCTGTTTGCTTCACCAGATAGGGAACCTAGTCATGGGTGTCAAGAAGGACTCATCTCCATTCTCTGCACTTCAGCCACTCTCTCATAGCTCTGTGACTACGGTTATTATCTTGCCTTCTAGCTGTCTTCTCCAATGAGACTGAGCTCCCCAAGGGCAGGCACAGTGTCTTGAATGTCTTGCATATGACAAGCTGTCCAATTCACATGTATAGAATGAATAGTGAATAAAGAAATGTGCAGGGAGTTGAGGATGCTCAGTTGTCCCTCATAGGAATGTGTACTAAATACAGTCCCCATCTCCCTGTTAAGAAATGAAGAATTACTAAATAATACCATTGTCTGAGCCTATTAAAGTTTTGCATATCTTTGAATCTTGCCTCTGCTACTTATTAACCACTTGACTTAGAGTAAACTACTAAAGTTTTTAGTACTCAGATCTCTAATCTGCTCTATGGCAAGCCTATTTTTTGGAATTAAAATGCGGTATTAAGAAAGATGTGATATATGCAGAGGGTATTAAAACTAGATGGTTAGTTATTTTGGCCAGGAGGGAAATAATATTACAACTAGTTAAGGATCATTGTATTGGAGCACCTGCAAACCTTGTTACTGCATGATCAGACCTGGGGAAAAATCTACAAAAATATATTTTCTCCTATTTTGGTCAGTTAATGGTGGGCAAGGTCACTGATAGGCCATCCTCTATTGGAGGCAAAATGTGTTTCACACACAACCAGGTAGGTTACCACTTAGTATCACAGCCAGGTGCATTTGGACAATGGGTTCCACTGGGGCAGTGTTCTGCAAGTTGATCAATGACAGCAGTTTATTAAGATCAACAAATCAGAGTGGCAAATTGTTCTCCCACTGCTTCCCTCCACTACTATTTTCTCTGAGTTATTACCATTTATCACTTTTAGCAAATCAAAAGGAAAAAAAAAGGAAGAAGAAAAAATCAGGAGAGTTTTTAGACTTGTTGATGAAAAATGTGTTACCGATGAGTGAGATGATGTCTCCTTGGAAGTTATCACAGCTTAATAGTCCATCACACTTGCTCAGAACCTTCAAAAGTCTTTTTGGTACTGTCTCACAATCACTCACCTGTGGGCTGACTGTGTTTTTCTATTTCCAAGTGATGATCAGAGGGGGAAGGATGATAGAAGAGGGAAGACAGGTTCATTAGGAACTGGTAACAGCTCTCTGTGACAAGACATCTAAAATTAGAATGCTGTCCCTGTCATCTTTTTCATTGTGGTGTTTATTTGCTTGAGCTACCAGGGAATGGGAAGTGAGAGTCAGCCTAAAAGTCCAGTGGGCGGCATCAAACCTAAAATGATTTCCGGTGGGAGGCTGGGTTCAGGCAGCAATGTCTGTGAAACTGTGATGAAAGACAGAAACTTTATTGCACATGGAGTCAGAATATGACGTGTTCAGTCCATTTTTTTCTTTCTAAAAATACATTTGAGATAGCCATGGCTTCATGCTAAGTTCTTTTTGGCCAACGAACCATGCTGTTGTTTTTACTGACATAGAAAAGAGTAACTGAGCTATCTAGGATTTTGTGCAAATTTTATGAAATTCTACTTTGGCATAAAGATTGCAGTGCTTTGTAATAAAGACTCCCATATTTTGGCAAGGGAAGACAGATGGTAATTGTCTGTAAAGAGAAAGAAACCACCTTCCATATTTAAGCTCTTACTTGTGCCCAAAAAGTCCTACACAGATAGCGACGCAGAATGAATTGTCCACCACCACCCCTTCACACATGCCTTCCCAAGACAACTGACCCTGGGGTGAAACCAAGGGTTTAGGATGAAACAATTTAAAAATGGAAACTTCTTTGTTGATCATCATAGAAAGCATTATAATGAAGCCCAGAGAGGCTGAGCACACTTGGCTTAATAATTCCAATGTTATTAGGCCCTAAGCAGTAAGAACAAAGTTAAGTAAATAGAAAGAAAATGAATCTCTCATGCAGACCACATTTGTCATTTCAGGGGTAGGTTATACAGTAGAAAATTAACCCATGGGATTCAACTATGTTGGATTTTAGGAGAGCTCAAGTTGCAGCCCAGGGGAAGAAGCTAGTATTGAATATTATCTCCCTCCCCGAGTGTGGCTCCCCTTCCTTGACAGATGCTGAGATCCACACAGAGGCCAATTGGTCTGAGGCCCATTCCCCAAATATATTCTTGTCTTTTAAACTATTTATAAAGTTTACAGAAAATTTGATTGAAGGGATGATTTTAACAGACTATGAAGATCTTTATGGCATTTTTAGTTGACTGGTTTTCATCTTGGCTTCATAGCAGTATTTCAAGGAAAGTTGAAGTTGTCTGTGCCCCTGTCTACTGCAGCTGGGGGAAGCTGAGGTGGGAGAGGGGACCCTCTTTCATGGCAAAACCTGACAGAAAAGTTGATAAACTTCCACCCCACACAAAGAAGTACCTAGGGGAGAAGACAAGGAGATATTTCATCTTCCCCTGTATGATGTTATGAAATATGTCCCTCCCCAGCTGAAGTCTGAACCCCCAATACCTGAGAATGTGAACTTATTTGGAAATAGGGTTGTTGCAGATATAATTAGCTAAGTTGGAATGAAGTCATTTACTGGAATAGGGTGGGGCCCCTAATCCAATAAGATTAATTGTCCTTATAAAAAGTGAAAATTTGGATACAGACATGCACACAGATCTCTTGGAATATAGAGATGAAGACCGAGATCAGGGTGATGCAGCAGAAGCCCAGGAACGCCAAAGATTCCTACAAACCACGAGAAGTTAGGAGAGAGGCACAGGGAAGATTCTCTTTCACAGCCCTCAGAAAGAACAGACCCTGCCAGCACCTTGATTTCCAACCTCTAGCCTCCAGACTGAGAAAGTAAATTTCTGTTGTTCTAAGCCACCCAATTTGTGGTATTTTGTACAGCAGCTTTAGCAAACGAATACAACCTGCCACCAAAGTCTGAATTTCTCCAGGGTTAAGAGATAGTCATCTGCAGGTGAGAGAGGGGACATTGAATAGAACTGTCACAGCTTCGCTGGATGAGCCAGAGAGCAGGGTACATGTCCTACCCCATTAGTTGGAAGCTTGGCAATACCTGCCACTGAATGGGAAAGGCTTCTCGGTGCTCCTAGAAAAAGCAGTTGAAATGTAATCAGACAGGAACAATACTCTGTCTTGTATAGAAATAGATTTATACCTTGCATGTATATAGAGGATGTTAATCTCTTCAGATGACTTCTTGTGCCCAATCTGTCATCCATAGTCCCTGCTTTAGAGATTCCTCATTAGCTTTATGGTGAGCTGAAAAGAGGTTCTAGGGTTATAGGGGTGTTTTATTAATAACACCAATGTTGTTTCTCAGTCTGATTAAGAATTATAATTTCATTCATTTCAAAAATTAATCCCTGTGATGATGAAGTTGTGAATATGAAGAGAAAAGAGCATATTAAGGCTGAGAGGATTATGCAGAACTGAATTCCCATCATATGTGTCTATAAACTGACCCCTTCTCAGTCCTAGTTCAGGCCAACATCCCCTCATGCTCAGACCCTCAGTAGCCTCTTGACCTCCATCCCCAACCTGCTCTAATCCACCCCTTCCAGCTGTGATAGAGTCTCCTGTCTTAAAGAGATCTGACCAGGCCACTCCTCTCCTTAAACACCCGACTGCCTAGGCCCTCAGCATCTATCCCAACTTAAATTCCAGCTTCATTTCCTTCACACTCTTACCCAATACCTGTAACACTGTCCTTCATGACATTCCCTGAACAGGCCACGTGTTTTCATGACTCTTCTTTTGTTCAGATGGCTCTTTTCTGAAATGTTCTCTCTCCCATTCTTTTCATTTTTAAATGCTACAATCTCTTCAAATCCAAGTTCAAATACTTTCTATGTGAAGGCTGCTCAAACCATCAGACAGACAAATCTGGGCTTCTATAGGAAACTGTTCATTATGTTAAAATGACATTTATCATCATGTTATCATTTTTAGTCATAGACTTATCTGTTTCTTTCCTTAAAAATGAGCTTCTTGAGGATAAAATTTGTACCGTGTTTGTCTATGTAAGCCCAGTGCTTAGCAGTGTCTGGTGTGGTGAGGTTGTAGGAGAGTTCATAAATCACTGACCTTGGTTAGTGTGTAAACAGCAGCTCACACAGGAAGAACAAGGAAAAAACCAGTCAGGTAAGTACCTCTCCTCATGTCTAAGGATGGTAAGACCTACCTGCAGACCTTCACGAAAGTTAGAGTGAAGGAATATGTACATGGGTTACTTTCAAAGGCAGGAGAGGTCAGTGAGGGAGTGGATGGGTTTCTAGTTTATTTTCCAGTTCCCTATAACCCTATTTCAAGGCTCATATAACAAACACTTTAGAAGTTCATCTGACTTCAGGCATGGCTGAAGCAATATATTCAGGAATGTGTCTTCATCTATCTTTCCCTTCTGCTGTCCTTTCTGGCTTTATTCCTTAGCATTTCTTCCAGTGTGGGACATGTCAGGCTCCCCAGAGAAGAGCATCATCTAAAGGTGTGCAGAGCATAAGCTGTGCAGCCGGACGTGGCAGTCCTGGTTCCAAGCTTACACTGAACCAGGCATCTGCTACCACAGACAGAGACTCCTTTTTCCTCAGCGTTCCAGCCAGTTCTTCCTGTCACTCTCATGGCCTCTGCTTGTGTCACTCAGCTCCTCCTGACCAGTCACTGTGGCCATGGAGATACCAGTGCTCTCAGTGGCTCAGCTTGGGTCAGAGGCCCATTCGCAGAGTTGGGCATGGCCCCAATCCCACAGCTGTCAGTGGTGGTCCTAGATGCTAAGCAGACCACAACAGATGTCCAGTGTAACATATAAACAGCTGAGCACAGTTCAGGCCCATCACAGGAGATGAACAAAGACTGACTCTTCTTCCTATTCACCCTTTCCTACAATCTGTTTTACTCATCTTTTTTCTTGACATTTCAAAGATTTGCAAAACAATTGGTCTTGTTTCTTAAATAACCTTGCAGAGGCCACTTATAGAATGTCGAAGTTGGAATGTTAGAAGTGTCTTATTTACACTTTGTAATCAGAGATGCTGAATATCCTTTTCCAATATCTGTCAATATGACATTGGTAAAAATGACATTCATTTTTATCCCAAAGGACTTGCTTTTTGTATGAGATTTTGGGAAGGGCACTCCTTAAGCTCGTTTAATTTTATGTAAGGAATTTCTACAATTTTTACTCACGTTTAATTAAGTTAAACATTGGGCATCTTCCACAGGCAAGGCCCTGTGCTAAACCAAGTCGTTATGGACATTTATTTCTCAAGAGTTTGAGGTATGATTATCTCCAGTTTGCATAACTTGCCCAAGATCATACAGCTAGAAAGTGTCAGAACCCTCATTAGCTCTCAGGTTTATAAAACTCCATGTCCTGTGCTTTTTCCACTACAGAAAACTTTTTTTTTTTTTTTTAATATTTGGACTTTTAAATTCACAGATTTCCACTTCTTGCTTTTCTAGATTAGTAAGTCATTTTCTGCTTTGAAAACTATTTGTTTACCTCTGGGTTTTCATAAAAAAGAAAAGGAGCCCAGAAATTAAAAAGTGAAAGGAAAGAGAAATTTGTTGGGTATTTCCATTAAACAACACAGACCAAAGAGGGAAGAGATATGGGAACATATGTATATGTATAACTGATTCACTTTGTTATAAAACAGAAACTAACACACCATTGTAAAGCAATTATACTCCAATAAAGATGTTAAAAAAAAAAAACAAAAAAAACACAGGCCATTTTTTGTTCTTAAACATTCCTGTGAGATAACGAAAGCAGCTGGTGTAAGTCTTGAAATGGAAACTGCATACAGAGCTTTCTTCCTGGTACAAGGATAAAAACATAGTGGTCGAGAGAAGGAAATGCAGCCTTGCCAGGGAAAACTATGACTCATGGTTCAGACAATTGCCTCCTAAAACCTGAAGAGAAAATAGTCTCTGTAGA
The DNA here is from genome assembly GCF_000442215.2 of Lipotes vexillifer. NCBI lineage: Eukaryota > Metazoa > Chordata > Mammalia > Artiodactyla > Lipotidae > Lipotes > Lipotes vexillifer. The sequence goes on along the minus strand of NW_006782029.1, from coordinate 1,882,838 downwards.
GTCTGGCGAGGGAGCAGATGGGAATTTCCTACTAATCTCCCTAGAGTAAGGGAGAGAAAGTCCTTTTATGAAAGGGTGGGGATGGAAGGGAGACAAACTTCTTGAGGGAAGAGAGCAGCCCCTTCTGCAGAAGGTCCTCATAGGCATTTGGAGCAAAGCCAGGAGCTAGAGCCACTTGGCCATAGAGCTCCTCATGCTCTCTTTAAAACACAAGATCAGTGCTATGTTGTTGGATAAAAATAACAGTTTGGCAGGTAGTAAATGATTACAGGTAGTTGAGAGTATGGTGTCGGGTTCCAAATATGTCTCTGTACTTACCAACTGTGGACTTGGGCAAGTTACTTAACCTTACTGAGCCTTGGTTTTCTTACGTGTAGAAAGAATACAGTAATACTTTCCTCCTAGGGAGGAATCCTCTCAGAAGGATTAAATAAGATGGTATATATTTATAACACGTTTAGCAGAGTCCCTTGCAGAATGTATATCCTTAAGAAATGTAGCTATTATTGTTGTGTTTGCATTATGCTATTATAGCAGATGTTTGCATCTTAAAGACACAGCTTAAATATAGTTACCTTGATGATTCCTCAAAAATTAAATATTACCATTGATACAGCAATTCCACTTCTGGTTAAACTCATGTCTTTATGTAAATTACCCCATGCCACTTTGCTCTTGAGGTCTAAAAGGTAACTAATGCAACAAATTCAGGTTACCATGCTCAATTAGAGATTTAGAAAAAAATACAAATACCTGGGAGTCAAACGGGTATTTGTACACCCATGTTCAAAGCAGTACTAATCAAAATAACCAAAAGGTGGAAGCAACTCAGATGTCTATCAATGGAGGAATAGATAAACAAAATGTGGTATATACATACAATGGAATATTGTTCATCCATAAAAAGGAAGGAAATTTTGACACATGCTACAACATGGCTGAAACTTGAAGACAGTATACTAAGTGAAATAAGTCAGTCACAAATGAGTAAATACTATATGAGTCCACTTATATGAGGTACCTAGAGTAGTCAAATTCATACAGACAGAAAATAGAATGGTGAAAAAAAAAGAAAATAGAATGGTGATTACCTGGGGTAGGGGTGGGGGAAATGGGGAACTAGTGTTTAATGGGTACAGAGTTTCAGTTGGAGAATATAACAAAGCTCTGGAGTTGAATGGTGGTGATGGTTGCACAACTATGTGAATGTACTTACTGCTACAAAAATGTACACTTAGAAATGGTTAAAATGGTAAATTTTATACTATTTATAAAGTGCTCTGGGCTTTTTTTCAGAGTTTTAGCATGAGAGGATATTGACCAACTTCTTGGGCAACCTTTTAAAATATGAAAGACTATTGCAGTGTGACATAAAAGCCTCTTACAATCTAACTGCTGACAACGTTGAACTTAGACTATAAGATAATTTTTCCTTTCTGAGGGCCTATTGATTTAATCTTATCTTGGACTCTTATTAAGAGATCTTAAGCCATCAAACAAAGTATGTTGATTCTGACAAAGGGACACACGATGTCTTGGCTCCATTTTACTTTGTATTTGTTTTCTTATATATTTTTAAGAACTTTAATGAAGCGTAACTGACATCCAATAAACTGCATATTTAAAGTGAACACTTTGATTGGTTTTGACGTATATGTACACTCCTGAAACCATCGACAACAACACAGAGAACATATCCATGTCCCCCCAAAAGTTTCCTCATGTCCCTTTGTAGTTTCTCCCTCCATCTCGTTCCTCACTCCCACCATCCCCATCCTCAGGTAACCATTGATCTGCTTTCTGTCATTATAAACTAGTTTTCCCTTCTAGAATTTTGTATGAATGGGACAATACAGAATGTACTCCTTTTTTTGGTCTGTCTTATTATACTCAGCATAATTTCGAGATTTATCCATGCCATTGTGTTTATCAAGGATTCATCCCTTTTTATTGCTAAATAGTATTCATTATCTGGATATACTACAATCATTTTATAATCATTCATTTGTGATGGGCGTTTGAGTTGTTTCTAATTTGGGGATATTACAAGTAAAGCTCCTACAAACATTCATATACAAGTCTATGCATAGAAACATGCTTTCCTTTCTCTTTGGTAAATAACTGAGTGGAATGGCTGGGTCGTATGGTGGGTGTATGCTTACCTTTTTTAGAAACTGCAGAATGATTTTCCAAAGAGACTGTACAGTGTTTTATTTCCACCAGCAGTGTATGAGGGTTCCAGTTGCTCTACATCTTTACCAATTATTGATAGGGTCAGTCTTTAGCCATTCTGGTAAGTATGCAGTGGTGTCTCATTGTGGCTTTAGTTTGCATTTCCTTAATGCTTAATGATGTTGATCATCTTCTCCTGTCCTGTTAGCCATCTGTGTATCTTCTTTGGTGAAATGTATTCAAGTCTTTTACTGGGTTGTTTTACCATTTTTGAGTTTTGAGAGTTCTTTATGCACAGATGTTAAGTCCTTTATCATATATGTGACTTACAAATATATTCTCCCAGTCTGTAACAGGTCTTTTAATTTTCTTAAGAAGGTCTTTTGAAGGGAACTCCATTTTTTTCTTATTCCTAGGCTAATTTTGGGGGGATATAATTTAAATAATGCATTTTGAGTTTCCTAAGAACACCCTACACAGAGAATTAGAAAGTAAAGCAAAAATTTTGAAACAGAATGCCAACTGAGGCCAAATTTACTGATTTGGTGATAATTGTTTGATGGGAACAAGTTTTTGGAGTACTATCCATCAAGTCAATTAACAAATTAAGTGATTAACGTGGTCCTGCTAAATTAAGAGTACATTTCTGTGCTGGCAATTCTAGTCCAATCTCAGAGTTTGATTGTTTTAAACTAACTATTCTAAGAGATTTTAGACAATTAAACTGATATTTATAAAGCAACAATTAACGTTGAGAAAAAAAAGGATAAATTCATAAAACAATTTCTTTTTCAGGCTCAGTAAGCACCGGTACAACAGATTTAGAGAAAATGTTTGCAATTAGCAAGACCTGGTTCTGGGTGCCCTTCACCTTCTGACTCCACTACCAGCTGTTGACTCTCTGTCTCATAACTAGACTAGTCGACACAAAAGTCCGTTGTCAGTGAGGGCATTGCCTTCTCTGCTGGACAGACCTCAAGTGTGTCACATACAAAATTGGACCAGGATGGCTGCTGGACATTCTTCAGGAAGGGTAGTGGCTATGGTAGGTCCTCATGTAATCAAATGGGCTCCTGTGTAATCAAAAACCATTTCACATTCATTTTCTGATCTAAACCACACACATACACACAAGCACACACAAAAAAACCTATGAAGAACGCTGGCATGTTTCCATGTACTGATTTACTATTCATCTATCTCTTTGGTACAGTATTCATTCAAATATATCACCTACTTTTATTGGGTTATTTTCTTATTGTTGAGTTTTGAGAGTATTTTTAAATATATTCTAGACACAAGTCCTTTATCAGATATGTGATTTGTAAATAGTTTCTCCCAGACTGTGGCATGTTCTTTTCATTTTCTTCAGAGCATTTTATAAACGAGTTCCTGCATCAGATATATCTCAGGGCCTAAAAGTGCCTAATGACACCCAAAATTCCTAAATACCAGCTTTGTTAAGTGTGAAAAATACCATACAAACGTACACTGATATTACCCTGTATCTACATGTCCATATTAGGCAATATTTACGTAATATTTATGTTAACCAAGATGTTCACCAGGCCCTTCGAACTGCTTAAGAGTAGATAAAAGTACTCGACCCCCTAATTCATGTCCTCTCCACGATTTCCTTGGAAGGTAGATGGGTGGAGGTGGGAAGTGGCTCTGTTGTCATGACTCTGCCTTCTGTCCCCACGGATTTGGTTCACATATGGACATCTAGCCACCATCTGCTTGTTTCCCCATATACCATTTCAACCCTGGACACTCTATGATTTCTACAAACACAGGGACTTTGTGTGGGTCGCCACCTCTACTGAAGGTTTGAAGAAGACGGAGGACAGGATTTCATCACATCAGTGCACATAATTTCAAGTTGCCTGTGAGACACCCTTGTTCTTAAAAGTCCTTTGTTTGCCCTCATCAGAAATTTTTCACTGCTGCCTTATTCCAGGGAGCATCAGAGCTCCAAGACCATCGGCTGTGTCTCTCTCTCTTTCCTCCTTAAAAATAGACACACAAAAACATGCTATTGATGTTGTACTGTCTTTTGTGTTGCCATGCCCACAACCTCAAGATCTCACCTTGTATCTCAAGGGGCCCATTCGGTATTTTCCTAAACAAGTGCTTTCCTAGGGAGGTATTCTGGTGCCAGCTAAGATAATCACTTCACTCCTCATATGTAGCTGTCTATGAAGATATGCTGCCTTATATGTGGCATAGTTGTTTAACATGTGCAAATACTCAAACATGTGGTTTTAGGTTAACCTCCATCATTCTTATTAGAATTAATATTAATTGTCATTTATCCTCTACTATGATGAACATACTTTTGATATTCTGGATGGACCAGAATGCTCAGCAGTGGCACAGTTATTCACAATTCTGCAGAAGAAGCCTCTCCTCTGTCCTCTAGTCCCCTGGACACACACAGAGAAGGCCTTTCCAGGGCTGCCCCAGCCTCTCACTTTCTCGGCCAGTTTAGCTGTTCAGCCTGGGTGAACTTCTTTTTTAATTTTTTAATTTTTTTACTTTTTATTTTTTTAACATCTTTATTGGAGTATAATTGCTTTACAATGTTGTGTTAGTTTCTGCTTTATAACAAAGTGAATCAGCTATACATATACATATATCCCCATATCCCTTCCCTCTTGCGTCTCCCTCCCACCCTCCCTATCCCACCCCTCTACGTGGTCACAAAGCACTGAGCTGATCTTCCTGTGCAATGCAGCTGCTTCCCACTAGCTATTTTACATTTGGTAGTGTATATATGTCAATGCTACTCTCTCACTTCGTCCCAGCTTACCCTTCCCCTTCCCAGTGTCCTCAAGTCCATTCTCTATGTCTGTGTCTTTATTCCTGTCCTGCCCCTAGTTTCATTAGAATTTTTTTTTTTTTTTTAGATTCCATTTATAAGTGTTAGCTTATGGTATTTGTTTGTCTCCTTCTGACTTACTTCACTCTGTATGACAGACTCTAGGTCCATTCACCTCACTACAAATAACTCAATTTCATTTCTTTTTATGGCTGAGTAATATTCCATTGTATATATGTGCCACATCTTCTTTATCCATTCATCTGTCGATGGACACTTAGGTTGCTTCCATGTCCTGGCTATTGTAAATAGAGCTGCCATGAACATTGTGGTACATGACTCTTTGAATTATGGTGTTCTCAGGGTATATGCCCAGTAGTGGGATTGCTGGGTGGTATGATAGTTCTATTTTTAGTGTTTTAAGGAACCTCCATACTGTTCTCCATAGTGGGTGTATCAATTTACATTCCCACCAACAGTGCAAGAGGGTTCCCTTTTCTCCACACCCGCTCCAGCATTTATTGTTTGTAGATTTTTTGATGATGGCTATTCTGACTGGTGAGAGGTGATACCTCATTGTGGTTTTGATTTGCATTTCTCTAATGATTAGTGATGTTGAGCATCCTTTCATGTGTTTGTTAGCAATCTGTATATCTTTGGAGAAATGTCTATTTAGGTCTTCTCCCATTTTTGGATTGGGTTGTTTGTTTTTTTTGTTATTAAGCTGCATGAGCTGCTTGTATATTTTGGAGGTTAATCCTTTGTCAATTGCTTCATTTGCAAATATTTTCTCCCATTCTGAGGGTTGTCTTTTGGTCTTGTTTATGGTTTCCTTTGCTATGCAAAAGCTTTTAAGTTTCATTAGGTCCCATTTGTTTATTTTTGTTTTTATTTCCCTTTCTCTGGGAGGTGGGTCAAAAGGATTTTGCTGTGATTTATGTCATAGAGTGTTCTGCCTATGTTTTTTCCTCTAAGAGTTTTATAGTGTCTGGCCTCACATTTAGGTCTTTACTTCACTTTGAGTTTACTTTTGTGTATGATGTTAGGGAGTGTTCTAATTTCATTCTTTTACATGTAGTTGTCCAGTTTTCCCAGCACCACTTATTGAAGAGGCTGTCTTTTCTCCATTATATATTCTTGCCTCCTTTATCAAAAATAAGGTGACCACAGGTGCGTGGTTTGATATCTGGGCTTTATATCCTGTTCCATTGATCTATATTTCTGTTTTTGTGCCAGTACCATATTGTCTTGATTACTGTAACTTTGTAGTAGAGTCTGAAGTCAGGGAGCCTGATTCCTCCAGCTCCATTTTTCTTTCTCAAGATTGCTTTGGGTATCTGGGGTCTTTTGTGTTTCCATACAAATCGTGAAATTTTTTGTTCTAGTTCTGTGAAAAACGCCATTAGTAGTTTGATAGGGATTGCACTGAATCTGTAAATTGCTTTGAGTAGTATAGTCATTTTCACAATGGAGACCAGACAAACTTCTTTAGCATCATCTTGGCTGCTCTAGGCATGCCTTTCACTCTGCATTTTGATGTACGGATCTTGTTTTTGACTCCTAGGCAAAAGGAAGCACGGCTGTGGAAGGGCTTTTGGCAGAACTGGGGTGTGGAGTCTCAGACTGTGGGGACTTGGGGGGAGAGGGAAAGTTATTTTACAGGACCTTGCCTGGCTTGGGAGGACAGCAACAGCAGCAGACCCACCAGGATGGCACTTCTCTGTCCCACAGCTGGTGTTTTACCCAACTTGAGTCACAAGGGGGAGCCCCGAGTTCATTGTCTGCACGATAGTGTCTGCTCTGAAACTTTTGACGAACACTTTTTCTCAAAGCTGAATCCCTTAAAGGGAACACAGACTTCTGTGCTGCTCTAGCAGAAAGCTCGTAGATACAAATAATGTATATGATTCTTACCTTTGTAATTCTTTTTTAACCTCCACTCACTAGCTATATGAGCGGGGACAGTTACTAAACCCCTTGGAAACTTAGTTTTCTGTAAAAATCAATAATGGAATTATGCCTACCTGAGGGGTGCTTTTTTTTTTTTTTTTTTGCGGTTCACGGGCCTTTAACCGTTGAGGCCTCTCCCGCAGCAGAGTACAGGTTCCGGACGCTCACAGGCCCAGCTGCTCCGGGGCACGAGCCCATGTCCCCTGCGTTGGCAGGCGAACTCCCAACCACTGCACCACTGGGGAAGGCCCCTGAGGGGTGCTTTTGAAGAGGACTAAATCCAGTTACATAGGTAGGAGCTCAGCTCAGTGCCTGGATGGTAGCTGCTAATGACAGGAACAATCAAAAATTCAGATTCCCAAAGGGTTCACTACAAAGACAGAAACCCAGCCATGCTGGCCAGGTTCCAAAAGCTCCTAGGGAAACTTTATTTCCTCAGGGTAAGCCCTGGAATAAGTGAGTGGCCCCTGTCTCCCACCCGAATTTCCCTTTCTCCCATGCTCCCTGGTTCTTCACTTGGCCTAAAACAACCTAATCTGCTGCACCTGTCTTGGATTTGACTTTAGAGAGTATGTACCTTCAGAGATGCAGAGCAGCAGAAAAAACAGATAAGATAGTCCTGAAATTCTGTATGAACAGGGAAGGGGGAACCAGGAGCAGACTCGCTTTTCTGAAAAGAAAAATGGGGAGAAAACCTAGCCAGACAGCAGGGGTATCAGGCAGAGTTCTTTCTCCCTCTGGTGTCTGTACCCTGGGAGTCGACAGAGACCCCAGCTCTCCTAAGACACCCATACATCTTGGCTGTACCATGAAGAGTAAAATAAAGGGACTGCTACTTAACAGTGTCACAGAAGTGCCTGGGACTTCTCACTCTTAGGCTTGGCCAGAGGAGGGGGATGGGTACGTAAATATTTTAAAATCCTGTGGGGCATGGGGAGGGAAGCAGAGCAGCCAACAGATAATAGGGATGAGTTTAGGACAAACACAAGAGCCAAAATATTCCCCTGGTTACCCTGACAGCCAGTCAAATTCTAACTTTAGGGCCAAAGAGCCTCGGGCACAGTGCAGAAGCACTAGACACCCCTGCTTCTAGTTCCACAGTCACTTACCTGGCTTCTCCCATTTTAATTCTGTAGAGGCTCAGGCCACATTTCTTCTCCTAAAATCCCATCCCCTTATCATCTTTTACCTTGTATATTCCACGCGGCTTCCTTGTATTTCAGATTCCTTGAAGGTAGGGCCCAGAAATTCTACTATTCTGCAAAGGCTCATTTTACGAAGAACCTCTCCTAGGTGCTCTGCAATTTTTAATATGATGGTTACATAAATCAAATTGAAATGAAAACTGCCATGTTGACTTTTGTTTCATAAAACGTTTAATTCCCATGGTAAAAGTTTAAATAAATAAATAATGTATAAATTAATTTTAAAAAAGCTGAAAGTCTTTAACTGTCCTTTCAAATCCAGTGCATTGCCTGTCAGTTACTTAAAGAACCTCCGCTGGTTGAAGAGCCTGACATCATTGGCAGCATTGTCCATTCCCAGAGCCACAGGGGGGAGATCTTCAATTAAGGAGGTAATCTGTAAGGCGGTTAAGGAAGGAAAAGTTCCTGAGGATTTCCACTCGCACTACTGTCCAGGAACAGTTGCTGTACTCCTTGGACTTCAGGTACTGCACAATCTGCAAGTAATATTTCTTCAGGTGAAGAATGGTCATGTGTACCCCGGTGAAGTTTTCCTTCTCCATTATTTCCTCCAGGACTGTCTCCAGACGATCCATCTGCCCATAGACTTCCACAAGGAGTTTCTCAGTGATGGTCTCAGTCCAGCCGGTGCTAGAGAAATTTCTTCTGAGAATACCAAAGATCTGCTGGAGCATCTCATAGATGACCAATACGGCATCTTCCTTCCGGAACTGCTGTGGTTGCTTAATCTCCTCAGGGACCTCGAAGTCCATCCTGTCCTCGAGGCAATGTTGAGGCATTCCAGGTAACTGCCACAGGAGTTTCTGACATGCCAAATTGCTGCTCCTTTGTTGGAATCGAAGCAATCTGTAGCTCGTGGAAAGAGCTGTTGTGGAGAAACACAACAGGAGAGCAATTTGGAGGATGCACCTGTGGGTCATGATGAAAACAGGAACAGCGTTATCTGGTCTACTACTAGATGCTGAAGCCAAGTCTTCAAGAGTTTGCAGTGTGAATGTCCTTTCTCCAAAGTGTGGACTACTTATACAGGATGGCCCTCCACTCTTTCTGATGGAGAGGAATTTCCCACTTTCAGTTCTCCCTTTCAGTTTTCCTATGTCATTTAACTTATTAGTTGTCTCTAAAATTCTTTTTCTTTAAGCTCCTTGTTATTTTCTTTTATATATATTAGGGGGGAAAAGATATACAAACAGTGAGGATTTCTAATGTTTTTGTAAAGTTTCAGTGAATTGCTAAAGAAAAAAATAAGCCAAATCATTTTGAACTTGACTATTACAGGGTTCTTTAATTTGGAAAGGATTTTTTTCTTTTTCTTTTTGCATATTTTGAGATTTGGGAGGTGGTCTTTGTTTGAAAGAGAGTTTTCTTTTTCCTAAGAACTAGGTTTAATTCCCAATACACTATTACAAATCAATAAATACATGCAGTTTATTATTTTTAAAAAGACACCTATTTTTCTTCTAACTAAAATAGAATGATGTCAAACTAAGTTGATCTGAATTTTTTTTGTAGGGCCTTAACCATAAGCAAGGAGACATCACATAACTTTTTCATCCTTAATTTATTGCTTTATCTCAGCTATTCAGAATATAACTGAAAACTAGAAATTAAGTAATATCTCTAAGCAGGCAAAATGAATGTTACATGGGCCATGCATAAAAGTCCATGGTTCCTCTTTAGGGGGCCTTTGTGACCATTATTGAGGGCCAATGTATTTTTTGTACATACTTCTAACAATATAAGTGTCTGATTTTCCATTTGCATGCAAATATATACCTCATATTAAAAGGAGGTCCAGAAGGAAAATGGAGGAAAACAATCAAGTAATCAGGGGATTTTACTATTGAGACAAGTGGTTCTATCTCAATATTTCTGAGACCATTTTTGAATTCGAGTTTAGTAACTCAGACGACTCAGTAAAAAGAATCAAATTATGATTTTTTTGTTCTGCTTATAGAGACAGGGAGATGTAGAGTACATTTTTAAAGATTTCAAGACAAAAATAAGTTCTAATAATTATAATATTTAAACTAATAACTTTCAGTTTTCAGGAAACCTTTCATTATCTTTCAGCCTGAATTTACTAAATCCACACTGTGGGCAGCTGTAACATGAGCTGTTGCAGATTGTAATCCTCACTCTCATGGATCATACAGTTAAGCAGGGGACAAGAACATTTATCAAAGAAATACACAAAACTAAAAATGCAATGGTAACAAGTGTTACAGAGGAGGGGTAAATGATATTGTGGGTACCTATGATATAAGGGGACCTATGATATAAGGACATAGTGTAGTAGAAGAAATCAGAGAAGACTGCCCTGAGGTAATGACACTGGAGCTAAAATCAGAAGGAAGATCAGATGGAACTGCATATGCAAAGGCCCTGTGGTGGGAGGATGCATGGTAAGGTAAAGGACTAGACTGAAGACCACTGTGATTTTCAAGTCAGAGATGGTCAGAGAATGTCTGTACCTGGATTTTTCCCCATGATAATAAGATAGCTAGGAGAACAAAAAATAAACTCAAAATGGATTAAAGACCTAAATGTAAGGCCAGACACTATAAAACTCTTAGAGGAAAACATAGGCAGAACACTCTATGACATAAATCACTGCAAGATCCTTTTTGACCCACCTCCTAGAGAAATGGAAATAAAAACAAAAATAAACAAATGGGACCTAATGAAACTTCAAAGCTTTTGCACAGCAAAGGAAACCATAAACAAGACCAAAAGACAACCCTCAGAATGGGAGAAAGTATTTGCAAAAGAATCAACGGACAAAGGATGAATCTCCAAAATTTACAAGCAGCTCATGCAGCTCAATATCAAAAAAAACCAAACAACCCAATCCAAAAATGGGCAGAAGACCTAAATAGACATTTCTCCAAAGAAGATGTACAGATTGCCAACAAACACATGAAGGAATATTTAACATCACTAATCATTAGAGAAATGCAAATCAAAACCACAATGAGGGGCTGGTGGCGCAGTGGTTGAGAGTCCGCCTGCCGATGCAGGGGACACGGGTTCGTGCCCTCGTCCGGGAAGATCCCACATGCTGCGGAGCGGCTGGGCCCGTGGACCATGGCCGCTGAACCTGCACATCCGGAGCCTGTGCTCCGCAACGGGAGGGGCCACAACAGTGAGAAGTCCGCGTACTGAAAAAAAAAAACAGAAAGAAAAACACAATGAGGTATCACCTCACACCAGTCAGAATGGCCATCATCAAAAAATCTACAAACAATAAATGCTGGAGAGGGTGTGGAGAAAAGGGAACCCTCTTGCACTGTTGGTGGGAATGTAAATTGATACACCCACTATGGAGAACAGTATGGAGGTTCCTTAAAACACTAAAAATAGAACTATCATACCACCCAGCAATCCCACTACTGGGCATATACCCTGAGAACACCACAATTCAAAGAGTCATGTACCACAATGTTCACTACAGCTCTATTTACAATAGCCAGGACATGGAAGCCACCTTAGTGTCCATCAACAGATGAATGGATAAAGAAGATGTGACACATATATACAATGGAATATTAGCCATAAAAAGAAACAAAATTGAGTTATTTGTAGTGAGGTGGATGGACCTAGAGTCCGTCATACAGAGTGAAGTAAGTCAGAAAGAGAAAAACAAATACCTTATGCTAACACATATATACATATATATGGAATCTAACAAAAAAAAAATGGTTCTGAAGAATCTAGGGGCAGGACAGGAATAAAGACGCAGACGTAGAGAGTGGACTTGAGGACACGGGGAGGGGGAAGGGTAAGCTGGGACGAAGTGAGAGAGTGGCACAGACTTATATATACTACCAAATGTTAAATAGATTGCTAGTGGGAAGCAGCCGCATAGCACCGGGAGATCAGCTCAGTGCTTTGTGATCACCTAGTGGGGTGGGAGAGGGAGGGTGGGAGGGAGACGCAAGAGGGAGGAGATATGGGGATATATGTGTATGTAGAGCTGATTCACTTTGTTATAAAGCAGAAACTAACACACCATTGTAAAGCAATTATACTCCAATAAAGATGTTTAAAAAGCAAAAGATAGCTGGGAGATAGGATTATTAGGCATTTTCAAAATATTGTGCACTTTATTTGTTTGAAAGAATTTAATTAAGGTTACTTAATTTTTAGCCTTTCTTTTGTTTTATTCACGTCTAAATTTTTTTCTATAATGACCATGTTACTTGTGCCATTAGAAAACAAAAAGCACCTAGTTATATTGAAAAGCAGGACACAAAATTGTACATACTATGTAACTATGTAGAAGTATGTAGAGGAAAAAAAAATAAAAGGAAATATACCAATATTTTAATAGTGATTGTGTTTGCTTTGTGAAACTAAAGGTTGATATTTTTTTTGTGTGGTTTTTCAGTTTCCCACAGTGAATGTATTCTTTCATTATTGATTAATCTACAGTAAAGAAACAATAAACCCAGCATTTCTGGTTACTCTGCATCTTATGTGGGTTTCATTCTCTCTGGCCTTTTGATCTTTGCATGCCATCTCTGAACAGAATGTCAGCCATCTCATGAGTTCTGCACACTGGATTTTGGAAAAAGCAAAATCATCTCTCAGCTGTTCCACTTTTTTATTTATTTATTTATTTATTTATTTTTGGCTGTGTTGGGTCTTTGTTGCTGTGCGCGGGCTTTCTCTAGCTGCAGTGAGCGGGGGCTACTCTTCATTGTGGTGCGCAGGCTTCTCATTGTCGCGGCTTCTCTTGTTGCGGAGCACGGGCTCTAGGCGTGCAGGCTTCAGTAGTTGTGGGATGTGGGCTCAGTAGTTGTGGCTCGCAGGCTGTAGAGCTCAGGCTCAGTAGTTGTGGCGCACGGGCTTAGTTGCTCCGCGGCATGTGGGATATTCCCGGGCCAGGGCTCGAACCCGTGTCCCCTGCATTGGTAGGCGGATTCTTAACCATTGTACTACCAGGGAAGCCCCTCAGCTGTTCCACTTTAAAATGCCCAGTTATGTCAGTCATTGAATAATTCCTCAAGGTTTCTTCTTTTTTAAAAGGATACTTGGGGGCTTCCCTGGTGGCGCAGTGGTTGAGAGTCCGCCTGCCGATGCAGGGGACACGGGTTCGTGCCCCGGTCTGGGAGGCTCCCACATGCCACGGAGGAGCTGGGCCCGTGAGCCATGGCCGCTGAGCCTGTGCGTCCGGAGCCTGTGCTCCTCAATGGGAGAGGCCACAACAGTGAGAGGCCTAAAAAAAAAAAAAAAAAAAAAAAAAGGATACTTGGATTAGCCTGGAATCATCCATGGCTCACACACAAAGGCCAGTGCAAGGAGTCAGAGGTCAGTCAACCTAGAAGTGGTCCACTGCACTCAGAGAAGGGAGGTTGTCTGAGGAGTCTGGTCACTGGGGCCTGCCCCTCCAGGTTGACTTGCAAATTCGTGTAGAGCTGACCTCCCCAGGTGTGACAGAGGGCCTGCTCATCCTGCCCACATCCAACGGCTTTTGATCCTCCCTGTTAAGAGAGTTCATACTCTAATGGGATAAAAATAATAGCAGTGGCATTAGTAGCAGTAATATTAGTTACCATATACTGAACACTTACTATGTGCCATTCTCTGAATAATCCTCATAGTAAACCTTTGAGGTGGGTTATTGTCATCCCCATTTTAAAAGGGCAAGACTGAGGCTCAGAGAGGCTAAGTAACATGCCCAAGATACACACAGATAATAAGATGGGCGGATTGCAGTCAAAGCTGTGCTCTTTCCTTATGCCACAGTTAGAATATGAAGTAGACCACGGACAGTGCCTCCATATAGATACATGGTACAAACCGTGGTGGCAATGCTAACTCTCAAAGGAAAAAGGAATTATAGCTGATGGGGAGGATAAGGAGGCAAGCAGTGCAACGTAAAAAATGGTGGCCATGGTGCAGGCAGTATGGTGGATGTCGCTCTAGATCAGCGCTGCCCAGAAGAAATATAATGCAAGCCATATATGCAATTTATTTATTTATTTATTTATTTATTTATTTTTGGCTGCGTTGGGTCTTCGTTGCTGCATGTGGGTTTTCTCTAGTTGTGGCGAGCGGGGGCTACTCTTCATTGTGGTGCACGGGCTTCTCATCGCGGTGGCTTCTCTTGTTGCGGAGCATGGGCTCTAGGCACACGGGCTTCAGTAGTTGTGGCATGTGGGCTCAGTAGTTGTGGCACGTGGGCTCTAGAGCTCAGGCTCTGTAGTTGTGGTGCACGGGCTTAGTTGCTCCACGGCATGTGGGATCTTCCTGGACCAGGGCTCAAACCCGTGTCTCCTACATTGGCAGGCGGATTCTTCACCACTGTGCCACCAGGGAAGCCCCCATACATGCAATTTAAAATTTTCTAGTAGCCACATCAAAAGAGTAAAAAGAAACAAGTGAAGTTAATTTTAACTGTATATTTTATTTATCACCATATATCCAAATATTTTCATTTCAACATGTACCAATATAAAATTATTAATGAGATAGTTACATTCTTCTTTTTCACACTGCCTTCACAATACTTTTACAGTCATAGTACAGCTCAGTTGGGACTAGTTAAGTGCTCAGTTGGCCACATGTGGTTGTTGGCTACCATGGTGGACAGCACAGCTGAAGACAGAGGGAGCAGCACGAACAGAGCCAGGAGAATGGATGAGTTTGCAGGGAGCACATAGAAGGAGCTTCGAATTGTGGACAAGCTCTGTGCTAAGAGTCAAGGGGATTGAGGGTGGAAAAATCAGCTCGAGATGTATTGTGGAGGCTCTTGAATACCAGAATGCTGCGTTTGTACTTAATTCAAGAGGTCTTCGGGCATAGAGGGCACTATGTTTTGCTCTGGGCAGAAGAATAGGCAGAAATGTTGGAGGTGAACTGAAGCAGGGAAAAGTCCCACCCAGGGGCTCTCATGGCTGTAGAGGCTGAAAATAAAGATGATAGCTAAGGAACTGCAAGAAGGGAGTAGATACAGAATTATAAAAAAAGAATTCTTTTTTCTGGTTTCTTCCCTTTGTGGTCTTTCCAATTTCTGCTTTTGTGTTCATGAGGTGCTTCCTAATACTTCTCTTCCAATTGCCTTTATGAAGTTTCTCCTGAGGATCGGGTGATACTCACTGCAGAAGTCCACTTATGAATGGGTTAAAATCTGTTCCTTTGGAAGACACCATTTTTCTGTTTGTGTGTTTGTTTCATTTCCCCTAATTTATTTGAGTTTTATCAAAATAACCAGGAAAATTCATATAGCCTTATCTCTGTCAGGGAGATCTATTTTTTAGACTGGCCTAATGTATACCTGCATTGCAAGAATGAATGCGCTGGCCCTTTTCTTCATCTTGTCCTCTGTTGTTGGAAGCCATTTTTCACTTCCTCCCTCTGTGGAGACTTTTCTTTGTGCATTCTCTCCTACCAGCTTTCTGCGGTCCAGAGAACTACTTCCAGTCCCTGTATCAGTTTCTTCTGGTTAATGAGGTTTTTCAGAGAGGCAGAGTGACATTTAGAAAGTAAAACTTGAATGATGTTTCTAGCCATTTGAAATCTTTTGAATTTGGAACTGCTTTGCTATAAACCTCAGAGACAGAAAGAGTTTCCTTCTCTTTTTTGATACAATTGTCTATGGAGGAAAGCTATGTCTCTAGAAGTCAAAATTACAGTTGTCTTCTCTCTTCCTCATCTCTTCAAATACTTTTTCAACAAAAACGGCCCTATAAAAGATGATAAATTAGACAAGATGAAGAGTTAGCGAGAAGTTTGTGAGCAGTGGCAAAACAGAAATTAAGGCAAAAAACAATCTTTCAGGGATATCTTGGAAGGGGCAACAACGTGTATATTAAGAGAGTGTTTTGATACATAAGGAGAGAATTCCCCATTCCTCCTTCTAAAAAAAAAAGTTTACATAATATACATAGAAAGTCATGCACAAATGTCAAGTATACAATCAACAAATCATAAAATATAAACTTCTACACCACAAACTAAGTGAAGACATAAACACTACCAACAGACATAAACACTACCTGGCCCTTTTCCCCTCCCCCATCACATTCCAGTGCCCCTCTCTCCTCCCCCATCAATAAGCTCCTCCCCCAGCATCACTACTGCCTTTTAACAGCCTAGATTCTGCCTGTTTTTGAACTTTGTATGAACGACTTCTTTCACTCAATAGTATGTTTGCGAGATTCATCTATGTTTTTGTGTGCAGTTATAGTTCATTAATTTGCGGGAATGTGTCATATCCATGTAGAAATGCCACAGTGTTTTATCTTTTCCACTACTGATAAACATTTGGAATTTTTTCCTCCTGATTTTGTCATTATAATGAATTTTGCTATGAAAAACCTTGTTTGTATCTTTCGGTGCACATTTGTACAGCCTTCTGTTGGCTATATGCCTAGGATGAAGTAAATGGGTCATAGAATATGCATATGTTCAGATTTAGCAGTTAATAACAAACATATTTTCCAAATGTTTGTACCAATGTATATTTTCACTATCAATGTATGGTATGTCAGTTGCATTACACTCTTGCCAACACTTGGTATTGCCAGTCTGCTTAACTTTGGCCTTTCTAGTTATGCATAGTGATATCGCATTACAGTTTTAATTTGTATTCCCTGATTATTAACAAGGTTCAGCACATTGTCATATGCTTATTGATCATTTGGCTATTTTCTTCGTGAGGGGCCTAGTCAAATTTCTTGCTGACTGTCTCAGATATTTTTTTCATTATCTACAGATGATGTAATTGTGTACATACAAACTACAAAAGAATACATAAACTATTAAAATTTAAAAATGAATTTAGCAATCTCATTGAAAATAAGATCAATATTAAAAATCAATCACCTCTTTTTTTACTAGTAATAAAAAATTGGAAAATGACATTTAAAAATGATACCGATACCATTGGCAGGACTTTACCGGTGGCACAGTGGTTAAGAATCCGCCTGCCAATGCAGGGGACACGGGTTTGAGCCCTGGTCCGGGAAGATCCCACATGCCATGGAGCAACTAAGCCCGTGCACCACAACTACTGAGATTTTGTTCTAGAGCCCACGATCCGCAACTACTGAGCCCACCTGCCACAACTACTGAAGCCCGTACACCTAGAGTCCATGCTCCGCAACAGTAGAAGCCACCGCAATGAGAAGCCCATGCACTGCAACGAAGAGTAGCCCTGCTCGCCACAACTAGAGAAAGCCCGCATGCAGCAACGAAGACCCAACGCAGCTATAAATAAATAAATAAATATTAAAAAATAAAAAAAAATAAATAAAAATGATACCATTGACAATAACATAAAACGTCTACTACTGAGAAACTGTCATAGCCAGGAGGAGCCTAAGGAGACATAGTAATTAAAGGTAATGTGGGGGCTTCCCTGGTGGCGCAGTGGTTGAGAGTCCGCCTGCCGATTCAGGGGACATGGGTTCG
>NW_006782029.1:1846593-1865011 GCF_000442215.2 Lipotes vexillifer | reverse complement strand
ACCAAAAAAAAAAAAAAAAAAATGACATCCCAGAACAGAAAAAGAACATTAGTTAAACACTAAGGAGATCTGAATAAAGTGTGGACTTTAATTTTTTAAAAAACTAGCAGGGCAAGTTATCTTCACCTTGGGCCTCTAAGTACAAGTTTATAGATGAATTTTTAATTCAAATAAGATGGCCAGAAACCAATGAAAAATATAACTTTTTTTTCTCTTACACTGAGGTTGTGGGGTTTTTTTCACCTTGACCATAAATAAGGATTAAGCAACTTCTCCAACTTATTCTTTTTGTAAGTGAGCGACGGACATGTAAGCACGTGATGAGACAGTGAGCATCAGTGAGAAGGGAAATCAGAGTCTGCAATAGGAGACTGCCAAGGCCAGCCTCCTCATTTAGTGAACAAAGATTTATTTAGCAAACATTTCTTAACCACTTCATAAAGAAAAAAAAAGCAAATATTGCCATTTCATTGGACTATTTTAAAAATGTCTCTCAGTAAAGTTTTGCTGCTGGCTTGATTATATATCTTGCACAGTCTTTCTGAGGTTTATTTCAACATATTTATGCTTTATTATTGTTGCAAGTATGAATGAAATGATTTTTTCATTACATTTTCATACACACACACACACACACACACACACACATGAAAATAACTAATTTTGTTTTTTTATCCCGCCAACTTTGTAAACACTATGTCTAAATGTTTTTGGTTATTTTTCAAATTTTTAGATAAACAAGTACATTGCCTGCAAGTAAAAAAATTAAAGGACTGAAAATCTCAAGTGTGATGACCATATGGAGCAACTGCTGTTCGGTGCGTAAATTTGTACAACTACTTAAAAAACATTATCTAGCAAAGTTGAAAATATGCGTGGCCTATGACCCAGTAAGTTGACTCTTAGCACTTACCCTGGAAAAAAATCATGTAAATATGCATCAGGATATAAGTAAAGAATATTCATAGCAGCATTATTCATAATAGTCCCAAACTAGAAACAGCCCAAATATCCCTTAAGATTGTATGGATAAATATGTTGTTATCTGTGCTTACAATAGGGATGTTAATAACAATGAAAAGTAAGAACCACAACTGTATGCACAAACAGGGATAAATCTCACAAACACAGTGGTGAGTGAAATAAACTCAACTCCAAAGCATACATATTCCATTTATATAAAATTTAAAAATAGGCAAAAGTAGACTGTATTTTAGGGTAAAATTATAAAGAAAAGTGAGGAAGTGATTACCATAAAATTCAGGATAGTGGTCACCTGCAATAAGCAGGGTAGGAGTTATGTCCATGAAGGGGTGCACAGGATTGTGATCGGTGGTGAGGCTTCCAGAATGTTGCAAAATCTGACTGTTTTTATTGGTTGGTAGTTACATGAGTATTTGCTTTAATTATTCTAAAATTTGTGCTACTGTTCTGTGCACTTTTGTGTATGATTGTTATACTTAATAATAAAAGAGGTTAGTAAACAACAATCAAAACTGTGCACGTATACTTACTCTTATCTAAATCATTTAGCTGCTAATCCTGAACAATAGCAACCACAAGAGTATAATGTTTTCCCATACTTCTTACTTGTCTAAGTCATAATGAAAATAAGCAGAATTGGACAATAAGAAGAAGATGAACAGAAATTCAAACTCATTCTGGGCAGTAAGTATCCCTTCAATCTGGTATGATAAATGTATATGAGTGGCTCTCAAAGTGTGGTCTGAGGACCCCAGGGGTTCCCAGATACTCTTTCTGGGTCTTCAAGATCAACCATTTTCCAACTGCATGTCTGTGTGAGACTGGATTTCCTTCAAAGACTTGAATCAGAGCGATGCATCACAACAGATTGAATGCAGTGCAGATATGAGAACCCAGCTGCCTTCTATTAAGCCAGGCATTCAAGAGATTTGCAAAACTTTAAGACTTTTTTGTTAATTTTTTTTATTTTGTAAACTGTAGTTATTTTTCATAAAAGTATGTTTTTATGTTAAGATATAATGGGTTTTTGTTATTTTTAAAAGGATAAATATTTAAAGCATTCTCAGTTTTAATTTCTAACATGGTAAATATCAATGAATATAACCTGAATAAATACAATCTCTTTGAGGTCTCAATAATTTTCAGAGTATCAGTGGGTCTTGAGACCAAAACATTTGCAAACTGCTGATGTTGATAATATTTACAAGTACCTATTTGGGTGGTTAACTAAAGATGAGTATTATGGGTTTACAATAACATTCATTTTTTTCTTTGGTTTTCTTGGTTGTTGTATTCAAATCACAGGATAACAAATGTGACACTTTTTCCTGACCTTGGGTAGCAACTGTGGTGTGAAATTACATTTGTAGTAGTAAAGTCCATTAAAAAAGGCTGAGGCTGGGAGGTAATGAGGGCACAGGAGAGGAGGAAGAGCTTGGTTCCAAAAAATACTCTCCACACTCATCAGCGATAACCTCACCAAGAGTCCTAATTTCACTGGAGAAATTTTGCTCCGCGGCCTAGAGAGTTCCTGTGAAACTTAGGGACCACGATGGAGAAGTCTGTATCCAGCCTGAGGGAAGAGTCTGTCTTCCCAGTCTTCCACCTGCGGCCTCGCTCTCACCCTCACTCAGCACCCAAGGCTGATTCTGCCCAGGC
This sequence comes from Lipotes vexillifer, assembly GCF_000442215.2. Lineage (NCBI taxonomy): Eukaryota > Metazoa > Chordata > Mammalia > Artiodactyla > Lipotidae > Lipotes > Lipotes vexillifer. The sequence continues at coordinate 1,862,368 of NW_006782029.1, read as the reverse complement.
TGGGGCTTCCCTGTATCCACAGCCAACAGCTGGTGACGCACAGACCTCCACCTTCAGGCCTCCAACCTGGTGTAAAGAAGTTGAATATGCAGATAAGATCTAAGTGCCACTGGTTTCAGCCTCTTCTCTCTTCCCCTTTCTCACACCCTGGATGTCTTGTCACAGGGCCCTGCCTAGTTCTAGCGAACTCCCCCAGCACGTGCACAACCAGAGGATCCTACACTCTGCACACCCCGTCACCCTCAGAATGCTCCCATCAAAAGGTTGATGGCCCAGGAACACGCAGGAGCTGTCCATCCCGTGTCTCTCACTGTTTGCTGCCAGGACCCCGCTGCTGCTGGACACTCCAGATTGGCCCTCTCTGAACATGCCCCCATCTGCATCAAGCCTGGATTTACTTTTCCCTTCAAATTCCAGGCCATTCTCTGAGCTGGATTTACTTAATTCTTACAATCACTCTCAGGGGTGGATTGAGGCAGGCCAGCCTAAGGTTGAGAAGAGAATTAAATGGGCAACACATTTCCAGCAGCTGCTGAACAAGCATCAGCTGCCTTCCCTCTGCTAACACGTGGGCACGTCTTACTGTATGTGTTCTGTGTGAGTTTCCTGTCTCTGAAGCAGTTTCTGAATCTTCTTTAAAGTGAAAGAGCGAAAGCAAAACCCTCTACATAGTTCAAACTTACAAGTAACTTTAGCTTTCTTTCATCTTCAGGGATTGTGTAATGAACCGGAAATGCAAAAATAGCAACGAACTTGAGGCAACAAGTGAAGGAAACCAAATGCAAGTTGCCAAACTGGATTTGGAGATTGAGGTTGGGATTCCCCTCTGGCCTAGTTTCTTGGCTGAGTTGAGTGCACAGAGCAGAGGATTCCTCCGACTGCCTGCAAGATGCCTGTGTCATTCTGGTGGAAACTTTTAGCTCCTAAACTCAAGGGATAAGCAAGAAACCAGTGGAGGAAGGGGCGTCCTTGTAGACAGCTGGCGTGTGAGCCAAGTATGAATGCTTCTGTCTGGAACTCTGGGATATTTGTTGCAACACACTTGGCCCAGTCATCCCAGTGAATGGCTATTTCTCCTCTCCCTTGTCCAGTGGTTGACCTGGCACTAAAATGCCTCCTGAACAGCTCTCTTGGAACTGCCTCATCTTCCTGACCACAGACCCAGAACATCAGGAACTAATCTTCTAACCAGGTTCAAATAGAAGAGCTAATAAGTAAGGAGCACTTAGTAACTGCCTGGCACCATTCTGAGCATCTTACATAAATTAAAGCAATTAATCCTCACCACAGTTTTATGACGTGGTTTTATGATGATCTCAGTTTAACAGCTAAGGAAACTGGACCAAGTTCTCCCTCCCTCTGGTACGAAATTTAACAATAGCATCCTGGTCTCCAAGTTTCAGCAGGAGCATTCAAGGCCTGGTGTAACTTTCCCATCTCTCATTTCAAGATCCCTGGTAGGGAGGAAAACCTGGTCTTGTTCCTAGCCCTTATTTTTTTTTTATTTCTTAGTTTTAAAAAATGTCCAATTTTGTCAACGCTTTGATTTAGCTCTTGCTTCCAAATGGCCTGCACAGTGTCTCTGGCCCTTTTCTCATTGTCCAGTTCTTTAAGTGTCTTTCTATATCCATCCATCAGTCCTAAAGTACCCATTCTTGGATGTCTCTCCATTTTACAATGCGGCTCCAGGCCTATGCGTTTGCCTTGCAAATACAGTGCTTCCATTAGAACACTTATCATTCTGTTGTGTAACTGATAGCTAATTTTTCTCTCCTCCAGCAGATTAGACTTTTAAGTCTGAATTTCGTATGCTCAGTCGTTAGCACAACACCCAGCCCATGGTAGGAATTTAAGTATTGTTGATTGAATAAATGCTATGCTAGGAATATGTGGTTTGATGAGCTTCTGACTATCAAATTGCAAGGGGTTGTCTCAGCACTGTTTGCTGAGGCTTCATTTCATAAGTTCTCCTGGCAAGAATTCGAGCACCTGATATATTCCTGAGCACATTGCTAGGCAATGTAAACAAAGGGAGAAAAATAAAAATCAAAACAGAATACAGATTGAGATTGACATATATACACTAATACGTATAAAATAGATAACTAATAAGAAACTGCCATATAAAAAATAAATAAAATAAAATTCAAAAAAGAAATAGAATACAATTTGTTTTGATAAAACTTAGATACTGTTTTAGACAAGTTTAGCTCCAGTGCATGAGGATCTTCTTAGACTCTTTTCACCATGGTGTGCTGTCCAAAAGAAAAAGAAATTCATTATCAAAAGTCTTTAAAGAGCAATATAGGTGGTCACTGAAGTGTCTTGGAGAGCAAACTGGGAAATTATGTCATAAAACTATTCAATAAAACATGTTTAGTTCCTATTTTAATAGGACATGGAAAAGATGGAAAGTCAATTCACTTTACAAGGTTATTATAACCTGGTAAACAAAATCAGAGGAGAAAATCATAGGACATTCATTATGGTCACCACTATATCCTGAGGGCAACATACAACCTGGCTTAGACGATGTTTATATTTACTTCTAACTAGAGTATCATAATGACTCTAACTAGTGTATCATATCATTTACATAATGATGTAAATGAATAGCACCATTCTTTAATCAGTTTGCACATTCAGGCTCCGTGTTTCTTTTTTAAGAATAAAAAAATATAAAAATTTTTCTATGGTAAAAATTTATTTAATGCACAAAGCAAAAAATAAATACAAAGAAAGTGTTTTTTTGCTTAACCACAATTTAAAAGTGCACATAATATTGTACAAACAAAAAATAAGTTAAAACTTTATAAATAGTTAAATAAATAAATTTTTAAATAGATAAATAAATCATCTGTAAGGAACTAGTGCCTGCAGAGTTGAACATGATGTTGCTTAATATTCCTGAAAACACTTGACAAATTAATTCAATTCAGGACATGATGAGAGCAGAAATGAGCGTCTTGGCCATGGCAGCACAGGTGGAAGTGTGGTCTCGTTAGTGAGAATCATTTCCGTGTTGAACCAGGTGTGTGTCATTCCTTCCTCCTGAGTCTTTCTGGCAAGTTTGTTGATGAAGAGAAGGATCTCATGACTTCTGCTCTGACAATCTCCCAGGCACAAGGGCTGTATTTCTTCTCTTGCAGATAGACAGTGATTCTGTGGAAGTATTTCCTCACAGCCAGGATGGAGTCCTCCTTCAGCAGGGGAGTCCCTTCCAGCCCCGCCTCCTGCATCAGACAGGCTTGCAGGTCAGTGAGCTGCTGATAAAGTGCAGTGCAGAACTTGTCCAGGAGGGTCTCATCCCAAGCGGCAGCCGAGCCCTCTGTGCTGAAGAGCTGGAAGGTCTGTTGGATCATCTCGTGGACGACAGCCACGGCTTGAGCCTTCTGGAACTGGTTGCCTCCAAACGCCTCCTGGGGGAATCCAAAGTCATTTCTGTCCTTCAGGCAGGAGAAGGGGGAGATTCTCCTCATTTGCTGCAGGAGCATCAGGGCCCTCGTGTTAGCCAGGCTGTGGGTCTGAGGCAGGTCGCAGCCCAGAGAGCAGTTGGAGCTGCAGCTGAGCAGCACCAGGGCCAGGAGTAAGGACACGGTTGGGGCCATCGGGGACCCTGCAGATGCTGCCGGGCTGGCTGTGGGGACTCTGTGAACCCTGCTCTCTGGGTTCTCTGAAGACCTTCCTTCAGGCCTGGGTCTTAAATGGGAATGGATTGGTTTCCATTTTCTGAACGTTCCCTCTTACTTTCTACTTCTGTTTTTGCTTTTCATTTTGCACTCTCCAGATAGGTTAGGGCAGCGTTTCTCAACCACTGTTTTTCATCCTTGCCTCCCCTTCTCCTGCCCACAGAACCTTTCTAGATATTTTTTTTCCATATGACCCCCCTATGAAATTTTGATACACAGATATACTGTGTACATCGATATGTACTCCATGCATATCTCTACTTTATAAATAGAAAAAGAAAGTGAAAAGTTTTTTCTTTTTATTCGATGCAGGGGTGAGTATGACAAAAATATTTAGGCTAAAAATTAACTGTAAAAGCTACTGCAATTAATTTAACATTTTGGTTAAGTGTGCAGAACGACTTTTAATGTAATACATTTACTTAATAAATAGGAATGTATCAAATTACATATTCAATAAAAATCTATACAAATACTTCATAAGAATACCAATGTATAGATATATTTAAAAATCTATCAAAACTGCTAAAACCATTGAAAATTTAAATGATTTTCTTAACATTTATTTTTAAGTAATTATTAGTTTTGATTCATATCCTAAAATGATTTCTAACTTCACTAGCTGCTGGATATTCATCTAGATATTGTCAACAACTTTTTCTCTTTAGGACTAGATGTAATTATTGATCTCCTAGATAACTTTTTTAGAATTAAATAATAAAATACAACCTATTTGTGCTTCATTCCCGATGCCCACATCACACTGAGGCTCAAACATAAGCAAAATCCACACGACAGACAAGGACAGCTCATAAGTAAGCAGAGGCCACCTCTCACATTATGACTTTGAGTTCAAGCATATGATGGAGAGACAGTCCTCTAATGAAACATCAAGCCACCATAGCTTGTAGCACTGATCCTGCATATTGTGTATCTTCCATGCACTCAATGTCAATGCCTCTCGTCTCATACACATGAAAACCCAAAGAGAAAAGTGAATACAAAGGAATGAGATTTCGCTGGATAGGGTTGAGCTTTGGAGTGCCACCCACCATTGTAGTAGCGAAGATTTGTTCGCACCTCTAAGAACTAATGTTTGCACCCGTGGGAGCGATCTGCTCCCAGATGATTTAGGAATCCTCATCGATTTGAATCTTTCTCTGTATTTTTGCATGGAATTTCAGATTCCCCAAAGGACTCTCAGAGGTTCCAATCCAAGCCTATTCTTTTCAAACAAAAGAAAACCATCTTTGTAATTAATTGAGAACTGGATAAATATTGATTGGTATCATGGAAAGAATTAACTTTCAACTCTGATCATGAATTCTTTTATTTTGCAGTGGATGTTCTGTGGCCTCAGCCCTCCCTAATTCCGGTCTTTCAATAAATAACAGGTATGTGACTATCTTTGGCAAATCGGCTCTGTAGCAACTGGACTCTTTCGTATTCTCTGTGGTGTCCTCAGCGCCAGGCCCAGTGTAATCACGCAACAGGTCCTTTTAACTAAAGCAGTTTCTCAGGTGTTCTCCTTCCCCTGGAAGGCGGTTACGAATGACCAAGCTATTTTCCTTTACCACGGTCATATTTGCTGGGATTATAATAGACAGTGGCTAGTATTCCCACTCTACTCCTACTGGTATCAGTCACGCCTACTGAGTTTGTTGCTAAAACCACTAGGATTCTCTTTCCTTTAAGGTGCATACGGCTCTGGGGATTCAAGTTGTAAGAGCAGCACAATTTTCAGCCTTCGCCCGGCACTCTATTAAACTCAGGAGGACAGCCTCGTCGCTAATTTGTCCTCTACTAGGTCATGACAGAAAATAACCAGCTTGGTGTCACATACAGAGCCACGTATCTGAACTCAAACTCCCCCTGATTCACACAGGTCACAGCAACCAGACAATGAACCACGTTACTCTTCGGTGGATCTTTACGGATGTGGCAATTGCTACCTATATCCTGAGATTCTTTGGAGACTCCTCACAAAGAATGATGAACGATCATTTTCATCCTGTGCCTTCATTCCCTTTCAAGGGACGATGGGGTCCATTTCAGTTTGATTTCCAAATTCTGACACATAATAATTAAAGCATTGCTGCAGGTTGAAAATCAAGAGTTTGGATTCTGAGTCCTCGGTCTTCTCTTTTGACCTGATAAATGGCTCATTCTTCTTTATTTACATGAATATATTCTCTCTTCTGGATGCCAAGACATGTAGCCTTCAATGCCCTTTCTGGTCTGAATGTTTCCGTCCCCACAAAATTCGTATTTGGAAGTGCTAACCCCCAAAGTGATGGTATCAGGTGGCGGGCCCTTTGGGACTTGATTAGGGTGTGAAGATGGAGGCCTCACGAATGGAATTAGTGCCCTTATCAAAGAGGTCAGAGATAAATGCCTCCCTCTCCTGCTGTATGATGATACAAGGAGAACTCTGCAGTGTGAGACCTGAAGCAGGCTCTCACCAGAACTGGACCACGTGGACACCCAGATCTTGGATTTCTAGACTCTAGAACTGTGAGCAATACATTTCTGCTCTTTACAAACTCCCCAGCCTATGCTCTTTTGTTGAGGAAGCCCAAATAGTAAGACATGACCTGACCTACTGTGTCCTCAGAAGACCTCCCAGAAGTCTGTAAAATACCTAAAGCGAGAGGCACCATCTTACCCAACCCCGTTTCCTAGACAGCTAGTCCCTGTCATTTCAGGAGCTCAATCCATACTCATGAAGGGACCAGTGATGATAGCAATAGGCGGAGGCACAATACCAACATATATTAGATAGATATGATATGAGAGGATGATAATCTACAGAGACTTTGGAAATTCTTCATGGTTCTGCAAGGGAAGAGATAATGGAATATTGTGTGAGATATTTTTTTAAAGATCATTTGCAGGAATATTTTCTTCAAGTTTGCATTTTCAGTACTTAGAAGATCAGGATGAGAATCATGGGCCTGGACGCAAGTGGAAGAGCCGCTCTCCATTTTTTCTTCAGTCATCCTCAAGTACTTACAAGCAGCTGCCTGATCATACTTTTCTCGTCTCCCTCAGGCAATAAGGAAACAACTTGTGTCGACATTTGTGGATATTTTCCTCGTAGGCTATGCCTTTAGGCATCAACTTGAATGCTTCTTTCCAACAGTCTATGATGCTGTGAACTCTGAGTGACATCCGTGTCATCTTCCCCAAGCTGAACTTGTGGAATAAGAATTTGGGTCTGATTGTGGGTTTGTTTGTTTTTTTAAATTTTCTTTATTTCAGCAAATGAACAATAAAAATACATGAAATCATAATACCACTGAGTCTGAGAATAAATACCCAAACTTGACTGTTTTTCTTTCTTTTAAGGCAGAACTAGAGGATGAGATTTTTTTTAAACTTTTTATTTTATACTGGAGTATACTTGATTAACAATGCTGTGCTAGCCTCAGGTGTACAGCAAAGTGATTCAGCCACACACGTTCATGTATCCATTCTTTCTCAAACTTCTCCTCCCATCTAGGTTGCCACATAATATTGAGCAGAGTTCCCTGTGCTACACAGTAGGTTCCTGTTGGCCACCCATCCCAAATATAGCAGTGTGTCCATGTCAATCCCAAACGCCCCAACTATCCCTCCCCCACCCTTCCCCCCTGGTAACCATAAGTTTCTTCTGTTAGTCTGTGGGTCCGTTTCTGTATTGTAAATAAGTTCATTTGCATCATTTTTTTTAGATTCCACATATAAATGATAGTTCTCTTTCTCTGTGGGTCAGATTGTTTTTTAATGAAGTGTGTGCAAGCAAGAACATTACTTGTTCCCCTCCACCCCACCCCGAACTTCATTAGGACAAATAGTGTAAAGATGAAAAGTGGTCTTATGCACTGAACTTGTCTCCTCGTCCATTAATCATCCAATAATTCCCCAACTTCTTTGCAGTGAGATTTCCACGAGGATAAATCCAGGCCATGTAATGTGAGCAGAAGTGCTCTTGCCCTGTATAGTCCTGGCCCTTGAAAACGTCCCATGTGATGCACCAGACTTTTTCCCTTTACCACTGAGTGGAGTAGACTCAAATGCTGCAGAAAAATTTGGAGTCACCTGTTGGTGATGGAAAAATCCACAAAACAGGGGGTACCCATGTCCCCGAATCACTCTTTGGAGAGCAACTTAGAACATCCATCTGATCGGGAATGCCTGCCTTGTGTTCTTATACCAGGGAAAGATAAGATTCTATTATGATCAAATTCCTGACAGCATTCTGTTTACCCGTTACAGCAGTCAGCATTAAGTTACCTGACAAATATCTCTAACACCACACTATCCAAAAAACCTTTCTATACTTCCTATGTTGAAAATAGCAAATACCCCTCCCAAAACTTAAAGTGATCTTTTAAATTACGTTACAAAATTATTTATACAAGAAAAGAGATTGTGTTCTGTCAAAACCTTCTTTAAAATCATGATTTTCATTTCAGACATTTTTCAGCCTGTGAGGAAACACAAGTCGAGATTGCTTTGGACTTGAACACTAATGTAATTGAATGAGAAGTGTCACTAGTATAAAAAATATTCTGCATTTATTGACATTTCTTTGAGGATTCTTACGTAAGGGAAAGGCACTTTTCAATTTCCACTCTGACAACCTCCCAGGCACAGGGGCTGTATTCCTTTGCCTTCAGATAGACATGGATTCCATGGAAATACTCCCGGGCAGTAAGTCCCAAATCTCGACAATCCAGATTGTCTTTTTTCATCTGCTCCAGTCGGTGCAGCCTCAGATGAAGGCTAGAGAGAAGTTTATCGAGGAGAGTGTTGTTCCAGGCAGCACGGCTGTCCTCCGTGGTGAAGAGGTTGAAGATCTGCTGGAGCATCAGATGGTGGTGACAGGTGCCTTGAGCCATCCGGATTGGGGTGATATTCTCTCTTTTCCAAGGAAATTTGAAGTCGGTTCTGTCCTTTAGGCACCACTGAGAGGGGATCCTTTGCATCTGTTTCAAATGTTGGAAGACGTCCTTGTTTTCCTGGCTATGGCTTCTAGGCAAGTTCCAGCCAAGAGAGTAAGCACGGATGGAGCAGAGCATCACTCCTGCCACTAGCAAATCGATCTGGACCATTAAGAATGAGTGAGTCACTCCACGGCCGCCAGGAGACGCGTGGGCACCGCCAAACAATTAGTGGGAAGCTTCCTTCCCTGGAACTGTGGACAGCGCCCTTCCCTAGGCGGCCGGTAGAGGGCGCAGGGTTTGTTTGGGAAACGCCGACTCTTGAGTTTGCGGTCTGCAGCTGTCTCTCTCCTGCAGCTCGAGAGACGGGGCGAAAAGTAGCCACTGAGGCTGCTTTCATACTCAGCATAGTGCGCGCAAAACCTTCGTTTTCTCGGTGCTGAGTGCCGAAGAGGAAGCCTCGTCGCGGCCTCGCCAGAGACATTTTTGTCTGGCTGGGAACAAGAACCTTGCATTTTCCGGCTTCCCCTGAGTTTTGCGCTTTATTTTCTCACAGAAACTTGAGCGAGGCAATTTTGGGGAAAGAAGCCTTTTTCTGAGCGGTCTGAGGTGGGGAATCAGAGCGATTCCCAGCCTCAGAGAAAGGGGAGCCGATTTTTCAGATTCGGGCTCGTTTCTGGCGCGAGACAGCGAAGGCCCAGAGAAAGGGGAACGCGGCGGCGGCGGCGGCGGCGATGGGACGACAGGACGGTGTTGGGGGACGCCCTGAGGGGTGAGTCGGAGCGCGGCCACCACCGGGGCCGAGGACGCGGGAGCTGAGCGCCCCTGTAGATGCTCTGGGACTTCATGGTGTCTTTCAAGGATTCAGCGATAAAGTGAGGGAGAAAAGTATTGAATATCTGAAAAGTAGGAATATTAAAAAAACTCACAGCCTTTTATTTTTTACATTTTAAAATTAATTTTATATTTAACTTAATTCATATCATATTTACATTAAATATTTTAAATGTTTCATATTTTTATAAATTCATGTTAAAATATTTTCAATATTAAGCATAGAATATTAAAATATATTTTCATATTAAAATATAGCATTTTATTAAACTTTATTTAAACTGTATTGTCTTTATACTAAAGTAAGTATTTAATATAATTACTTATTTGTTTATTTATTTGAGGCAGGGTTTATTTATTTTAGGCTGGGTTCAGTCTTCATTGCGGTGCGCAGGCTTCTCATTGTGGTGGCTTCTCTTGTTGAGGAGCACAGGCTCTAGGTGCGCAGGCTTCAGTAGTTGTGGCTCACAGGTTCCAGGGCACAGGCTCAGGAGTAGCAGCACATGGACTTGGTTGCTCCTCGGCATGTGGGATCTTCCTAGACCAGGGCTCGAGCCCGTGTCCCCTGAGTTGGCAGGCGGATTCTTGACCACTGCGCCACCAGGGAAGCCCCAAGTATTGAATACAGTTTTACTTTTCTATCTTTAATGGAAGCCAACTCATTAATATTTTCAAGATTACTTTTTCACTTGTTTTTAATTGAGGGAATTACCATGTTTGACAATTTCTAATGACCCCGTGATAGTCTTAACTGATTTTTAACTCATGTTCCTGAAATGTCTTTCCCAGGACCTCACCTTGACTATAAGGTTAGAAAGAAGAGTTGGTGTGTACAAGCAATGGAGGACATTCAGCAGGTCAGACTTTTTCATTTTTCTTTAGTAAGAATTTTGTACACTAAGTGGAATTTGCCCAGGTTTCATTTCCATCATGAAGGCTTACTTTGTAAGACTGTCAGGGCCATGCAAATGGAGGTCAACTTCATTTCTTTACTTAAAATTTTTATATTTTGTTCCTCGTGCATATTTTGGTATTAATTTTCATTTTAAAATATTGCATTAAAACATCCTTTATCTTGATGACTTAGATTTGGTGCCTTCTTACCATTCGTGCTTAAGAGAAGTACTAGCTTAACGTTGCCCTAATGCTAACCCAGGAAATAGCTTTTGAATTAGAGTATTGTGCTGTTCCATGGCTGAAAATCTAGGAATGCTTTAATTCTCCTCATCTCTCCCCCATATATATATTTCTTACCGTTTTCCTGGTCTCTACAACATTATTTTAATGTCTTTTTCTTTTAAGGAAGAAAAAACCCTTTTGACTGCCTTCATCTGATTTTCTCAACTCACACCCCCTTGGCTATGGAAAACACAAATCTGATCTTTTTCTCTGAGGTTATGTGTCTGTTTTTAAGGTACAATTTAATCTGTGTCTTAAAAATTAACACCAGAGGTGGTCTGAAACAAAATAAGGGGAGGAAAAGGACTATTTATCTCATTTATACTAGTCACAGAGCAGCCTTTTTTTTTTTTTTTTGTGGGGAGGAGGTCAAAACATTTTCTTAGATGCTGCAAAGAGCTTCAGCTGCCCTAGGATTTCTCTCCTTAGTGTACGGGGCACTGCTCTAAGGGTGGAGACTAGGTCTCTACTCCTTCGCAGGCCTACAGGCAATCCCTCTCCTAGAGTTTGCATTTGGGGGCCTCAACATGCAGACCCCTGAGTGTTATGGAACCTGTAGTCAGAGCTTCTCTTGGCTGGGCTGAGGGTGGACTATACAGGTTACCATTTGTTATATTAATACAAAAGGCTGCTATCATTCACTCTGTTCAGATTCTCAGCCTGTACTTTGCAAACTTTATTTTATTTGATCTAGGCAAAGTCTTGTGTGACCACAACTAAAGTTGTCTCCATTTTTTAAAAGAGGAAATGAAAATCTGATGTCATTTAAATTCAGGAGCCCCAGATTTTTGTCAGAGTGGAGCTTTCTGCTGCTCCCAGGCCCTCCTCTTCATCAGCTCTGAGCACTGGCCCTCAGCTGCACTGAGCACGTGGTGCTTCCTTCATCCTAATCCTGCCTCTAAAGTCTGTCCTCCCTGCTCCCTGGAGGGCAGTCACCATCCCTGCCTCACTTTCCTGGAATCCGCATTGCCAAGCGCATCGTCACATATGTTCGCAGTCAGAACATTTCTGGTGACAGAACGAAGAGAACTGCATGAATTCACCCTTGCTGTTCATTTTTATGTCACCATTATCTGTAAACTGTCAGAAAATGTGAGCTATGGTCCTGTAAAGAAATGTGGAAGAATTTAAATCTAATGTATGAGTCCCTTTAGAGGAGAATGCAGAGAGGTGAGGCTAGTTGTATTTTGGTGCAATTTAAGAAGTGGCAAAATAGAGTACAGGGTCAAACCACTAAGTATTCGTGTTAGAACTGAAAAGGAGATATATTGAGACTCAGGTTTTTATTTCAACCTTGGGTCTCATTTAGATGAATACATCCTATTGGATTGATACTCTTTCATGTTCCAGGAGTGTGTTTAATTTCCAGTGTAATAAAAGAACTGAAGTTGTGACATTCTATGTTGCCCATAAATGGCCTATTTAAGAATCTCATTTGCAGGCAGGTACTCAGAGCAGCTGGATACAGGCTCCCACAGCCAGACACCTGCATCACCAGGCTCACCGGGGCCTGCCACCCTCCTCACTGAGGACACCCAGGATGATGTTCTCCAGCCCTGTCTGCACCCTTAGCTGTCGCCTGGCCCAGAACCACAGGCTGCCAAAGCAGGAGACCCTCACAGTCCTGCCCCTAACAGGGAGAATCTTCTTTGTTTTCCTGCCTGAAGGACAAGAAGGTTTTCAGGTTCCATCAGCACCAGCTTGCTGACAGCCAGTTCCAAAGCGCTCAGGCTGCCTCCTTCTCCATGAGTCGATACAGCACTTCTCCATCGTCTTCAGCACAAACAGCTGAAATTCCTCAGTGGGCTTGATCAACAGTGGGAAGACCTGGAGGCTAGTTTGGTGCAGGAGATGGAGAGGAAAAGACCCTGCCGGGCAATGAGGCCTCCAGCCTGACTCTGAAGAACTTCCAAAGGACCAGGCTCGATCTGAAAAGAAAGTCCACAGCTGCTGTGCCCAGGACAATATGAGAGTGGAAGTTCAGCCGTGAAAATCAGAGTGTGCTTTCCCTGTACGTTCAACCTCAGAGAACCCAGGAGTGGGAAAAGGAGACCTGGACCCAATCTCCTACAATGGAGTCTTCTCTGCTTAGAGGTGGCCTCGAGCACGTCAATATTCACTCAGTTCAATGACTTTTCTTCTGACTCAGTTGTAAATGCATCGAGTCATCTCAGCACATTGTTTTTCAACAGTAAGTGGAAACAATACTTTTGAATGGAGTGAACATTTATTTTTAATTTGTAATAATTAGAATTTATTTCTCTATGATGATTGTTATATTTACCACATTTATTCTTCATATTATGATATGGTCAGCTTTGTGTCCTGTTTTCCTTTGCTTTGGGGGTGCAAAGGGAATATTTTAAGTGTTAGGTTTAACTCATACTCTTAAAGAAAATCAGAGTGTCCTTAAACCTTTAATCTGCCTTAAAATCCAAAAGGATTTTAGTGTTTTAGGATTTAGTTTTATTCATTTCATTGGTTCTTAAAATATTTTGAAGTATCTCTGCTTTCAGGATTTTACTTGTGGTTTTTAATATATTGGTAGATAAAACAAAGATATTACTTTCTTAATGGAGCACTCTGTCACAGAAGACAGGCCTTAAAGAGTAAAAAATTAGCTTGAAACCCTTTCTAGGTTATGAAGGAGATGCACAAGGCATTATGACAGGTTATAGCAGCTGGAGCTATTCTCTTTTACTTGTTCTTTCTTGGAGAAAGCATGTGTAATGGTTGCTGATTCCGTTTCAGCAGCTGCATGATCAATAAACTGTGAAATATATTATAGAACCATGGAATTTAAACTTCAGCAAAGAAGTGTGAATATCCCTTGTATTGTTGGCACTGGGGTTTGTGCCAGGTACAATGAAAATAGTAGACACATTGCCCGCTGTCACAGAGCTTGCAGTCTGGTGGGGATATGGGTAACTAGGTGTTCAATGAAAGGAATGCTAATGCTGTGACAGGGAAAGTACAGGTTCTTGGGAGCATGTGGGCTTGCATGGATCAGGGAAAGCTTCTGTAAGAGCATTTGGTAAGCTGGCATCCCAGGGTTCTGCAGGAGTTTGCCAGGTAATTGCATGATGGTCAAGTTTGGCCATGTATGGAGATCATCTAGGGTAGCAGGTAAATATGAGGGTTTGGAGCTAGTGACATTTGTTTGGAGATGTGAACCTGGGTAAAGACATGCATATGGAAGTCAACAGTCATAGAGAGGACGTTTGGAACTATTTGGGAGGTTGAGAGTATATGTGCAGAGAGGATAACGTGTGGGACTAGCATAGATCTTTGAGGAACACCAATTCCCTAAGATGAGAGTGGGGAGTCAACAAAGGAAGGAGAGAAGGAGGGGCAGAAAAGCAGAGGATGGTGGTGCCACGGAGACCAGATGAGCGTCAGACCTTAAGATGGCGGGTATAACAACAAGTATCTGATGCTTCGGACACGTCAGCCAAGGCTGCTTCACATTGATCTCGAACCTCCGTAAGATGTAGCTTACTGGCAATATCTTATGACCTAGTAAGTATCTTAAGAAATTCATCTCAATTTTCAAGATATTTTTTTCCTCTCATTTGTTTTAAGCAAGGGTCTTAGAAGACCCTTAAGGCTTCATAGATTAAGCATTCAGCTTTATATATATAATCAGGGTTTTTCATTGGAGAGTTTTATTCACTACTTCAAAATGTCATTTTATATGGATAAATTGCATAAAAATTTGTAATCTGCATCAAAATGCTTTTAGTTTCAGCATGATGTAAGTTTAAACTTAATATATTACTTTCTACTTAATATTGATAAATATCTTCTGTGCCAATGCACGGATTGCATTTTGTTTTGATGCCCACTAGAGATCCATAGGTAATTGTAATCTAGTGTTTGGTACATCTGTGAGCATATTTCATTTGCTAGTAGAATTTAAAAATTTGTTTGTATGCTTTGCACAATGCTTAAAAAGATGATCCTATTTTAATTCACAGAGGTAGAATTTTTGCATAACAAAATTATGAGCTCAGTAAGGCACAAATATGGCATTATATCAGTATCTTTTGGGGACTTCCCTGGTGGTCCAGTGGTTAAGACTTCTCCTTCCAATGCAGGGGGTGTGAATTCGATCCCTCGTTGGGGGGCTAAGATCCCACATGCCTCAGGGCCAAAAAACCAAAACATAAAAAAAGACAGAAGCAATATTGTAACAAATTCAATAAAGACTTTAAAAATGGTCCACATCAAAAAAAAACCTTAAAAAAATATGTATCTTTTAAGTGGACATGAAATAATGGCTTTTACTCCTTTGTGCATACCTGTCACAATAACAACTATCGTTGCTATGTTTCATATGTCCCTGGTGCTTAAAATAATCTGCTCACTTAAGATAACTTTATGACTTGTTATATTCTCATTATATAGAGCATATAACATGCGATGGTATGTTGAATGGAATATAGTAGTCTCATTATCCCTATTCTAAAGCTGAGAAAACTGTACTATAGGAAAAAGAAAACAATTGCCCTAAATCATGCATGAAGCTGAAGGAGGACTAAGGAGATGCCGAGCTAACAAATTTACTGGTCACCTGAGAAGACAAGAGTAACCCGCAAGAGAAGATGCAGCAAGATTGTCATTTTCAAACAGTTTTACTGGCACAACGATGTTAAGTTTATTACATTGATCACTTTTATTAACAACTCTGAGGACCAATGATGTCCCTAACAGTGTGCAGGTTACTGGGTGGGAATAAGAAATGTAGCTGGAGAGTGAGCTGAGTGCTACGGTACCTGATGTAGATGGAGATCTCTTTCCTAAGCCTGATAAGACCATGCTGTTCCACTCCCGGGTTTGCTAAGACCCTATACTGCTCTGCCTCCCCTTTGGCCTCCTCTTGTCCCTGCTTGCTCAACCACAAACATGGCCAGGAGTTCTGCGTCCCTGCTGCTCCAGAGCCTGTCCCATGAGAAAGGAAAGGCGAAAAGTCCTCAGCTGTACACTTTCATTAAGGCTAAATTGAGAACTGGGGAGCTGAGCTGCTTTGCCCAGCCTTCATCAGGAGGCAAGGAGGCCTTGGAGTTAGATGAAAGTTATTCTCCGTCAAAATATTTGGGGTCCTCTGGGTTGTTCCATTTCCTTCTGAACGTGAGACCTCAGGAATGC
>NW_006782029.1:1837109-1846562 GCF_000442215.2 Lipotes vexillifer | reverse complement strand
GCCGAATTCCAGTGCTGTTTGGGGGGAATATGTGAAGTTTCTTGTCTCTGTTCCTAGAGGCTGATTGGGACATTTGGGAATCTATGTGCCTGTGCGACCCCAAACATTCCAACCCACGGCTGTTTACAGATTAGTATCATGATGGAGAAGGGGAAGGACTGGGAGGTCCAGTTCCTGAGACTCGTTCTTTAATGGATTTTCTCAATTTTTAAAGCCCCTCAGCATTTGTCAAGTTCCTATGCTTTTGTATTTGCTTTGTGAAGGGCTGTCTTCATCATGACACAAATGAAGGCGGCTGAGATGGTAGAGGGTGTGCAAGGCCACTGTCAGACTCCCTCCCTAACCTTCCTCTGCCTCAAACACTCAAAGTCAGCTCTCAGTCAGAACTGGAGATCCTCTTCTTTTCTCTAAACCCAGTTCCTAGACTACTGCATCCTTCCCCCAAATGCAGCAGCAGAGACAAAAGAAAACACTCTTTTTTAGAAGAAATAATTTACTTGTGAAGAATGAACTTTGCTGTTTTTGAGAGAGACCATTTTGTTTTCAGAAGATGCCTTACCCCAAGGCTTCCTTCCATATTCTGTTCTTAATGGGACTCCGTCGTGTCCACCTCTTGCTGGACTAGGACCCTGGAATTCCACAGGGCCAGCTAGCAAGAGGGATGCCTGAGATGACAGAAGATATGAATCACCTTTCTGAAGAGAGTGTGGGGCTGGTGTCACATGAGTGCCTTTCAGGTGAGCTCTGCAAACCAAAAATAGGATCCTGGGTGTGTCTAGCGAGAGTGGAAGCAAAGAGAGAGTGGAACATGCTGAGTAGACCGTTCTACTGGGAAGAGATTCTTTCAAGATTAATGCCCAGGAACTAGAATTCGAGGTCGGAGGTTCAGTGACATTAATAGTAAGGTCCATGTGTGTAGAGCGGTGTCATTTCAAAGCTCTTTCACACACATTGCCCCAGGCAATCACCACAACAATCCTGGGACTCTCCCAGACACAGACTATGAAACTTAGGGAGGTTAAGTTGTCTGAGTCATTACCCAAAATTCTGCCACCGAAACAGTCATTGTTCCACCACGTCTCACACTGTCACTTGATGGGTAAGTGCCATGGCCCAGCTTTCACATGGACGAGCAGAGCCTGGGTTAGAAGTGTCCCAGGTCCTGACTTCTTTGCTTTCTAGCTCTGAGTCTCTCCTCTGGGGGGGCCATTATTTTCTGAGAGTACAGGCTCTAGGAGGTGACATCGCCAGCAATTATAGACCTGGAACTGTATGGAGAAGAGAACTAAGGTCAAACCCGGGAGAGCCCAGGATTAGAGAGCAGAACCTTACCTTTCATAGCTCCTGCTTTTTTCTTCCTGATTCTGCGTCGCTGCTGAAAGACCAAAAAATGAAAGAGTTCAGAAGCTATTTTGTGCCTTTCTCATACGAAAGAAGCAACAAACATTATTAATGAAAAATGTTTGTGACTTTTTACGTTATTTGAGGTCTCTGTTATTTCCATAGTATTCATTTTTAAAGTAGATCCAGGTATTTTCTACTGATCCTTATTTCTGAAAGAATTTTTACTAATTCCCAGAAAGTCTTTCAGAAGTATAATACACAAGGACTTCCCTGGTGGCAGAGTGGTTAAGAATCCGCCTGCCAATGCAGGGGGCACGAGTTCAAGCCGTGGTCCGGGCAGATCCCACATGTCGCGGAGCAACTAAGCCCGTGTGCTGCAACTACTGAAGCCTGAGTGCCTAGAGTCCATGCTTCGTGACAAGAGAAGCCACCGCAATGAGAAGCCGGCGCACCACAAGGAAGAGTAGCCCCCACTCGCCGCAACGAAGACCCAATGCGGCCAAACATAAAATGTAAATAAATTTACTTTTTAAAAAAAGAAGTATAATACACAGAAATGGCAAGTATCTTCAACGTACAGCACAGGGAAATTTCACACACTGAATACACTGTGAAACTAGCACCCAAGTTAAACGTAATAGATTTTGCCCAGGACCTAGCACGTTTCTTATGTTGCCTTGCAGTTGCTACCTCAGAGCAGCTCTCCTTCTCCTCCCTGACGGTAGCCACTCTGTGACTCTAACAGTCCTGCTTATTTCTGACAGACACACTTTTATGCCTCTCGTGTATATTTACTCATTGAATCCTGAGAATAATCCTGTGAAAAAATACTGCTGTTGTCCCCATACTAAAGATGAGGAAACTAGGGAGCTTAGTGTTTGTGTTATTTGTCAAGGTCACACGGCTCTTAATAGCAGAGCTGGGATCCAGTGCCCTGAACCCTGGCTCCTTCTCACAGAGGTTTTGAAAATCCTAGAACTCTCCTTTAACTGTGCTCTCTTCCTGTGGCTTTCACTCTAACAGAAACCTTGAAGCTGGAAACCTGCACAGAACCAGAGCAGCTGTGTGGCTGGTCAGTGAGTTGGAGGGACTGAAGGTATGTATAAGGGATGAATGGTTCAGTAAAGCAGGACCGGGCAGAAGGCGGGAGGAAGGTGCCGGGATCGGCCAGTCAACACCATATGTCACCAGCTTCCCTCGAGGAGACGACTCCTTCCCACAGGTATTTGCACCGACCACTCTTTCCTGGTGGTATAAATCAGTTACACCTATGACATCAGGACTAACCATTCTCCATAATTTCCAGGACTTCCCTCAATTCCATGGAATTCCACCTTTTGACAAGCATTTCCTGAAATGAAAGTGGTAGGACTGTTCCAAAGGACAAAATGGACAAATACTAGTCTGAAATAAATTTACATAGAAAGAAATAAGAATGTAGGTTTCAGAACTTAAAAAACTCAAGAAGTTTTCTCTCATAAGAATTTAATAAATAAAACAAAATGCAAATTTAATGAAATGGAAAGGTGAATGTTTTCTAAATTTTAATACAGTGTAAGTATAAATATAGTTATATGAAAGTATAAAAATAAGATACATAAATAAATAAATAAACAACTAAAGAGAATAAATAAATAACAGGGTATTCATTGCTTAGGGACTGATGCCCCTGACGCTGAATAATTTTAACATATACTTGCTTATTACCACTGACAAAGTATTAGCTGAATTAATAAAATAAATTCTGTGATTAAAGTTGAAATAAGAGCCTTCTGAAATGACTAAAGACATGTGTGCAAGGGTGATAGGGCATCTTAGTCAATGAGAAACATTTCAAGGTGACCCCAGGTCTCCATCCATAATTCTTATCCTTTCTTGCAAGTTGGTTGATGAAGACAAGGATCTCATGATTTCCACTCTGACAGTTTCCCAGGCACAGTCACTGTATTTCTTCTCTTTCAGGTAGAGGTGGATTCCCTGGAAGTACCTCTTCACGACCAGTGTAGGGCCCGTCACTCCCAGGTCAGTTTCTTCATCTCCCATCTCCTGCACCAAGCAGGCGTCCAGGTCCTCCAGCTGCTGATGGAGTCCAGTGCGGAGTTTGTCCAGGAGGGAGGTGTCCCAGGCGGCAGAGGAGCGCTCTGTGTGGAAGAGGCGGAAGACCTGCTGGAGCATCTCGTGGAGGACAGAGGTGGCCTGGGCCTTCGGGAGCTGGCTGCCATCCACCACGTCCTGGGGGAAACCGAAGTCTTTTCTGTCCTTCAGACAGAAGCGAGGGGAGATTCTCCGCATCTGGCCCAGAAGCATGAAGTTCTTCTTGCTAATCCGCACGTGGTTCTGAGACAGGTCGCAGCCCAGAGATCCACCAGGGCCGTAGCTGAACACCACCAGGGCGGTCAGTAGAGAGAGCACGAAGGCCATGGGGCAAATGAGGCTGCTGCTGGCCTGGCTGAGACGGTCGTCTGGGGGAACCTTGGGGGTAGGTTCTCTGATCACATTCTTTCTAAGCAAGGCCATTAAATAGGGAACACAGTAATTTTCATTTTCTAAACATTTCTATACACCTTTACTTCCTTTTTTTGATTTTCACTTATATATTCTTAGTGTGGTCTATGAAGATGTCATCATTCTAAGCTATTAATTTTGCAAGAAGTTTAATTTTCCCAGTAATTTCAGATGTGCCCATCCAAATGGATATTTATTTACCAAATGAGAAAGGTTTTTGTCTTAAAGTCAGAAGTGATGTAGGTTTGTAAATACGCACATTCTATATCTCTTTCATGCATAAATGTTGGTCTTCTCTGTTCCAGGAACAAATTTTTAGCCCTGATCTTAGGTTCCATTTTTACCTCTTACTTTACATAGGAAGGCAGGCTCTCTCAGCCTATGGTTTCTGTATTTGCTTAGGGATTTACCAGATCACTCTGGCATAAGCTCTTTGAAACAAAAGATGGGTTTTCTTTAGTGTTTGATTTAGAGAAGAGGCTGATTATTACGAGTCCATGAGCTTCTCCCATGTTTCCTTTCCTTCTAGAACGTGTTCCTTCATGTCCACGTGGTCATGCTTCAGGGGACCACGAGGTGAGGACTATTACAGATATTGTCCTATTGTCCTTTCTTTCCACCATTTTCTTACTGGAGACCTATAGTCCTCCACAGGCTGGGCCAATACCCCCACCAGGAATCCAGGTTCTTTTCAGGAGAATATGGGTGTGGAGATCCTAATTCCCAGACAATTGTATTTCCCCAGCAGCACCTCAGTCACAAGGGAGAGATCACATCTAGTCACACCCTCTCCTCTAGAGTGACAGAGTCCCCTTCCTAACCTGGACTCCCACCCTGAGGGCAGGCTCGCCACATCCCGAGGACTTTACAGTCTCCTGTCTGTGGAGGGGCTTGTTTATTTGTTGGGAAAATAATTCATCTTCCAGGACCCTCACCCTTGCCCCTGGAGTGTTTGTGTGAAGGACCCTAGTCCTCAGTGGTGACCTCCTCCCCTGCTGACCCATGTCCTTAGGTATCAGAAGTGTCAGCAGCCCTCGGATGCTGAGAGCAAAAGTGTGTTTTCTCTAAGGTGGTGGAGGAATTATCCAATTCTAATCATTTCACCCTGAGTAGACACATAATTGTTATTTTGCCAAATACAAATTTTATTATTCAACTCTTTTACTAAAGCTAGTCAACACTTGTTATGCTCAAAGTTTCTGAGCTGGGGGCAGAGAATTCAGCGATGGTGTTGTCTCTCATTGAAGCTTATGTCACAGAAACCAGTGAGGTTCAGTTGTTCATTCAGTCAGTTGATGCCAGTGGGCTTCTCCCTTCCTCTGTCTCTGTCCCCCTCTGAGAATGCAGGGCAGCGAGGCCCAGGATTAGGTCAGAGAGAAATCGCCTTCTTTCCTTTACTTGTGTGTAATGTTTCATTTAAAGTTTTGTAACTTACGTTCACTTAGTGACTTATTGGACAAGATTTGTCTCGCTGCTCCTGCATTAGTTCTAATTCATGATGAGGTAGGAACAATAAAGGGCGGTAACGAAAGGCAAAGGGGCTCCAGTCTCTATCATTTTCAAACTTTAGATGTTTTGTTTATCACTGCAACTGTCCTGGAAAGTAAAATTCGACAGCTGTCTTGTGGGCGTAAAGAAAACAAATGTGAGTCTGAATGTCATGAATGTGAAAGAAGGGAAGTGATTTCCCCCTGGCACAGTGACAGATTCTAAGTTAGCTAACTTCAGTGCAGCACAGCTGGGGACAAGGCTATGTCAGAGGAGAAGGATGAGGCCAATGTGAAAAACAGAAAGACAGGAACATGGTTGCTTCTGCCAGAAGCTCAGAAAAGACCAAGTCCTGGGTCAGTTGACGGCCTTCAGCTTCGCAAGACCAGCTCCCTCATTCTTCTTTCATTTAATCCATGTATGATCAGTTTTGAGGAGAGAAGGAAGAAGTCACACCCACCAGCTCACAAGTGACTGGCAACCAGCACCCCAGTTGCTAGAACACTAACCCTGTCTGGGAGGATCGGCAAGATCAGTCTTGCTGAGCATCCGTCTAGGTGATAAATCCATTCAGGCAATGAGAAGGGTACTTTAAGAAAACTAGAATTAAAGGAAGGGAATTCGATGATTCTAAAAGATCCTGATCTTATCTGGTTTGTAGTAATCGTGATATTAAAAAGTAAGAACTGAATTTTATTGCTTGCTACTAATGGACTAGCCACTTTCTAAGTTCTTTAAAATTTAGGGACTTCCCTGGCAGTCCAGTAGTTAAGACACCGAGCGTCCACTTCAGGGGGCACGGGTTCGATCCCTGGTCGGGGAACTATGATCTCGCGTGCCCCGTGGCGCAGCCAAAAAATAGAAAAAAAAAATTAACTCAACACTCTCAATAACCCTATTGGATCAAACTCGCTTAAACAACTGGAGAGAAATATAAATCTGGACGAATGAACTGTTCCAAATGTACCAAAGATACAAGGGCGAACCTTAGGGTGTTTACAATGATTTGTCTGAAAGCACCCATTAAAGAAAGTGAAGGCTGCACATGAACATGATATTTAGGAACCAACGAAATAAGCAGACAGAGGACAGTGAGATGACAAAGGACCCTTATTCCACTTAAGATGCCATAGGGTTACTGTCTATGGTTTTGTAGGGCTACATGGGGTGTGGTCTGAGCCAACTGAACTGACTTTAAGTTCTAATCAAAATAGACAAAATCACTATTAAGTAGCTAGAAGGGAATAGATTTTTCTGCCTATTAAAAAAAAAAGAAAAACAAAAAGGAAGCTTCCTACTGGCCTAGTGGTTACGATCTGGCACTCTCACTGCCATGGCCCCGATTCAATCCCCGGTGAGGGAACTGAGATCACACACGCCACGCAACGCCAAGTCTAAGATTTCGTGAGTGATTTCTTCAACGAAATATAGTAAAATAACTTTATTAGGCCTAGAAGAGCTGACCCCTGGAATCTATATATTTTTAACGCTTGAGTTTTCTTGAGAGTTTAAGGAAAAAAAAAAAAAAAGCACCTAACAATTTCTAGCCACGTGAGCTCTGACGTTTCTCCTTCAGGATGACAACTAAAAAGTCACTCACCATCTGGTTCTACAAGAAGAAAGTCGTTAGCCACAGCAGTCCCTTACCCCAACACGCCCTGACAGGAGTTCAGGGTGGAGATCAGAAATGGGGCACTCTCTGCTCTGGGAAAACTGACAGAATAGGCCTGCAGATAGATAATTTCCTGAGAAAATTCTATGAATTCAATTTTTCGCAACTTCTCATACTTAGAAAAGCACTAAAATCATTAATAGTGACAAATGCTCCTCATGACTAGCAGCAACCTTCTACCAAGATGTGTCCTTGATTGCACGTATCCCCTTCACCACAATCACATATATACTGACGTCCCCATTATGTCCTTGGAGCAGTTCGTCAGAGCTGACTGAGAGGCTGTCCTCTAGGCTATAGTCCTCAGTAAGTCCTCCCAAAAAACTGAACTCCCAGCTCTTATGTTGTCGTTTGTTTCCAGTCAACAAGGACCTCACTGATTTCCAAGGACACCTTCTCGGGTCAGCCTGCTGTTCCCATCCTCAATGAAGACACCTCCATTTCTCACCTACAGTCCAGGCTGGACATCCATTTGTTTATTGATAGAGTCCAAATAAGAATCTCTACTCTTTATTGTTCCAACTGTTGGTTAAGATGTGGGTACCGAAGAGGCCTTATGTATGACCAAGATGGAAGAGCATACGCGCTTCTTAGACAGAAGCAGTGAAGGTTTTGTTTTGTTTTGTTTTGTTTTTGCGGTACTCGGGCCTCTCACTGTTGTGGCCCCTCCCGTTGCCGAGCACAGGCTCCGGAAGCGCAGGCTCAGCAGCCAAGGCTCACGGGCCCAGCCGCTCCGCAGCATGTAGGGATCTTCCCGGACCGGGGCACGAACCCGTTTTCCCTGCATCGGCAGGCGGACTCTCAACCACTGCGCCACCAGGGAAGCCCTAGTGAAGGTTTTTAATGGGCTCCTTAGCAGGGAGAGTCTGGCTTGAACTCCAGAGTAACGCTCATGGCCTTGTATGGTTGTCTTTATTCAAATTTCTAGCCTCAGCCCATTAAAACATCATAATACTGAAGAATTGAAATAAAAATATTATTTAAAAAATCATTTGTTGGGGTTTCCACCCCAACAAATGTTGGGGTTCTCTCAACCACTGGTGGCGCAGTGGTTGAGAGTCCGCCTGCCGATGCAGGGGACACGGGTTCGTGCCCCGGTCCGGGAAGATCCCACATGCCGTGGAGCGGCTGGGCCCGTGAGCCATGGCCGCCGAGCCTGCGCGTCCGGAGCCTGTGCTCCACAACGGGAGAGGCCACAACAGTGGGAGGCCCGCGTACCGCAAAAAAAAAAAAAAAAAACATTTGTTAATAAAATGATATTTTTAGCAGTAATATACGAATGGTTTCTGCTTGTTTTAGGACCCTAATCCTTAGGAAGGTTTCCAAACCTCTAAATGTACTCTAAGTGTCCTTCTGACTTTAAAAGTACCTACTCAGTGCTGTATGCACCAACTGGAAAGAACAGAAAGATGATTGATCCATCAGTGTCCTCTTTCCAAAGTGCCTAAATTAAATAAATGAATTTCCACTTAGCTCTTTGTTGCTTTTAGAAATTGTGACCTTCCAGTGTGCATGTTACTGATACCTGCCCTGCTGGAAAGGCTCTACCCCAGTTGTTGCTAAATATATTAAAATCCCTGCCTGTGTCCCTCCCATTCAAGCATATTTTGTTTTGTTTGTCTTTCAAAGGGACAAAGACATCATGATGGAATGTAAGAAATTCCTTGGATTGCATAGTTCCCAGGAGCATCCTTCCCTGCTCTGTGATAACTTGCTGGGTCCTAAGGGCAAAACAGGTTTGCAGCTGGCACTGAGGTAACCCTCGTCCCCTCCGCAGGCTGCTGTGGTACCAGTGCTGGGGACACTGCTAGTGGCCACGTCCTTCTGGGAGAACTCTGTGCTATCGCGTGCACCTCCATCTTTTCTTGTCTGAAAAGGAATGTTCTGGAGAGACACTTGCCTCAGTGCAGCTCATCTGTGTTCTTCCGTGTCCTGAGGACCTGCCGCTGTTCCAGTGAACGCTTTAAACATCTCTGTTCTCCTTCCAAGTTCTCAAGCTGCTGCTGCCTTTCAACGCCACGTTTCCTGCGCTTTGGGCTTTTTGAGCAAATGAGAGTCCTGAACCAGGTGAGTTCCTCCTAGTGCAGTCAGCACGTGGAGTTGTGCAAATAGAGGCACAGGTGAGCTCCTGGGTTCTCCACCATTGTTCAGTGTTGGGCAGGGTGCCATCTATTTACTGTGTTTCTCTGGGAGTCTGGACAGTCGGGACCTGCAGTGCTTGGCAGGCGGAGAGTGTGGAGTCATATGAGAGTTTCTGACAAACCTAGAACTTTCACTCAGCTTCTGCTTTCCATTGGTGGCTTTGTAGTCTTAAGGGGAAATTGACAGCCAGAAAGCCTAATGGAGAAGGAAACAGCTGTATGAATGGGCAGTACAGCTTAATGCAGAGTGAATGGGGAGAGTACACTATGGATTTCTACACTGGGAGGAACTGAATGATTGTG
>NW_006782029.1:1796123-1837099 GCF_000442215.2 Lipotes vexillifer | reverse complement strand
GGAAAGAATGGGATCCAGGAAAACAGAGAGGAAGGGGAATTGTGCCATGTATCAGAATCAGCAGGTAGATATATGGTATATTTTATACGTAGCATATTTTGTACTGTGTATTCATATATATGTGCCATATATGTATATTATTGTATATGAAATTACATACCATTGATGACACACTTCCTCCCAGTTCTGTTTTTTAGGCTGTCATTGTTTTGCAGTCAGTGACAGAGAGAGGGGGAGGAGAACCCATTATTCCCATTCAGACCTATATGAAAAATATAGGAAACAACACACTCTGTTTAGCCCCCTCACTCTGTGGATGATACTCTGCTAAGTGTTCTTGAATATTCTGGTTGGTCTGATATTCAATACAACTCTAGGAATATTTTCCCTACTTTATATTTGAGGAAACTGAGGCTCAGGGAAGTTAAGTGATTCCCCAGCATCACACATGTGTCCTGGCAGAATCTAGACTCAATGCGGAAACCCATATCACATATAAATAATTATTTACCTTCCATCCTCTGTAATTCTCAAGCTCTTTGTTTTCTTCTTTGGTGCTTTCTGA
Organism: Lipotes vexillifer; assembly: GCF_000442215.2. Classification (NCBI taxonomy): domain Eukaryota; kingdom Metazoa; phylum Chordata; class Mammalia; order Artiodactyla; family Lipotidae; genus Lipotes; species Lipotes vexillifer. Next base: position 1,836,534 of record NW_006782029.1, on the reverse strand, counting down.
AGATCGTTTTTCCCTGGTTGACTCCTAAGTGCGCTGGCTACTCCACCTTTGTGCCCTCTTCAGACTCTCCTTCTCTTTCTCACCCCAGCCGCTCCGCGGCATGTGGGATCTTCCCGAAACGGGGCACGAACCCGCGTCTCCTGCATCGGCCGGCGGACTCCCAAGCACCGCGCCACCAGGGAAGCCCATGATTACTGTTTTTATATCTTTTATCTCTTCCAAACTGAACTCTCCAGGAGAATAGGTTTGGCCTTTTCTTTTTTCACCTCTGTATTCTCAGAACTATCATATATCCGATGTAGAAATATGAAGTTTTAAAATATAACCTGGGACTTCCCTGCTGGTGCAGTGGTTAAGAATCCGCCTGCCATTGCAGGCGACACGGCTTCGATCCCTGGTCCGGGAAGATCCCACATGCCGCGGAGCAACTAAGCCCGTGGGCCACAACTACTGAGCCTGTGCTCTAGAGCCCGCGAGCCACAACTACTGAGCCCACGTGCCGCAACTACTGAAACCCACACGCCTAGAGCCCGTGCTCCACAACAAGAGAAGCCATCGCAATGAGAAGCCCGTGCATCACAACGAAGAGTAGCCCCTGCTCGCCACAACTAGAGAAAGCCTGCGCGCAGCAACAAAGACCCAGCACAGCGAAAAGTAAGTAAAATTTTAAAACATAAAATAAAATATAAACCACTGAAATAAATGAATGATGAGAGTGATGAGTAGAATTTATCATCCATGTTTCAGTATGCCTTGCAAATTAAAGCTACTTCTTTTTGTAAGAATAAACAAATGCAAGATGTCATCTGGGGGAGAGTTTCATAAATTAAACAAGAAAATAATTTGAAACAATATAGAGGTAAGCATATCTTATTACATTGAATACACTATAAACTTGAACATGATATTATACGAACAAAACTATTTTGAATACCATACATAGTATGACTGAGATAAAGTAGAAGAATAAATAGATGACTACATTAGAGCCCTTTGCACTTTAATCACTATCATTTTGACTCCTGGTCTGATCATTTCTAAATCTCTACTGTATATGAGTCTAGTTCTGACACTTGCTCTGTCTCTTCAAAGTGTGTTTTTCACCTTTTAGTATGGTAAGTTTCTGTTGAAAGTTGAACATGATGTATGGGGTAAAAGGAACTGAGGTAAATTGGCCTTTAGGGTGAGGATTTACATTTATCTTGCTAAGTGGTTGGCTGTGTTTACTTCTAGTCCTGGGCTCTGTTTCTGCCCTCTTTATTTTCCATATCAGTGATGCTGGCTTATCCTTTGGGATTGGTCTTCTTGAAAATAGATTTATTAGACCTGTTTGACAAGTAACCACCATAGGTGACAGGTCTATATCTTGTTCACCATTTTATCATTAGTACAGAGTTCATAATAATTACTCCTAATAATTATTAACAAAGAGTATTCTTAGATTTTCCATCAGACCTCCCATCAGAAGCTTCTACTGACCTCGCATCAGAACCTTATATTGACGTACTTATTAAGCATCATTAGATGATTCAGTACATTTCTACTGAGCCTCTTGGTTCATCATTCTCCATCTCACAGGGAAGACGTAGGCTGGTGAAAATGTAGGGCATAGGATGCTAGATAAAATTAGCCTTCTCTGCTTTCCTGGTGTCAGAGTCTTTGTAATGTTATACGTTCTTTTTCCTTTAGTATTTCTCTGGGCAGGGTTTGTCTTGCTACTACTGAATTACTTCCTTTATCATCTCGAGTTGAGTATCTTAAGAGGGAAGCAAAAATGGAAACATAAAGGGCCCATACCACGATTTTCCATAATGTTCCATACATCATTGATTTGCTTCTCCATTCAACTTTCTTGGAAAGCTGTCCTTGCATTTGATGTACTTAGGTAAAAGGAAAACGAATGCAAATCTGACTATGATGAGAGTGAAAGAAGTCAAGTGACTCCCCAGGTGAAATAATGACAATGGAAGTTCTTCTCTTGTTACCCCTTCCAGTGGCTCCAGTATGGGTTCTGCTGATTAATTTCAGCAAATCAGCTCTCACTAGGGTCAGTTCTATCTGTTTCCCTTGTAGTGGATGGTTTCAAGCGCAGAGCAGCTTACTGACATTCAACATCATATTCATGAAAATAATGATACATTATCACTGTAAGTGATTAAATGTCAGGATTTAAAGTAAATCAGATCTTGAACACTGATATGAGTTTTCAATACATCAAATCCATGAAATCTCTTCAGAAGCAAAAAATATTTCAAAAAGGGAAAACAATGCAGAGAAAAAAATAATCCACATCCATTCTAGCTTCCACCCTATGTCTCTCCTCCAATTCAGACGGCAAATATCTCAAACCTATTTTCTGTGTATATTGTCATTCCCTTCTCTTATTCATCCTTCCACATTCTCCACTATGGTTTCTGCTGATTAATTCTACCAAACAAGCTCTCACTAAGTGGCCAATGCCATCTCTTTTCCCAATGTAGGAGCACTTTCCATCTACGTTTTCACGAATGCATTGAATCTGCTAAGCAGTTTCAGTCTTTCAGACATGGTCTTCTCACCTTTCTCTCTTGTCCTGTTAACATATGGCCATTCCCCTTGCTTTCCTTTGTAGCGTTCCCTCCCTTTTAACGTTAAGGTCTTAGTATTCAATTTTCAGTCCTTTTCTCACTGGATGCTCTCCTCCTATTTGATCACTTCTTCTGTTCCATGCTTTACACTTCATGGAATTGCTTATAAATTGCCATCTCCAGTATCCAATGGACATTTGCACTGAAATGTCTACTAGTTAACTATAGGTAATATCTACTGCTTTAATTTCTATATCCTCGCATGACATGATCCACCTTCTGCTGGGGGAATTCCATTTTCCCACCTTCTCACTGTAGCACTAAATTTAACTGATATTAATTTCTACTACAGATTAGTACTATTTTTAAAATAATTAAACTTAATTGTGAATTAACTGATTTTTAAAAAATATTGATTTATTTATTTGGCTGTGCCAGGTCTTAGTTGCGGCACACGGGATCTTCAGTGCTGAGTGCAGGATCTTCATTGCGGCATTCGGGATCTTTGGTTGCAGCATTCAGGATCTTTTAGTTGCTTGCGGCATGTGGGCTCTTAGTTCTGGCATGCAGGATCTAGTTCCCTGACCAGGGATGGAATCCGGGCCCCCTGTATTGGGAGAGCAGAGTCTTAAACACTGTACCACCAAGGAAGTCCCTGTATTAACTGATTCTTGTTTTTAGGTTACTTTCCTTTAAAAAACGCAAAACAAAACAAAGTTACCCAAAGCAGAATTGGATTAGTTATGTTCACCTCTAGGTCCTGAGGGCAACACACGACCTGGCTAGAAGAAGTCTATTTTTATTTCTAACGTGAAAATCGTAATGATGGGTCAAGGAATTGTAACATACATTCTTTAATCAGGTTGCACATTCAGGCTTGGTGTTTCTTTCTTTTTTTCTTTTTTTAGTGGTACACGGGCCTCTCACTGTTTTGGCCTCTCCCTTTGCGGAGCACAGGCTCCGGACGCGCAGGCTCAGCGGCCGTGGCTCACGGGTCCAGCCGCTCCGCAGCATGTGGGATCTTCCCGGACCGGGGCACGAACCTGTGTCCCCTGCATCGGCAGGCGGACTCTCAACCACTGCGCCACCAGGGAAGCCCCTTGGTGTTTCTTTTTTAAAGAAGAAAAACAAAACAAAACTTGAAGCTTTCTCTAGGAATAATTTAATGAACAAAGAAAACTCATAAACTGAGTTAATACAAAATATATATTTTTTCTCTTAACCACAACGTATACATGCACATAATATTATGTAAATAAAAATAATTTAAATCTTTATAAATAGTGAAATAAATATTAAAATAGATAAATAAATATTTAAGTAGATAAGTAAGTAGATCGATCAGCATGGGCATCTGTGAGGGACGAGTGCCTGTAGAGTAGAACATCATGTTGTTTAATATTCCTGAAAACACTTGACAAATTAATTCAATTCAGGACATGATGAGAGCAGAAATGAGCGTCTTGGCCATGGCAGCACAGGTGGAAGTGTGGTCTCGTTAGTGAGAATCATTTCCGTGTTGAACCAGGTGTGTGTCAATCCTTCCTCCTGAGTCTTTCTGGCAAGTTTGTTGATGAAGAGAAGGATCTCATGACTTCTGCTCTGACAATCTCCCAGGCACAAGGGCTGTATTTCTTCTCTTGCAGATAGACAGTGATTCTGTGGAAGTATTTCCTCACAGCCAGGATGGAGTCCTCCTTCAGCAGGGGAGTCCCTTCCAGCCCCGCCTCCTGCATCAGACAGGCTTGCAGGTCAGTGAGCTGCTGATAAAGTGCAGTGCAGAACTTGTCCAGGAGGGTCTCATCCCAAGCGGCAGCCGAGCCCTCTGTGCTGAAGAGCTGGAAGGTCTGCTGGATCATCTCGTGGACGACAGCCATGGCTTGAGCCTTCTGGAACTGGTTGCCACCAAACGCCTCCTGGGGGAATCCAAAGTCATTTCTGTCCTTCAGGCAGGAGAAGGGGGAGATTCTCCTCATTTGTTGCAGGAGCATCAGGGCCCTCGTGTTAGCCAGGCTGTGGGTCTGAGGCAGGTCGCAGCCCAGAGAGCAGTTGGAGTTGCAGCTGAGCAGCACCAGGGCCAGGAGTAAGGACACGGTTGGGGCCATCGGGGACCCTGCAGATGCTGCCGGGCTGGCTGAGGTGGGGGCTCTGTGAACCCTGCTCTCTGGGTTCTCTGAAGACCTTCCTTCAGGCCTGGGTCTTAAATGGGAATGGATTGGTTTCCATTTTCTGAACGTTCCCTTTTACTTTCTACTTCTGTTTTTGCTTTTCATTTTGCACTCTCTAGAAGGGTTAGGGCAACATTTCTCAACCTATTTTTTCCCCATTATTGCCTCTTCGCCTGCCCACAGAGCCTTTTTACATAGTTTTTTTCCTAATTGCCCCCAGCATGAAATTTTGATACACAGATATAGTGTGTATCTATTTTTGTACTTCATGGGTATCTTTACTTTATACGTAGACAGAGAAAGTGCAAAGCTTACTGTTTGTATTCTGTGCAGGGTTAAGAATGACATAAAATTGAAAGCTATAAATTAAGTGGAAAAGCTATTGAATTTTGTTATAATTTATGACTAAGTTTGCAGAATGATTTTTGAGGTAGGATATTTACTTATATAAATAGTAATGTATCAAATTACATACCCATATAAAATTTATATAAATACTTTATAATAATACCAAGGTATAGATATACTTAAAAATCATTTAAAACTGCTCAAAATCATTGAAAATCTTAAATTATTTTCTTAGTATTTATTTTTCAGTAATTTAAATTTTGCTTCATATCAGAAAATAATTTTTAATTTCACTGGCTGCTAGATATTCATCAGATATTATCAACATTTTTTTCTGTTTATCATTTGCCATAATTATGGATGTGTTGAACAACTTTAGTAGAATTAAACAATAAAATATCAGAATCTTCCCTGGAACCCCGAACAGCACGCTTCTCTACGCGGTCGCAAGAGGGTGCAGGATGTCTTTTGATCGGATGTGTTAGGGAAACGCCCACATCGGAGAGTTGGCAGGTTCCGCGGTTTGGGCAGCACGGGAGGGAGTGGATCGGGTTCTCACGGAGCAATTTTATACTGATGTAGTAGTGCGAAAAAACCCTTTCATTTTCGCGGTGCTGAGTGCTGCAGAGGAAACCTTAATGCGGCCTCGCCAGCGACATTTTTGTCTGGTAGCAAGCCCGGAACCTTGCATTTTCTGGGCTTCCCCTGAGTTTTGTGCTTTATTTTCGCACAGAAACTTGAGCGAGGCCATTTTTGGGAAAGAAGCCGTATTCTGAGGCGTTTGAAGCTGGGAAGGGAGTTGGGGCCGATTTTACAGATTCGGGCTCGTTCTGGCGCTGTGCTGCGACGGCTCAGAGAGAGGGGAACGCGGCGGCGATGGGACGACAGGACGGTGTTGGGGACGCCTTGGGGGTGAGTCGGAGCGCGGCCACCACCGCGGGAGCTGAGCGCGCCTGTAGATGCTCTGGGACTTCATGGTGTCTTTCAAGGATACAGCGTTAAAGTGGGGTAGGAAGTACTGAATAACTGAAAAGTGGGAATATTTTAAAACTCACAGTATTTTTTAATATTTTAAAATTAGATTTATATTATGTTTTATTTAAATTAAATATTTTAGAATTTTTTACATTTTAAAATATTTTCTGAAAATATTTTAAATATTGAAGGTAGGGTATTAAAATATATGGTTGTTAAAACACAGCATTTTATTAAACTATTTAAACTATAGTTTCTTTATACTAAAACAAGAATTTAATATAATTTTACTTTCCTAGCTGTAATGGAAGCAAACTCATTAATATTTTCAAGACTACTTCTTTACCTGTTTGAGAGACAATTTCTTGTGACTCTGTGACAGTCTTAAATAATTTTTATTTAACTCGAGTTTCTGAAACACCTTTCTCAGGACCCCAGCTCGACTGTAGTGTAGAAAGAAGAGTTAGTGTCCTGTTCAAGCAGTTGAGGACATTGACCAGGTCTGAGCTTCTCATTTTCTTTGGTAAGAATTTTACAGACTAAACAGAAATTGCCCAAATTTCATTGGCAACGTGAAGGCTTCCTCTGTAAGACTGTCAGCGTCATCCAAATGCAGGGTCATTTCTGTCTTTATTTAAAATTTTGACATTTTCTTTAGCATGTATGTTGTGGCATTTTCATTTTTATATATTGCGTTAAAGTATTATTTATCTTGATCACTTAGATTTGGTGCCTTCTTACATTGCATGCTTGAGGGAAGCCCTCCCTTTCTTTACCCAAATAGCCAGGAAATAGCTTTCAAAGTAATGTTGTGATCTTCCATAGCTAAAAATATAGGAAAATCCCATTTCTCGTCACCCTCTGCCCCATCTACATTTTATAACCTATATCCTGGTCTCTATAACCTTTATTTTTTTATTTCGTTTATTTATTTATTTATGGCTGCGTTGGGTCTTCACTCCTGTGTGTGGGCTTTCTCCAGTTGCAGCAAGCGGGGGCTACTCTTCCTTGCGGTGCGCAGGCTTCTCATTGCGGTGGCCTCTCTTGTTGCGGAGCATGGGCTCTAGGAGCTCGGGCTCAGTAGTTGTGGTGTATGGGCTTAGTTGCTCCATGGCATATGGGATCTTTCTGGGCAGGGATTGAACCCGTGTCCCCTGAGTTGGCAGGCGGTTTCTTAACCACTGCGCCACCCGGGAAGTCCCTCTATAGCTTTTAAAAACATCTTTGTCTCAAAGTAATATCACCAGAGGTGGTCTGAGACTAACTAAGGATGAGGGAAGGGACTGTTTATCTCATTTATACTATTCACAGAGCAGCCATTTTTCCTCGATGCTGGTTTTCTGCAAATGTTTCAAGTGCTGTAGGATTTCTCTCCTTAATGTACCAGGCACTGCTCTAGGCCTGAAAACTTGGGCTTTGCTCCTTCACAGTCCTGCAGGCAACCCCTCTCCTAGAGTTTGCATTTGGGGGCCTCAATACACAGACCCCTGACAGTGTTAAGGGAGCGGCAGTCAAAGTCTCTCATGGCGGGGCTGATCATGGACTCTACAAGTTACTATATGTCACATTAATGCTAAAGGCAGCTATGTTCACTAAATTCAGATTCTCAGACTATAATATGCAAACTTCACTTCATTTAACCTTTATATTTGCCTGTGTGACAACTGCTTGAATTGTCTCAAGTTTTTAGAAGAGAAAATCAAAGTCTGATGTCAGTTAAATTCAGGAGCCACAGATTTTGTCAGAGTGGAGCTTTCTGCTGCTCCCAGGCCCTCCTCTTCATCAGCTCTGAGTTCTGTTCCTCAGCTGCACTGAGCACGTGGTGCTTCCCTCATCCTAATCCTGCCTCTAGTGTCTGCCCTCCCTGCTCCCTGGAGGGCAGTCACCACCCCTGCCTTACTTTCCTAACAATCCACATTGCCAAGCACATTGTCACATATATATGTGGTGAGTACACTTTTGGTGACAGAAGGAAGAGAATGGTATGAATTAGCCCTTGGTGTTAACATTTATGCCACTCTTATCCATAGACTATGTCTGAAAACATGAGCTATGACTCCTGTAAAGTCATGTAGAGGAATTCAAATCTAATGTCTTAACCCCTTAAAGAGGAAATGGAGAGAGGCGAGGCTAGTTGTATTTTGGTGCATTACAAAGCGTGAAAATAGAGTAAAATATCAAATCTCTAAGTACTCTTATTAGAATTCAAAAAGAGATAGATTGAGACTCAGGTTTTTATTTCAACCTTGGGTCTCATTTAGATGAATACATCTTATTGGATTGATAACTCTTTCATGTTCCAGGAGTGTGTTGAATTTCCAGTGTAATAAAGGAATTAAAGTTGTGACATTCTATGTTGCCCATAAATGGAAGACAAATTGCAAAAACGTGGAAACAACACTGGGATAAGTAGAGAAATGACAATCCTGGCCTATTAAAGAATCTCATTTGCAGGCAGTTACTCAGAGCAACTGGATACAGGCTCCCACAGCCAGACACCTGCATCACCAGGCTCACCGGGGCCTGCCACCCTCCTCACTGAGGATGCCCAGGATGATGTTCTCCAGCCCTGTCTGCACCCTTAGCTGTGACCAGCCCCAAACCATGGACGGCTAAAGCAGGAGATCTTCACAGTTCTACACCTAAGGGGGAGAATCTTCCTTGTTTTCCTGCCTGAAGGACAAGAATGTTTTCAGGTTCCTTCAGGACAAGCTGGATGACAGTTGGTTCCAAAATGCTCAGGCCGCCTCATTCTCCATGAAATGATCCAGCAGATCTTCAGTCTCTTCAGCCCAAAGAGCTGAAATTCCTACTAGGCTTGATCGCCACTGGGAAGATCTAGAGACCAGTTTGGTGCAGAAGATGGAGAGGAAAACACCCTACTGGGCAATGAGGACTCCAGCCAGATTTTGAAGTACTCCTTCCAAAGGACTAGGCTCGATCTGAAAAGAAAGTCCATAGCTGCTGTAACCGGGACACTATCAGACTGGAAGTTGTGAAAGTCAGTGTGTGCTTTCCCCGTATGTTCAACATCAGAGAGAACCCAGGAGTGGGAAAGGAGATTTGGACCCAGTCTTCCACAATGGAATCTTATCTACTTATAGGTAGCCTCAAGCGTGTCAATATTCACTGAGTTCAGAACTTTTTCTTTGCTTCAGTTGTTAACTGCATTGAGTCATCTCAGCAGATTGTTTTATGATAGTAAGAGGAAAGTATAGTTTTGAATTTTTATTTGTAATAATTAGAATTTATTTCTCTATGTTGTTTTACTTACAAAATTTATTCTTCATATTATTATGTGGTCCTTTGTGTCTTGTTCTGCTTTGCTTTTGGGTGCAAATGGTGTATTCTATTTTACTTTTAAATTTATTTTATTGAAGTATAGTTGATTTACAGTGTTGTGTTAATTTCTACTGAACAGCAACCTGATTCCGTTATAAATATATATACATACTTTTTCTTATTCTTTTCTTCATTATGGTTTATCACAGGATATGGAATGTAGTTTCCTGTGCTATACAGTAGGACCTGTTGTTTATCCATTCTCTATATAATTGTTTGCATCCACTAATCCCAAACTCCCAATCCAACCCTCCCCCTCGGCAACCAACAAGTCTGTCTCTATGTCTTTGAGTCTGTTTCTGTTTTGTAGATAAGTTCATTTGTGTCATATTTTAGATTCTACATATAAGTGATACCATTATGGTGTTTGTCTTTCTCTTTCTGACTTACTTCACTGAGTATGATAATCTCTACTTCCATCCATGTTGCTGCAAATGGCATTATTTCATAGTTTTTCATGGCTGAGTAGTATTTAAATGGTGTGTTTTATTTTTCAATTTTTTTAAATTAATGTTTATTGGAGTATGGTTACTTTACAATGTTGTGTTAGTTTCTACTGTACAGCAAAGTGAATCAGTTACACATATACTTATAGCCCCTCTTTTTTGGATTTCCTTCCCATTTTAGGTTACCACAGAGCATCCAGTAGAGTTCCCTGTGCTATAGAGTAGGTTCTCATTAGTTATCTATTTTATACGTAGTATCAATAGTGTATATATGTCAATCCCAACTCCCAATTCCTCCTACTTCCCCCCCACCTTGGTATCCATACATTTTCTCTGCATCTGTGTCTCTACTTCTGCTTTTCAAATAAGATCATCTTTACCGCAAATGGTGTGTTTTAAATGTTAGGTCTTCTCATACTCTTAAAGAGATAGGAAGTGTCCTTAAACCTTTAATCTGCCTTAAAATCCAAAAGGAATGTAAATAGTTTTGTTCATTTCATTGATTTTGAAAATATTTTGAAGTATATCTGCTCCCAGTAATTTTCTTGTGTTTATGAATATATTGGTCAATAAAAGAAAGATATTACTTTCTTAGTGGAGCATTCTGTCAGAGAAGACAGGCATTAAACAGTAAGAAATTAGGTAGGAACCCTTTTCAGGGCTGTGATGGAGACGCATAAGGCACTATGACAGGTTATAGCAGTGGAGATTCAGTTAAAGGAATGCTAATACGGTGAAGGGAGAATATAGGATACTGGGAGCATGTAGGATTGCATGGGTCAAGGAAAGCTTCCAGAGGAAGCAGTTGGTGAGCCAGCATCTCAAGGGTCTGTAGGAGTTAGCCAGGTAATTAACTAATGGTCAATTTTGGACATATTATGTGGAAATATTCTAGGGTAGCAGGTACATATAAGTGCTTGGAGAGGAACAAGTGTTTGGAGATGTGACCCTGGGGAAAGACATGCATGTGGAGGTCACAATCATAGAGAGGACATTTGTAACTATTTGGGAGGTTGAGAGTGTATGTGCAGAGAGGATGAAGTGTGGGACTAGCACGGAATTTTGAGGAACACCAATTCCCTAAGATGAGAGGGAGCAGTCAACAAAGGAAGGAGAGGAGGAGGGGCAGAAAAGCAGAGGATGGTGGTGACACAGAGACCAGATGAGCATCAGACCTTAAGATGGAGGGCGTGGTAACAAGTGTCCGATGCTTCTGAGATGTCAGCTGAGGCTGCCTGACAGTGATCTCTGATCTCAGTAACATGTAGCTTATTATAAATCTTGGCTGAGCAGGAGAACAGGGAGGATGAAGCCAAATTATAACAACTGGAACAATGAGGTGCATGTGAAGTTAGGGACAGATATTGCAGAGAATGCCCAAGATGTTTGGATGTGAACAGAATGACAGAAGCAAGATAATAACCTACAGGTGGTTATTAAGAAATGGGCATATTTAGGATGAAGAAGATGAAAATTAAGCATATTAATATTGATCAAAACTAGACAGTAAAAAGGAAAATGTTGATACAGCAGAGAGAGGAGGTAACTGATAAAGCATAAGCATCTTATTGTACTAAGGCCTTCTCTACTTTGCATCATGGGAATCTCTCCCAAAAGCTAAACCTTCTGGAATTCTCCCTCTGTTTGCTCTCACAGAGGTTTTGCACCCTGGTTCAGTGAACTGTGGTGAGGCTAGGGATGAGTAAGAGGTACTTTCTTTTTTCTTTTATAAAGTGATATGTGGTCTAAATGTGAGAATGGAAGTGGGAATGGAGATAGGCTAAATGTCCATCTCTCTTCTCAGGCCAATCAGTTCTATGCCAAGCTTGATGGTATTAAAAATCTGCTTAATGAAATATTTAAATAAATTTGAACACTTTTTAAAAAATATTATCTTCTGAATAATTTTTAAAAATACAGCTGTTTGATACAGGAAAAACAAACTTTTCCTTGTCCTGTCAATAAGAGCATTTGGATAATTGGTAGCTAGGATTTATTATTAACACCATGAATTAGTAAACTCAGAGAAACATTTTGTTTTATACTTATGACAATCATATATTGATTAAATATTATATATGTCTAAACATTTATAATAATTTTAAACTTGTATAGAAATATATTGTACTACAGATCTTCAAACCAGTATATTACAAAGTATAAAATCAAAAAATGTTTAAACATTTAATGAATTTGGATTCACCAGTAAATCCTTTCTTTCCTTATTAGCCCCTGTCTGATAGATATTACACATCCACTTTTGGATTCAATTATATATCGGTTTACTAAGAAACCAGGAAAAATGACTTCCTGCCTTAATATTTGTCCCTGAGCAGATTAAATTTTAAAAATATCTTTTTCCTGGCATATTCAAAGATAATAAGAATATAAAAGAAAAACAATTCAGAACCTGGAACCAAGTAGGTTCTCTTCTTCATTAACAAGTTGACAGGAAAACTCAGGAATTAAAGAAAAAATATTTTGATTCTCAAGATACTGAAGTTCACTGACTTTCACTGGTACGTGAAGTTAAGCAAATTGGCTAATTTCACTGCCTCCTTTCTGATTGGTTACTAATTAAAGGAATGGTTGATACAAATATTTAGACCAAGCCATGGTTAGGGAACAGTTGGTTAAATGGTTTTAAAAAAATCCAAACTTTTTTCAAATAATAAATTACAATAAAAATTATGTTAGATATTTATTTGGGATTATCCCTTGGGAGGAACCAGACAAAGTGTATTCTTTCTTGTAGCCTCATTTTACTTCTTGCTGTTTCCTTTCTCTCATCAATACTCCCCGTCAGTTATGATTTGAACTTGAACTATTTAGACACAATCTAACTAGTGTATTATATGAGCTAAATGACTGATGCCATGCATCTTAGTTCGGACTGCTCTAAAAAGGTACCAGAGACTGGATGGCTTATAAATGGCAGTGTTTTATTTGTCAAATAAATAAATTTTATTTATTTATTATCTGTCGCCTGGAAGTCTGAGATCAGCATGCCAGCAAAGTTGAGTTCTGGTGAGAGCCCTCTTCTAGGTTGCACACTGCCAGCTTCTCTTTTATCCTCACATGGTGGAGAGCAAAGAGAGGAAGCAAACTGTCTTGTGAGTCTCATGAAGGCATTAATCCCATTCATGAGGGTTCACCCTCATAACCTCATCTACTCCTAATAACCTCCTAAATATCCCACCTCGTAATACCATCACATTGAGGGGTAGGGTTTCCATATATGAATTTTGGATACACACCCACATCAGTCTGTAAAGCGGTGATAAGAAGATCTGAAGGTATTGTGTTTATGGCAAGGATTCATTAGAATGTATTTCATCTTGACATTTATTTGAGGATAAAGAACACCTTCCTTGATGCTGCCCTTACTTTTAATGACACATTAAAACCTGTACTGATTATTAATTAAATGTTACAATGCTACTGTGAACATGATTACCAAGGACCTGCCAGACAAATTCTGCAGACTTTCAGTCTTTATCAAAAATGATGATGACAGCAACTACAAATTCCTTAGCCCTTATAGAGGACTCACTTAATCTTTCCAACATGGTTGAAACTGAGTTGTTAATATTCTAATATTCTCGTTTCCAAGAGTCACCTGCTAAGAGTTTATATGTATAAAACAATCTAATAAGTAAATGGTAAGTCCAGGTTTCACAACCTAGTAGGTCATATTCCAAATTCCACCTCCCTATCCACACCTTAGACATCTGTGCAAATGGTATGTATTGAACCATAACTTATTTTTGGGAAAGCCCTATACTTTTCTCATAACATATTGATATTCCTTTGTTGTCTCATACTTCGCTGTTACAAATTCTCTATATTTTCATAAGTTTATCGTCCACCTACAGATTTGTAGATACGTTGACCAAATTACAAAGTATCCTGATTATTTTACATAATAAACAAAATGAAATTATCAACTGGTAATTATTTCTGATAGCCTTAAATGTGATCAACAAAATTAATAATTCTAATTATTTTAAAATAATCATACTTAGCACAGGGAACTCTACTCAATATTCTGTAATAACCTATATAAGAATCTGAAAAAGAATGAATATATGTACATGTATAACTGAATCACTTTGCTCTACACCTGAAACTAACACTATATTGTAAGTCAACTATAATAAAAATTTTTTTAAAAATCATATTTAATTGCCCAAGGATGATTCATATAGATTGTTCAGTTAATCCTCACCATAAATTTATGAGCTGCGTGCTAGACAAGACCCTTGAGAGTTTTGACCCCTGCACCAGATTGGATTACAAACATTTCAAGGAGTCCTCTGTAGACAGCACCAAAGCTCTAGTGGATTCAGGCAACAAATACTTAACGCTACCAACTTACATGAGTATGGGAAATGATTGGAAGAATATAAGACGATGTATACTAACGGGTAAAATGTGAGGGATGGAGCAGAGCATCCCCACGGCCATCAGCAGCGAGATCAGGAGTCCAGAAATTCAGCACTTCACCTGGACCACCGTGAAAGGGAGCTCAGGTCCTCCGCTAGGCAAAGCCCTCAAAGCTGCCTTCGCTGCGCCCCAGCGGCCGGGAGGGGGCGCCCGAACTCGCCCCAACGGACCGACGGGCACCGCCCACCCAGCGGGACCCGCTTCCGGATGCAGCTCCGCGAACTCCGGCGCAGCGCCCGCGGGAAGAACACGGGTGTCGCCGTCGGCAGGAGCCCCGGCCCAGGAAAGGCGCCGCCGGGCCCCAGGGAGCGCGTGAGGCCGCGAGAGCAGAGAGGAAACTTCCTTTTCGGGCCTGACTGCGGAGGGGAGCTTTGCCGCGGCCTCGCAGTCTTCATTTTCTGCAGCTGCCTCTGCGTCCACCCTTCCCTTCCTGGTAGGAGCTTTTAGCCAGACCGGTTGACGCCGGTGCCCATTTATGCAGGGATTGACGGCTCGAAATCAGAGCATGTCGTGGTATGTGTTCAGATTAAGACACTTTTCTATGGAGAAAAGAAATCGGGGAAAGGAGAAACGCATCTACATTCTGGAAGGGAAGCTACTAGATATTGGGACCCTCCAGTAGGAAGACTTGGGGACAAGGCTGAGACTTAAAGGAGCCCCGTGGGAAAGGGAAAATGTGATATTAATTAACCTTTAATGTAAATGGTTAATTTCTCGTCCAATGTTTATGTTGTTGAAAAAAAATTTTAACTTAAAAGTATTAAACTCACACTGTCTAAATATTTTATTTATGCCAAAAGAAGATTTTATTTTAAGTTCCTGGCTTCAATGGAAGCAAAGTCATCAGTAATATTTTCAGAATTACTTCTTTGCTTATCTCATTTCAATTGAGAGAAGGCCGTATTTGGCAGTCTCGTATGACCCAGTAACTGTCTTTAATAATTAATCTAAAGTTACAAAATCTTTTGGTCCTCTCATTTGTTTTACTTGGGGTTTTTTTGTTTGTTTGTTTGTTTGTTTTTTGGCTGCATTGGGTCTTCTTGCTGTACACAGGCTTTCTCTAGTTGCAGTGAGCGGGCTTCTCATTGCGGTGGCTTCTTTTGTTGGCAGAGCACGGGCTAGGTGCACAGGCTTCAGTAATTGCAGCATGTGGGCTCAGTAGTTGCCACACACGGGCCCTAAATCTAGCAGGCTTCAGTAGTTGTGGTGCGTGGGCTCAGTATTGCGGCACGCAGGCTCTAGGGCTCACAGGCTTCAGTAGTTGTGGTGCACGCATGGACTTAGTTGTTCCGTGGCATGTGGGATCTTCCCGGACCAGGGATCAAACCTACGTCTCCTGCATTGGCAGGCGGATTCTTAACCACTGCACCACCAGGGAAGTCCCCTCTCATTTGTTTTAAGCAAGTGTCTTCTATTAAACATTCAGCTTTATTATAGTCACGGTTTTTCATTGTAGAATTTTATTAACTTCTTCAGAATGTCATCTCATATGGATACGTTACAAAAAACTTTGTAATCTGTATCAAGATGCTTTTAATTTCAGCATAGTGTAGATTTAAACTTAATATAACATTTTCTACTTAATACATAACTTCTGTGCCAAAGCACTGATTGCATTTTGTTTTGATGCCCACTAGAGATCCATAGGTATTTTTAATCGAGTGTTTGGTACAGCCATGAGGATATTTCATTTGCGAGTAGAATTTAAAAATTTGTGTGTATGCTTTGTACAGTGCTAAAAAAGATAACCCTATTTTAACTCACAGAGGTAGAATTTTTGCATAACCAAGTTATGAGCTGGGCAAGGCACAAATGTGGCATAATCATCTTTTGGGTGAGCATGAAATAATGGTTTTTACACCTTGTGTACACCCGTCACAGTAACAACTATCATAACTATGTGTATATGTCTCTGATTATAAAATGTACTCAGTTATGATAACAGTTATGAGTTGTATTCTCATTAAATAGAGCATGTAACATAAGATGGTACATTCAATGGAATATAGTATTCTCATTATCCCTATTTTAAAGCTGAGAAAAACTGTACAATAGGAAAAAGGAAGCAGTTGCTCTAAATCATGCAGGAGGTTGAAGGAAGACTAAGGAGATGCCTGGCTAACAAATTTACTGGTCACAAGAGTAACCCACAAGAGAAGATGGAGGAAAACTGTAGTTTTCAAACAGTTTTACTGGCACAACTATCTTAAGCTTATTACATTTATCACTTTTATTAACAACCCTGAGGACCAATAATATCCCTAACATTGTGCAGGATACTGGGTGGTAATAAGAAGTGTAGAAGTGCTCCTACTCTGGGGAGTAAATCACAAGCATTTAAGTGACTCTCAGTTACAAGGCCTTGGGTGAGTATGTGCACAGGGAAGGGTGGGGAGAGGGGTTGAAAGTAAAGGGCAAGACCTTGATCTTGAAAAGTACAGGAGCATAGAAAATTATTAGAGTAATAAAAGCTGAAATGTCTTATATGAAACGTAGAAACCATGGTAGGATTTTGGGGAGTCAATTTTAATTAATTAACTCTGGCTCATTACAGTACGGTTTGTAACCCCATGTTCAAATCTCAGCCAGACCTCAGTCCATGGTGGTAAATAAATGATGTGCTGGGATTAGATGAGATGCTTTGACACGTTGCAAATAGTCAAATATCAAGGTTCTAGCTTATGTCTACATATTGACATTTGATTTATTACGTTTGATTTATAAAATATGAGTGGCGTGCATGTAAGTATCTTAATAGGCAAGGGAGACAGAGGAATGTAGGCTGGATTTAAAGGTAATATTTACAGAGATAAATAACCTGAAAAGGTGCATGGAGGAAAGAGTTTTCACAATAATTAAAGGCCTTCCCACTCTTTCTTAGGGTCACTTTCAGCCTTTAGCTTTTAGAATTAGCAGGCAAATTCTTCAGGGAAGTATCTTAAAGAACTGGTAGAATAGCAAGTATGTCAGAAAACACCAATAAATGTGTTAAAATATTTTTGTCAGAAAACACCTATAAATATGTTAAAATATTTTTAACACATCATGGGACACAGTGAAAAGTCATCCACCTTCTTTTTCAAGAAAAATAAACTCCTGGTTCAAGGATTTTAAATGGGTTCAATAAGAAAAGAAATTCAGATAAAAAAACAACAATGGATGCATAACAAATAAAATATCAGTAAAATAAATAGGAGGCATGTTAATGGTTAATAAATCATATAAGTAGAACTTATCTAATAATTCAAGGATGATTACAGCATAGCTATTAATATAATTCAGTAGATTGAAGAAGTCTTGTGTTCAGAATGCAGAGCTTTACCAAGTTCTTGGATGAAAAACCTCAGTGGTGTAAAACTTAGATTGCACTCAGACTGGCTGTGAGAGAGGAGCAGAGAGTGATGTCATGTACTTTAACCTGAGAACCTGGAAATACAGAGTTGCCATTAACTGATTAGAGAACAATGAGAAAGGACGGGTTCTTGTTATTGTTTTTATTTATTTATTTTTTAAGGAGAGTTAATTTTGAATAACATAAATGTGAGATGATTACTAGATACCAGCTGTCAAATAGGCAGTTGGGTATATCATTCCAGAATTTATCTTTGGAAGACGTGAGTATCACGATTGTTTTTCAATCCCTGAAACTAGATTAGATCAGGACTTATTTCATGAGTTTAAACTGGAAAGAATTCTGGGCACAGAACACAGGAAAGGCACTAACCTTTGTGTCACGAATGAAACTCAGAATGGGCAGCCAGTGAGATGGGAGGAGCACAATGTGAGTGTGGCTTCTGGGATCCAATTGAGGGCACAACAGACTATGTGTCTTTTATAACACAAAGTTTGTATAAAAAAATGAAGAATGAATTTCTTTAAAAAGGTGAAAAAGTGACGATGCAAGAGCAGTAGGTGCATTGTGTATGGATAGGAAACTCACGGGGACTTCCCTGGTGGTGCAGTGGTTAAGAATCCGCCTGCCAGTGCAGGCGACACGGGTTCAAGCCCTGGTCCGGGAAGATCCCACATGCCGCGGAGCAACTAAGCCTGTGCACCAGAACTACTGAGCCTGCACTCTAGAGCCCACGAGTCACAACTACCGAGCCCATGTGCCACAACTACTGAAGCCCACACACCAGAGCCTGTACTGTGCAACAAGAGAAGCCACTGCAAGGAGAAGCCCGCGCACTGCAACGAAGAGTAGCCCCCGCTCGCCACAACTAGAGAAGGCCCATGCACAGCAACGGAGACCCAACACAGCCAAAAATAAATAAATAAATAAAATAAATTTTTTTTAATACAAAGGAAATTAACAGAGGAAACTTGAATTTCCAGTGGACACTGTCACTTATCTTAGTGTGCTCGTCTTGAAGCTAAAGCCTCAGCTCCACAGCTATTCTTCTCAACTCTGCTCTGCGATGCTGGGGCTCCAGTTCTTTTGACTACATTTCTCCTTTGCCAGCAGATTTTTTTCTTCTCAAGTTCTTCCATACAAGTTGCAAGGAGTGGACTAGAAGGCTGGAGGAAATTTTTCTGTTTTCCTGACTAGACTGTGACTAATAACAGCGACCATCAATTAGGAAAAGGACACCTAATGGTTGCTACTAGATGCTATCTGTCACCTATCAGGTTGGCAAAAACTAAAAAGAATGATAAGATTGTGTTTTGGATAATGTGTGGGAGCACATATAAACTTATATGCTCTTGAATATGGATCAACATAGCCATTTTATCGTGGAGAATTGGCGGTATGTATTTGCATTGTGTATGTATTTTGACCAATAAAATTGACTGATGGCACCTTCTTCAGAGAAAGACTTGTTTGGGTATAAGACACCTGCATGACACTTGTAGAAGTCGCTCCTCTGAAAGCACTAAATCATGGGAAGGACTGGCTCTAGGATGTGACATTGCCAGCAATTATGGACCTGGGACTTTATGGAAAAGAGACTAAGATTAAACCTGGGAGAGCCCAGGATTGGAGAGCAAAACTTTACATTTCATAACTCCTGCTTTTTTCTTCCTGCCTCTGCATTGCTGCTGAAAGACCAAAAACCAAAACCAGAAGGTATTTTTTATCCTTCTCATGCTAAAAAAGCAACAAACAGTATTAATGAAAAATACATATGACTATCTGCATTGATATGAGATCTCTTTTGTTTCCATTTTATTCACTTTTAAGGTAGATCAAAGTATCTTCTACTGATCGTTCTTTCTCAAAAAAGTTTTACTAATTCCCAGGAAATCTTTTAGAAGTATAATAAAAGATATACTTCTGTGTATAGAAGTATAATACACAGAAAATGCAAGTATCTTCAGCATACAGCACAGGGAAATTTCACACACTGAATACACTGTGAAACTAGCACCCAAGTTAAACGTAATAGATTTTGCCCAGGACCTAGCACGTTTCTTATGTTGCCTTGCAGTTGCTACCTCAGAGCAGCTCTCCTTCTCCTCCCTGACGGTAGCCACTCTGTGACTCTAACAGTCCTGCTTATTTATTTCTGACAGACACACTTTTATGCCTCTCGTGTATATTTACTCATTGAATCCTGAGAATAATCCTGTGAAAAAATACTGCTGTTGTCCCCATACTAAAGATGAGGAAACTAGGGAGCTTAGTGTTTGTGTTATTTGTCAAGGTCACACGGCTCTTAATAGCAGAGCTGGGATCCAGTGCCCTGAACCCTGGCTCCTTCTCACAGAGGTTTTGAAAATCCTAGAACTCTCCTTTAACTGTGCTCTCTTCCTGTGGCTTTCACTCTAACAGAAACCTTGAAGCTGGAAACCTGCACAGAACCAGAGCAGCTGTGTGGCTGGTCAGTGAGTTGGAGGGACTGAAGGTATGTATAAGGGATGAATGGTTCAGTAAAGCAGGACCGGGCAGAAGGCGGGAGGAAGGTGCCGGGATCGGCCAGTCAACACCATATGTCACCAGCTTCCCTCGAGGAGACGACTCCTTCCCACAGGTATTTGCACCGACCACTCTTTCCTGGTGGTATAAATCAGTTACACCTATGACATCAGGACTAACCATTCTCCATAATTTCCAGGACTTCCCTCAATTCCATGGAATTCCACCTTTTGACAAGCATTTCCTGAAAGTGGTAGGACTGTTCCAAAGGACAAAATGGGCAAATACTATTTGGAGATAGATTCATATAGAAAAAAATAAGGATTTAGGTTTTCAGAATAAAAAAAAAACTCAAGTTTTCTTTCATAAGAATTGAAAAAAATAAAACAAAATGCAAATTTAGTAAAATAGAAAGGTGAATATATTTTCTAAATTTTAATACAGTGTACACATAAAAATATCTTTTACATTAAAATATAAATAAATTACAAGAATAAATATATAAATATAAGTAAGTAAACAATAAATAACATCAGGCAGTCATCTCTTAAGGACTGATGCCCTTAGGGCTTAATAATTTTAACATATACTTGTGTATTATTACTGACAAAATACCAGCTGAATTAATACAATAAATTCTGGGGTTAAAGTTGAAATAAGAGCCTTCTGAAATGACTAAAGACATGTGTGCAAGGGTGATAGGGCATCTTAGTCAATGAGAAACATTTCAAGGTGACCCCAGGTCTCCATCCATAATTCTTATCCTTTCTTGCAAGTTGGTTGATGAAGACAAGGATCTCATGATTTCCACTCTGACAGTTTCCCAGGCACAGTCACTGTATTTCTTCTCTTTCAGGTAGAGGTGGATTCCCTGGAAGTACCTCTTCACGACCAGTGTAGGGCCCGTCACTCCCAGGTCAGTTTCTTCATCTCCCATCTCCTGCACCAAGCAGGCGTCCAGGTCCTCCAGCTGCTGATGGAGTCCAGTGCGGAGTTTGTCCAGGAGGGAGGTGTCCCAGGCGGCAGAGGAGCGCTCTGTGTGGAAGAGGCGGAAGACCTGCTGGAGCATCTCGTGGAGGACAGAGGTGGCCTGGGCCTTCGGGAGCTGGCTGCCATCCACCACGTCCTGGGGGAAACCGAAGTCTTTTCTGTCCTTCAGACAGAAGCGAGGGGAGATTCTCCGCATCTGGCCCAGAAGCATGAAGTTCTTCTTGCTAATCCGCACGTGGTTCTGAGACAGGTCGCAGCCCAGAGATCCACCAGGGCCGTAGCTGAACACCACCAGGGCGGTCAGTAGAGAGAGCACGAAGGCCATGGGGCAAATGAGGCTGCTGCTAGCCTGGCTGAGACGGGCGTCTGGGGGAACCTTGGGGGTAGGTTCTCTGATCACATCCTTTCTAAGCAAGGCCATTAAATAGGGAACACAGTAATTTTCATTTTCTAAACATTTCTGTCACTTTTACTTCCTTTTTTTGGTTTTCATTTATGTATTCTCAGTGTCTAAGAAGATGTTATCAATCTAAACTATTAATTTTGCACTTTTCCCAATAACTTCTGATGTGCCCATCCAAATGGATATTTATTATTCAAATGAGAAATGTCTTTGTGTTAAAGTCAGAAATGCTACAGGTATGTAGGTACATTCTCTCTCTCCTTCTCATGCATAAATATTGCTTTTCTCTGTTCCAGGAACAAATTTTTAGCCATGACCTTAGTCTCCATTTTTACTGCCTTACTTTATATAGAAAGGCAGGCTTCCTCAGCCCTATGGTTTCTGTACTTTTTTAGGGATTTACTAGACCACCTCTGACAATTAAGCTCTCTGAAGCCAAAGAGGGGTTTCACAGCAGAGGCTGATGATTATAATTGAATTAGCTTTTTAATGTTTCTCTTCCTTCACGTTCATACAGGTCCATGTGGTTATGCTTCAGGGGACCACAAGGTCAGTACTAGTACCCTTTCTTTCCACCATTTTCTTACTGGAGACCTAGTCCTCCACAGGCTGGGCCAATACTCCCACCAGGAATACTGGTTCTTTTCAGAGAATATGGGTGTGGAGATCCTAATTCCAAGAAAATTATATTTTCCCAGCAACACCTCAGTCACAAGGGAGAGATCACATCTAGTCACACCCTCTCCTCTAGAGTGACAGAGTCCCCTTCCTAACCTGGACTCCCTGCCTGAGGGCATGCTCACCACATCCTGAGGACTTTAAAATCTCCTTTCTGTGGAGGGGCTTGTTTATTGTTGGGAATATAGTTCATCTTCCAGGACCCTCACCCTTGCCCCTGGAGTGTTTGTGTGAAGGACCCTAGTCCTCAGTGGTGACCTCCTCCCCTGCTGACCCATGTCCTTAGGTATCAGAAGTGTCAGCAGCCCTCAGATGCTGAGAGCAAAAATGTGTTTTCTCTAAGGTGGTGGAGGAGTTACCCAGTTCTAATCATTTCACCCTGAGTAAACAAATAATTTTTATTTTACCAAATACAAATTTTATTATTCAACTCTTTTACTAAAACTAGTGAACATTTGTTACACTCAAAGTTTCTGAGCTGGGGGCAGAGAATTCAGCAATGGTGTTGTCTCTCATTAAAGCTTATGTCACAGAAACCAGTGAGGTTCAGTTGTTCATTCAGTCACTTGATGCCCCTGGGCTTCTCCCTTCCTCTGTATCTGTCTCCCTCTGAGAATGCAGGGCAGCGAGGCCCAGGATTAGGTCAGAGAGAAGTCGCCTTCTTTTTTTTTTTGCGCTACGCGGGCCTCTCACTGTTGTGGCCTCTCCCGTTGTGGAGCACAGGCTCCAGACGCGCAGGCTCAGTGGCCATGGCTCACGGGCCCAGCTGCTCCACGGCATGTGGGATCCTCCTGGACTGGGGTACGAACCCTTGTCCCCTGCATCAGCAGGCGGACTCTCAACCACTGCGCCACCAGGGAAGCCCAGAAGTCGCCTTCTTTCCTCTACTTGTGTGCGATTCTACATTTAAAGTTTTGAAGTTTTTTATAAATTATATTCACGTAGTGACTTATTGGGCAAAATTTGTCTTGCTGCTCCTAATTAGTTCTAATTCATGGTGAGGTAAGAGCAATACAGGGAAGTAAAAAAGGCAGAGGGGCTGCAGTCTCTATCATTTTCAATGCTTTAAATTTTTTGTTTCTCATTGCTACTTTCTTATAAAGTAAAATTCCACAATTATTTTGTAGGTGAAAAGGAAACTAATGTAAGGTGAAAATCATGAATGTGAAAGAAGGGAAGTGATTTTCCACAGGCACAATGACATATTCTAAATTAGCAAAATTTAATACAGCATAGTTGGGGCAGGATAAAAGCCAATATGAATAACAGAAAGGCTGGAAAATGGCTGCTTCTGCCAGAAACTCAAAGAAGACCAAGTCCTGGGTTAACGGACTGCCTTCAGCTTTGCAAGACCAGGCACCTGATTTTTCTTTCATCTAATCGATACGTGATTATTTTTGAAGAAAGAGGGAAGAAGTCACACCGATCAGCTCACAAGCAACTGGCAACCAGAACCCAATGGCTAGAACACTAACCCCTGTGGCAGGATCGTGGAGATCAGCCTTGCTGAGCATCTGTCTAGTTGATGAATCCACTCAGGTAATAAGAAGAGTGCTTTGAGAACACTAGAATTAAAAGGAAGGGAATTAGATGATGCCAAATGATACTGATCTTAATCTGGATAATAGTAATCGTCATATAAAAGTAGCAACTGGGGCCCTGATGGTCCAGTGGGTAAGACTCCGAGCTTGCAATGCAGGGGGCCCGGGTTCAATCCCTGATTGGGGAAGTAGATCCCGCAAGCATGCCACAACTAAGAGTCCACATACCACAACTAAAGATCCTGCATGCCTCAACAAAGATCCCATATGTTGCAACTAAGACCCGGTGCAGCCAAAATAAATAAATAAATATTAAGGAAAAAAAAAGAGAGAAACAGAGTCTTTGCTGAGAGATGTAGGGAATATGTTGAAAAAAAAAGTAACAACTGAATTTTATTGCTTGCTTATAAGGAACTAGCCACTTTCTAAGTTCTGTTAACTTGGTCCTCTCAGTAACCGTAGTTTGATCACACTCACACAGCTGGAGACAAATATCAATCTGGACAGATGAACTATTCCAAACGTACCATAGATACAATGGCAAGCCTTAGTGAGGGGCTTTTCTGTGATTTGTCTGAAAGAGCCCATTAAAGGAAGTGAAGGGTGGAAAAGAACATGATATTTAGGAACCAACTAAATCATCAGAGGGAAGATAGCGAGATGACAAAGGATCCTTAATTCCACTTCAGATGCCAAAGGATTGCCGTCGCTTGTTTTGGAGGGCTACACAGGGTGTGGTCTGTCAACTGAGCTGACTTTATGTTCTAAGCAAAAATAGGTAAAATCCTTATGAAACAGAAAGGAGTGGATTCTTCTGCCAATTGAAGGAACAAGTCTAAGATTTTATGAGTGATTTCTTCAACGAAATATAGTAAATAACTTTATTAATCCAAGAACAGCAGACTTCTGGAATCTATGTATTTTTAACTCTTGAGTTTTGCGAGTTTAAGAACAAAGTAAAAGCACCTAACGATTTCTAGCCATATGAGCTCTGACGTTTCTTCTTCAGGATAACAACTAAAAAGTCACTCGCCATCTGCCTCTACAAGAATGAAGTCACTAGTCACTGTAGTCCCTGACCCCAGCGTGCCCTGTTAGGAGTTCAGGGTGGAGATGAGGAACGAGGCACTCTGTGCTCTGGGAAAACTGAAAGAACAGGCCAGTAGGTCGTTAAATAATTTCCCAAGAAAATTTAATAAACGCAATTTCTTGCATGTTCTCTGTATGTAAAAAGCCCTAAAATCAT
The DNA here is from genome assembly GCF_000442215.2 of Lipotes vexillifer. Classification (NCBI taxonomy): domain Eukaryota; kingdom Metazoa; phylum Chordata; class Mammalia; order Artiodactyla; family Lipotidae; genus Lipotes; species Lipotes vexillifer. The sequence goes on along the minus strand of NW_006782029.1, from coordinate 1,811,527 downwards.
TAACAGAGACATCTGTTCCTCATGACTAGCAGTAACCTTCTACCAAGATGTGTCCTTGATTACACATATCCCCTTGACCATAATCACGTATATACTGACGTCCCCATTATGTCCTTGGAGCGGTTCGTCAGAGCTGACTGAGAGGCTGTCCTCCAGGCTGTAGTCCTCAGTAAGTCCTCCCAAAAAACTGAACTCCCAGCTCTTATGTTGTTTGTTTCCAGTCAACAAGGACCTCACTGATCTCCCAGGAGACCTCCTCAGGTCAGCCTGCTGTTCTCATTCTCAATGAAGACACCTCCATTTCTCACCTACAGTCCAGGCTGGACATCCATTTGTTTACTGATGAGTCCAAATAAGAATCTCTACACTTTATTGTTCCAACTGTTGGTTAAGATGTGTGTACCGAAGAGGCTTTATGTATGACCAAGACGGAAGAGCATACGTGATTCTTAGAAGCAGTGAAGGTTTTTAATGGGCTCCTTAGCAGGGAGAGTCTGGCTTGAACTCCAGAGCCACCCTCATGGCCTTGTATAGTTGTCTTTATTTAATTTTCTAGCCTCAGCCCATTAAAACATCATAATACTGAAGAATTGAAATAAAAATATTATTTAAAAAATCATTTGTTAATAAAATGATATTTTTAGCAGTAATATAGGAATGGTTTCTGCTTGTTTTAGGACCCTAATCCTTAGGAAGGTTTCCAAACCTCTAAATGTCCTTCTGACTTTAAAAGTACCTACTCAGTGCTGTATGCACCGACTGGAAACAACAGAAAGATGATTGATCCATCAGTGTCCTCTTTCCAAATTGCCTTAATTAAATAAATGAATTTCCACTTAGCTCTTTGTTGCTTTTAGAAATTGTGACCTTCCAGTGTGCATGTTACTGATACCTGCCCTGCTGGAAAGGCTCTACCCCAGTTGTTGCTAAATATATTAAAATCCCTGCCTGTGTCCCTCCCATTCAAGCATATTTTGTTTTGTTTGTCTTTCAAAGGGGCAAAGACATCATGATGGAATGTAAGAAATTCCTTGGATTGCATTGTCCCCAGGAATATCCTTCCCTGTTTTGTGATTACTTGCTGGGTCTTAAGGACTAAACAAGTTTGCAGCCAGCACTGAGGTAACACTCGTCCCTTCCAAGACTCCGCAGGCTGCTGTGGTACCAGTGCTGGGGACACTGCTAGTGGCCACGTCCTTCTGGGAGAACTCTGTGCTATCGCGTGCACCTCCATCTTTTCTTCTCTGAAAAGGAATGTTCTGGAGAGACACTTGCCTCAGTGCAGCTCATCTGTGTTCTTCCGTGTCCTGAGGACCTGCCGCTGTTCCAGTGAACGCTTTAAACATCTCTGTTCTCCTTCCAAGTTCTCAAGCTGCTGCTGCCTTTCAACGCCACGTTTCCTGCGCTTTGGGCTTTTTGAGCAAATGAGAGTCCTGAACCAGGTGAGTTCCTCCTAGTGCAGTCAGCACGTGGAGTTGTGCAAATAGAGGCACAGGTGAGCTCCTGGGTTCTCCACCATTGTTCAGTGTTGGGCAGGGTGCCATCTATTTACTGTGTTTCTCTGGGAGTCTGGACAGTCGGGACCTGCAGTGCTTGGCAGGCGGAGAGTGTGGAGTCATATGAGAGTTTCTGACAAACCTAGAACTTTCACTCAGCTTCTGCTTTCCATTGGTGGCTTTGTAGTCTTAAGGGGAAATTGACAGCCAGAAAGCCTAATGGAGAAGGAAACAGCTGTATGAATGGGCAGTACAGCTTAATGCAGAGTGAATGGGGAGAGTACACTGGATTTCTACACTGGGAGGAAGTAAATGATTATGGTGTTTGAAAAACGAAAAAATGGGATCCAGGAAAGCAGAGATGAAGGAGAGTTATGCCATGTGTCAGAATCAGCAGGTAGATACATGGAATTTTATATATGTCGTATACCTTATACTATATATTCATAAGTATGTAGCATAGATATATATTATTATATTATTATGCATAAAATTACATACAATTGATGAGACAGTTTTTCCCAGTTCTGTTTTTTAGGTTGTCAGTGTTTTGCAGTCAGTGACAGAGAGAGGGAGAGGAGAATCCATTATTCCCATTTAGATCTGTATGAAAAAATAAGAAGATAGGCACTACCTGTTAGCCTTCACTCAGTGGGTGATATTCTGCTAAAGGCTTTTTAATGTTCCAGTTTGTCTAATACCACAACAACTCTAGGAATATTTTCATTTACTTTATATTTGAGGAAACTGAGGCTCAGGGAAGTTACCTGATTCTCCAGGATCACACATATGTCCTGGCAGAATCTACATTCAATGCAGAATCCTATCTCACATATAAATAATTATTTAAATTTCATCCTGTTTAATTCACAAACCCTTGGTTTCCTTCTTCTTTGTTTCCTGAAGATCGTTGTTCCCTGGCTGACTCCTAACTGCACTGGCTACTCCATCTGTGTCCTTGGCAGCCTCTCCTTCTCTTTCTCAGTCTTAAAAGTTGAAGGTCCTCATAAGCTTTAGGTCCTCTTCTCATTCTACATCCTACTCATAAGTAATGACATCCTTACCATATCTTGATTTTCAAATATGCAACAAACACAAATTAATATCTCCATGATGTACATTGTTGTAGATTCCAGATCTGCATATGCATCCACCAATGGGAAATCTGTCTTTAGATGTTTGTAGAGCACTTTATAGAATACATCTGCCTTCTTGAAAAGCCTCATTCCAGATGCTAGTGAGAGAATCCCGTTTCCTTTATCTCTCATTGTAACAGGAAACTTAATTGAAATAATTTTAGCATGATTACTGTTTTTATATCTCTTTCTTTTCCAAACAGAACTCTTTGGCATTTGCTTTTTTCACCTCTTTATTCGCGGAACTATTATATATCTGATATAGAAATATGAAGTTGTAAAATATAACCTACTGAAACAAGTGAATGATGAGTCGAATTCATTATACAGGACTTCCCTGGTGGCACAGTGGTTAAGAATCTGCCTGCCAATGCAGGGGACACGGGTTTGATCCCTGGTCCAGGAAGATCCCACATGCTGTGGAGCAACAAAGCCCGTGTGCCACAGCTACTGAACCTGAGTTCTAGAACCCGCAAGGCACAAATATTGAGCCTGCAAGCCACAACTACTGAAGCCTGTGCACCCTAGAACCCGCACACCGCTACTACAGAGCCCACTCGCCGCAACTACTGAAGCCTGCGTGCCGAGAGCCCGAGCTCCGCAACAAGAGAAGCCACTGCAATGAGAAGCCTGCGCACCACAACGAAGGGTAGCCCCCACTCGCCATAACTAGAGAAGGCCCGTGCATACCAACGAAGACCCAGCGCAGCAAAAAAAGAAAAAAATTCATCATCCATTTTTCACTATGCTTTGAGAATTTAAACTATTTCTTTTTGTAAGAATAAACAAATCCAAGCTGTCATGTGGGGAAGAGTTTCATAAATTAAACAAGAAAATAATTTGAAAAAAGATAAAGGTAAGCATATTTTATTATATTTGAATACATTATAAAGTTGAACGTGATATTATACAAGCAAAACTATTTTAAGTACCATACATAGTTTGACTGAGATAAAGTAGAAGAATAAAATAGGTGAATACGTTAGAGCCTTTCGCACTTTAATCACCGTTATTTTGAACTCCTGGTCTGATAATTCCTAAATTTCTACTGTATCTGAGTCTGTTTCTGATATTTGCTCTATCACTTCAAACTGTGTTTTTCACCTTTTAGTATGGTAAGTTTCTTTAAAAGTTGAACATGATGTACAGGATAAAAGGAACTGAGGTAAATTGACCATTAGATGAGTATTTACATTTATCTTGCTAAAAGGTTGGCTGTGTTTACTTCTAGTCCTGGACTCTGTTTCTACCCTCTTTATTTTCCATATCGGCCAAGCTGGCTTATCCTTCAGGATTGGTCTTCTTTTTTTTTTTAATTAATTAATTAATTTCTCTATGTTTGGTTGCCTTGGGTCTTCGTTGCTGCTCATGGGCTTTCTTTAGTTGCGGCGAGCGGGGGCTACTCTTCTTTGCGGCGCACAGGCTTCTCATTGCGGTGGCTTCTCTTGTTGCCGAGAACAGGCTCTAGGTGCACAGGCTTCAGTAATTGTGGCATGCAGACTCTAGAGCGCAGGCTCAGTAGTTGTGGCATACGGGCTTAGTTACTCCGCAGCATGTGGGATCTTCCCGGACCAGGGCTTGAACCGTGTGCCCTGCATTGGCAGGCAGATTCTTAACCACTGCATCACCAGGGCAGCCCAGGATTGGTTTTCTTGAAAATAGATTTATTAGACCTGTTTGGCAAATAACCACCATAGGAGACAGGTCTGCATCTTGTTCACCATTGTATCATTAGCACAGAGTTCATAACAGTTACTCCAAATAATTATTAAGAGTATTCTTAGATTTTCCATTAGACCTCCCATCAGAAGCTTCTACTGACCTTGCATCAGAACCTTATATTGAAGTAGTTAATAACCATCATTAGATGACTCAGTAGATTTCTACTGAGCCTCTTGGTTCATCATTCTCCATCTCACAATGAAGATGTAGGGTGGTGAAAATTTAGGGCATAGGATGCTAGATAAAATTAGCCTTCTTTGCTTTCCTGGTGTCAGAGTCTTTGTAATGTTATACGTTCTTTTTCAGTTCATATTTTTCTGGGCAAGGGTTGTCTTGCTACTACTGAATTACTTCCTGTTTCAACTTGAGGTTAGTAGCTTAATAGGAAAGTAAAAACGGAAACATAAACGGAAACATTATGATTTTCCATAATGTTCAATACATCACTAATTTCCTTCTCCATTCAACTTTCTTGGAAAGCGTCATTGCATTTGATGCCCTGAAGTAAAATGAAAACAGATACAAACCTGACTATGATGAGAGTGAAAGAAGTAAAGTGACTCCCCAGGTAAAACAATGACAATGGGAGTTCTTCTCTTGTCACTCTTCCACCTACTCCAGTATGGTTTCTGCTGATTAATCCCGCCAAATCAGCTCTCAGTAAGGTCAGTTCCATCTGTTTCCCATGTGGTGGATGATTTCAATCTACAGAGCAGCTTACTGACAATCAGTATAATGTTAATCAAAATGATGATAAATTATCCTTGTGAATAATTAAATATGTCATGTTTTAAAGTAAATAAAATATTAACTATGATTATGAGTTACAATACATCAAATCCATGAAATTTCTTCTGAGGCAAAAATGTTTCAGAAAGGGAAAACCATGCAGAGAATAAAATGATCCACCTTCTACTCTAGGTCCCAGCCTTGTGTAGGACCTCCTTTCTCTCCTCCAATTCAGATGGCAAATATCTCAAACCTGTTTTCTATGTATATTGTCATTACCTTCTTTTACTCATCCTTCCACCTTCTCTTCACCTTCTGCTGATTAATTCTACCAAACAAGCTCTCACTAAGTGGCCAATGCCATCTCTTTTCCCAATGTAGGGAGCATTTTCCATCTATGTTTTCATGAATGCATTGAATCTTCTAAGCAATTTCAGTCTTTTCAAACACGGTCTTCTCACCATTCTCTCTTGTTAACATATGGCCATTCCATGTCTGCTTCCTTTGTGGTGTTCCCTCCCTTTTAAGGTTAAGGTCATAGGACTCAGTTTTAAGTCCTTTTCTCATTCTATACTCTCCTCACATTTGATCACTTCTTCAGTTCCATGCTTTACACTTTGTGCGATTGCTTGTAAATTGCCATCTCTAGTATCCAATGGACATTTGCACTGAAATGCCTACTAGTTAGCTATAGGTAATATCTACTACTTTTATTTTTGTATCCTCACATGGCTTGATCCACCTTCTACTGAGGGAATTCCATTTTTCTCCCTTCTCATTGTAGCGTTCAACCTAATTGATATTCATTTCTACTACAAATCAGGACTATTTTTAAAATAAGTAATAAAATTTAATTGAATTATGAATTAATTATTGTTGTTAGGTTACTCTCCTTAAAAAAAAATCAAAGTTATAAAAAGCAAGATTGGATTAGTTATGTTCATGTCTGTGTCCTGAGGGCAACACAAAACCTGGCTAGAGTTAGTCTATTTTTATTTCTAATGTGAGAATCATAATGATGGTCAAAGAATTGTAACACATTCTTTAATCATTTTGCACATTCAGGCTTGGTGTTTCTTTTTTAAAGAATAAACAAATGAAGTTTTCTATAGTAAGAATTTAATGAACAAAGAAAACTCATAAACTGAGTTAATACAAAGTATGTATTTTTTCTCTTAACCACAATGTATACATGCACATAATACTATGCAAATAAAAATAATTTAAATCTTTATAAATAGTGAAATAAGTATTAAAATAGATAAATAAATATTTAAGTAGATAAGTAAGTAAATCGATCAGCATGGGCATCTGTGAGGGACGAGTGCCTGTAGAGTAGAACATCATGTTGCTTAATATTCCTGAAAACACTTGACAAATTAATTCAATTCAGGGCATGATGAGAGCAGAAATGAGAGTCTTTGACATGGCAGCACAGGTGGAAGTGTGGTCTTGTTAGTCAGTGAGAATCATTTCCGTGTTGAACCAGGTGTGTGTCATTCCTTCCTCCTGAGTCTTTCTGGCAAGTTTGTTGAAGAGAAGGATCTCATGACTTCTGCTCTGACAATCTCCCAGGCACAAGGGCTGTATTTCTTCTCTTGCAGATAGACAGTGATTCTGTGGAAGTATTTCCTCACAGCCAGGATGGAGTCCTCCTTCAGCAGGGGAGTCCCTTCCAGCCCCGCCTCCTGCATCAGACAGGCTTGCAGGTCAGTGAGCTGCTGATAAAGTGCAGTGCAGAACTTGTCCAGGAGGGTCTCATCCCAAGCGGCAGCCGAGCCCTCTGTGCTGAAGAGCTGGAAGGTCTGCTGGATCATCTCGTGGACGACAGCCATGGCTTGAGCCTTCTGGAACTGGTTGCCTCCAAACGCCTCCTGGGGGAATCCAAAGTCATTTCTGTCCTTCAGGCAGGAGAAGGGGGAGATTCTCCTCATTTGTTGCAGGAGCATCAGGGCCCTCGTGTTAGCCAGGCTGTGGGTCTGAGGCAGGTCACAGCCCAGAGAGCAGTTGGAGTTGCAACTGAGCAGCACCAGGGCCAGGAGTAAGGACACGGTTGGGGCCATCGGGGACCCTGCAGATGCTGCCGGCCTGGCTGAGGTGGGGACTCTGTGAACCCTGCTCTCTAGGTTCTCTGAAGACCTTCCTTCAGACGTGGGTCTTAAATAAGAATGTATTCATTTCCATTTCCTGAATATTTCTTGTTACTTTCTACTTCTGTTTTTGCTTTTCATTTTGCACTCTCCAAATGGGTTAGGGCAGCGTTTCGCAAATATTTTTTTCCATTATTGCCTCTGCCCCTGCCCACAGAGCCTTCTTAGATAGTTTTTCCTAATTGCCCCCCCAACATGAAATTTTGATAACACATATGTCCTGTGTATGTATTTATGTACTCCATGGATATCTCTACTCTGCACATCTAAAAAGTGCAAAGCTTACTCTTTGTATCACTGCAGGATTAAGAATGACAAAAAGTTTTAAAGCTATTGAATTTTTTTTTTAAGCTATTGAAGTTTTAAAAAATTTTTATTGGAGTAGGGTTGGTTTAAAGTGTTGTGTTAGTTTCAGGTGTACAGCAAAGTGAATCATTTATACATATACATATATCCACTCTTTTTTAGATTCTTTTCCCATAGAGGTCATTATAGAGTATTGAGTAGAGTTCCCTGTGCTACAAAGTAGATCCTTATTATTTATCTATTTTGTATATAGTAGTGTGTATATGTCAATCCCAATCTCCCAGTTTATCCCTCCCCCCACTTACCCCCTGGTAACCATAAGTTTGTTTTCTTCTTCTGTCACTCTGTTTCTGTTTTGTAGATAAGTTCATTTGTACCCTTTTTATAGATTCCACGTATAAGCAATATCATATGATATTTGTCTTTCTCTGTCTGACTTATTTCACTCAGTATGACCATCTCTGTGTCCATCCATGTTGCTGAAAATGGCATTATTTCATTCTTTTTTATGGCTAAATAATATTCCATTATATATTTGTACTACATCTTCTTTATCCATTCCTCTGTCAATGGACATTTAGGTTGCTTCCATGTCCTGGCTATTGGAAATAGTGCTGCAATGAACATTGGGGTGCATGTATCTTTTCTTCCCTTTTTTCTCTATTTTTAATTACTTTTTATTGGAGTATAGTTGCTTTACCATGTTGTGTTAGTTTCTGCTGTACAGCAAAGTGAATTAGTTATACATATACATATATCCTCTCTTTTTTGGGTATCCTTCCCATTTAGGTCACCACAGATCACTGAGTAGAGTTCCCTGTGCTATACAGTAGGTTCTCATTACTTATCTATTTTATACATAGTAGTGTATATATATCCATCCCAATCTCCCAATTCATCCTACCCCCCTTTTCCCCCCTTGGTATCCATAAGTTTGTTCTCTGCATCTGTGTCTCTATTTCTGCTTTACAAATAAGTTCGTCTATACCATTTTTCTAGATCCACATATGAGTGATATTATACGATATTTGTTTTTTTCTTTCTGACTTACTTCACTCTGTATGATAGTCTCTAGGTCCCTCCACATCTCTGCCAATGGCATAATTTTGTTCCTTTTTATGGCTAATATTCCACTGTATATATGTACCACATCTTCTTTATCCATTCATCTGTTGATGGACATTTAGGTTGCTTCCAGGTCCTGGCTATTGTAAATAGTGCTGCTGTGAACATTGGGGTGCATGTATCTTTTTGAATTATGGCTTTCTTTGGGTATATGCCCAGGATTGCTGGGTCATATGGTAGTTCTATTTTTAGAATTTTTAAAAATTATTTATTTATTTGGCTGAGCCAGGTCTTAGTTGCAGCATGCGGGATCTTAAGTTGCAGCATGCGGGATATTTTTGTTGTGGCATGCAGGCTCTTAGTTGTGGCATGCAGGATCTAGTTCCCTGACCAGGGATTGAACCCAGGCCGCCTGCATTGGGAGCGCGGAGTCTTAACTACTGGACCACCAGGGAAGTCCCTATTTTTAATTTTTTAAGGAACCTCCATACTGTTCTCCATAGTGGCTGTATCAGTTTACATTCCCACCAACAGTGCAAGAGGGTTCCCTTTTCTCCACACCCTCTCCAGCATTTATTGTAGGTTTTTTGATGAAGGCCATTCTGACCAGTGTGAAGTGATACTTCATTGTAGTTTTGATTTGCATTTCTCTAATAATTAATGATGCTGAGCATCATGTGCTCTTTGGCCATCTGCATATCTTCTTTGGAGAAATGTCTATTTAGATATTCTGCCCATTTTTTTAAAGCTTTTTTTAAATATAAATTTATTTAATTAATTTTTTGGCTGTGTTGGGTCTTTGTTGCTGTGTGCTGGCTTTCTCTAGTTGCAGTGAGCGGGGGCTGTTCTTCGTTGCGGTGCGCAGGCTTCTCATTGCAGTGGTTTCTCTTCTTGTGGAGCATGGGATCTAGGTGCACAGGCTTTCGTAGTTGTGGCATGCAGGCTCAGTAGTTGTGGCTCACGGGCTTAGTTGTTCCATGACATGTGGAATCTTCCCAGACCAGAGATTGAACCCGTGTCCCCTGCATTGGCAGGCAGATTCTTAGCCACTGCGCCACCAGGGAAGTTCCTTCCACCCATTTTTTGATTGGGTTGTTTGTTTTTTTGATATTGAGCTGCATGAGCTGTTTGTATATTTTGGAGATTAATCCCTTGTCAGTTGCCTCATTCACAAATATTTTCTCCCATTCTGAGGGTGATTTTTTCATTTCGTTTATGATTTCCTTTGCTGTGTAAAAGCTTTTAAGTTTAATTAGGTCCCATTTGTTTATTTCTGTTTTTATTTCTATTTCTCTAGGAGGTGGGTCAAAAAGGACCTTGCTATGACTTATGTCATAGAGTGTTCTGTCTAAGTTTTCCTCTGAGAGTTTTATAGTGTCCAGTCTTACATTTAGGTCTCTAATCTATTTTGAGTTTATTTTTGTGTATGGTGTTAGGGAGTGTTCTAATTTCATTCTTTTACATGTAGCTGTCCAATTTTCCCAGCACCACTTATTAAAGAGACTGTCTTTTCTCCATTGTATATTCTTGCCTCCTTTGTCATAGATTAGGTGACCATAGGTGCATGGGTTTAACTCTGGACTTTCTATCCTGTTCCATTGATCTATATTTCTGTTTTTGGGCCAGTACCATATGGTTTTGATTACTATAGCTTTGTAGTGCAGTCTGAAGTCAGGGAGCCTGATTCCTCCAGCTCCATTTTTCTTTCTCAATATTGCTTAGCTTTTCATGGTCTTTTGTGTTTCCATATAAATTGTAAAATTTTTTGTTCTAACTCTGTAGTAAATGCCATTGGTAATTTAATAGGGATTGCATTGAAACTGTAGATTGCTTTGGGTAGTATAGTCATTATCACAGTATTGATGCTTCCAATCCAAGAATATGGTATCAGTACATCTCTCCATTTGTTTGTGTCATATTTATTTATTTATTTATTTATTTATTTATGTCTACATTGGGTCTTTGTTGCTGCATGCAGGCTTTCTATAGTTGCGGCAAGCAGGGGCTACTTATCGGTGCAGTGTGTGGGCTTCTCATTGCGGTGGCTTCTCTCTCTGCAAAGCACGGGCTCTAGGCACATGGGCTTCAGTAGTTGTGGCATGCAGGCTCAGTAGTTGTGGCGCATGGGCTTAGTTGCTCCATGGCACCTGGGATCTTCCCGGACCAGGGCTCAAACCCATGTCCCCTGCATTGGTAGGCGGATTCTTAACCAATGCACCACCAGGGAAGTCCTGTTTGGGTCATCTTTGATTTCTTTCATCAGTGTCTTACAGTTTTCTGAGTACAAATCTTCTGCCTCCTTAGGTAGGTTTATTCCTAGGTGTTTTATTGCTTTTGATCTGATGGTAAATGGGATTGTTTTCTTGATTTCTCTTTCTGATCTTTCATGGTTAGTGTATAGGAATGCAAGAGATTTCTGTGTATTAAGTTTGTATCCTGCAACTTTACCAAATTCATTGATGAGCTCTAGTAGTTTTCTAGTAACATCTTTAGGATCTTCTCTGTATAGTATCATGTCATCTGCAAACAGTTACAGTTTTACTTCTTTTCCAATTTGGATTCCTTTTATTTATTTTTCTTCTCTGATTGCTGTGGCTAGGACTTCCAAGGTTTATGTTGAATAATAGTGGTGAGAGTGGACATCCTTGTCTTGTTCCTGATCTTAGAGGAAATGCTTTCAGTTTTTCACCATTGAGAATGATGTTTGCTGTGGGTTTGTTGTATATGGTCTTTATTATGTTGAGTTAGTTTCCATCTATGCCCACTTTCTGGAGAGTTTTCTTCATAAATGGGTGTTGAATTTTGTCAAAAGATTTTTCTGTATCTATTGAGATGATCATATGGCTTTTATTCTTCAATTTGTTGATGTGGTGTATCACACTGATTGATAAGCTATTGAATTTTAATTTAACTTTACAACTAAGTTTTCAGAGTGACTTTTAATTACTATATTTACTTATATAAACAGGAATGTAGTAAACTACATATTCAAATAAAATTTATAAACTTTATAGTACTATCAAGGTATATATATACTTAAAAATCATTCAAAACTGCTCAAAATCATTGAAATTTGAACATTATTTTCTTAATATTTATTTTTAGGTACTTAGCTTTTAATTTTGCTTCATATCATACAATAATTATTTTTCAGAAAATAATTTTTAATTTCACTGCTGCTAGATATTCATCTTGATATTGTAAACATTTTTTTCTGTTAAGCACTTGCTGTAATTATGGATGTGTTGAACAACTTCAGTAGAATTAAATGATAAAATGTAACCTTTTTTGTATTTAATATGCAAATACAATTTTCTATTTGTATTTAATTCCCATAACGCAAATCATACTGAGAGTCAAACATAAGCAACATCCACAAGACAGCCAGTGGGAGCTCAGAAGTAAGTAAAGGCCACCTCTCACAATATTACTTTGAGATCAAGCAAATGTTGGAGAGAAAGTCCTCCAATGAGCCATCAAGTCACCATAGTGTGGAGCACTGATCGTGTATGCAGTTTGTTTATCTTCCATGAACTCAGTGTCAACGCTTCTTGTATGTATGATACACAAGAAAACCCAAAGACAAAAATGAATACTAAGGAATAAGATTTTGTTGTATAGGGTTAAGCTTTGGAGTGCCACAGCATTGTAATAGCAAAATTTGTCATACCCCTAAAAAGTAATGTTTCTACCCATGGAAGCAGTTAGCATCCCCAATGAGAATGCATGATTTAGCAGTCATCATCAATTTGAACCTTTCTCTCTATTTTTGCATTAAATTTCAAATTTCCCTAAGGATTTTCAGAGGTGCCAATCCAAGTCTATCCTTTTCAAACAAAAGGAAACCATCTTCATAATTAATTTAGAACTGAATACATATTATGTCATAGAAAGAATTAACTTTCAGCTCCAATCTTTAATGCTTTTTATTTTGCAGTGGAAGTTATGTTGCTTCAGCCCTCTACATTCCCATCTTCAAACAATAGGTATGTGACCATCTTTGGCAAATCAGCTCTGTGGTAACTGGAATCTGCCTTATTCTCTGCGGTATCATCGGCACCAGGCCCAGTGTAATCACTCAACAAGTAGTTTTAACTAAAGCAATTTCTTAGATTTTCTCCTCCTACTGGAAGGCATTTGCAAATGACCAAGCTGTTTTGCTTCATCAGGGCCATATTTGCTGGGATTATAATCGAAATGGCTAATATTTCCACTGTTCCCTTACTGGTATCAGTCGTGCCTACTGAGTTTATTGCTAAAACCACTAGGATTATGTTTCCTTTAAGGTGCATATGGCTCTGGGGATTCAAGTTGCAGCACAATTTTCAGCCTTTGCCTGGCACTATATTAAACTCATGAGGATGGCCTCATCTCTAATTTGCCCTCTACTAGGTTATAATAGAAAAGAACTAGCCTGGTGTCATACACAGAGCCACCTATCTGAACTCAGACTTTCCCTGAATCTCACAGCTCACAGTAACCAGACACATATTACTCCTTAGGGGATCTTTATTGACGTGGCAATTACTACGTTTCTCCTGAGAATCTTTGGAGACTCTTCACAAAGAATGATGAATGATCTGTTGCATCCTGTATCTTCGTTCCGTTCCATGGGAGAGTGGGCTTCTTTCAGTTTGATTTCCAAAATTTGGCCGGTAATAACTAAAGCATGACTTCAGGTCCAAAACCATGAGTTTGGATTCTGAGTCCTTGGTCTGCTCTTTTTTCCTGCTAACCTGCCCTTTCATCTTTATTTACTCAGCATGAATATATTCTTACTTCTAAATGACAGGCGTGTAGCCTTTAAAGACCTTTATGTTCTTAAGGTTTGGTACCCTACAAGATTCATTAAAGTCCTAATCCCCAGAGTGATGGTGTTAGGTGGTGGGCCCTTTGGGAGGTGATTAGGTCATGAGGATGGAGGCCTCACAATTGGAATTAGTGCCCTTTTAAAAGAGGTCTCAGATAAATCCCCCAGTCTCTGCCAAGGAGAAGTGGACAGTGTGTGACCTGGAAGCAGGCTTTCAGCAGAACTGGACCACGCTGACACCCAGATCTTGGATTTCCAGACTATGGAACTGTGAGTAATTTCTGCTCTTTACAAACTACCCAGTCTATGCTATTTTGTTGAAGATGCCCAAATAGTAAGACATGTCCTCACCTATTGTATCCTCAGAATACCTTGCAGGAGTGTGTAAAATACCTAAAGGGAGAGACACCATCTTACCCAACCCCGTTTCCTAGACAGCTAGTCCAGTCCCTGTCATTTCAGGAGCTCAGTCATATATTTGATAGATATATTTGATAGATATGATGTGAGAGGACAATAATCTACAGATACTTTAAAATTCTTTGTGGTTCTACAAGGGAAGTTACAATGGAATATTGTGTGAGTTATTTTTTGAAAGACTTTGCAGCACTATTTTCTTCAAGTTCGCATTTTCAGTATTTAGAAGATAAGGATGAGAATCACGGGCCTGGACATGAATGGAAGACCCACTCTGCACTTTCAGTTCAGTCATCCTCAAGTAATTTCAAGGAGCTACGTGGCCCTACTTTTCTTGTCTCTCTCAGGCAAAAAGGAAACAACTTGTGTCTACACTTGTGGATATTTTCCTTGTTAGTCTATGCCTTTGGGAATCAACTTGAATGCTTCTTTCAAAGAGTCAATCACGCTGTGAACTCTAATGAGTGACATCCATGTCATCCTACCTAAGTTGAAATTGTGGAATCAGACCCCAAGTCAAACTTTTTTTATAATGTGAGTGTAAGCAAGAACATTGTTTTGGTTTCTTTTCTCTTGAATGTCATTACTACAAATAGTATAAAAATGAAAAGTAGTCTTATTCATTGAACTTGTCTCCTCTTCCATTAGTCACCCAATAACTTCCCAACTTCGTTGCACTTAGATTCCCATGATAATTCAGGCCAACTAATGTGAGCAGAGGTGATATTGCCCTATACTGTCTTGGCCCTTGAAAACATCCCACGTAATCCCCATACTTTTTCCTTTACCACTGAGTGGAATAGACTCACACACCCCAAATCGGAAATCACACGTTGAATAGAGCAACGCCACACAATAGAGGGCACCCATGTCCCTACATCACTGTTTAGAGGAGGCCAACTAGAAAATTCATCTGATTAGCAATGCCTGCATTTTTCTCTTAAGGATGGAAAGATAAATTTCTATTATGACCCAATTACTGACATCTTTCTGTTTCTCTGTTACAGCAGCTAGCATGAAATTAACTGACAAATGTCTTGAACAGCATACTATGCTAACAACCTTTCCATTTTAAAATAAACGTCATAGTTGGGAATCCAAATACCCTCCAAGAAGTTAAACAGATTTTAGAAAGCACATTGTAAAATTACTTGTATAAGAAAATAGATTGTGTTCTTCTTTGTAAATATATTTTTGTAAACTCGTGATACTTCAGATATTTTTCAACATGTGCAGAAATATGAGTGGACGTACCTTTAGAGGACTAAACAGACAATCATCATTTGATTAGAAGTGTCACAGGTGTACCTTTCTTCTTTATTTGTTGACAGTAATTGGAGAATTATTACATGAGAGAAAGGAACACTTTAATTTCTCCTCTGATAACCTCCCAGGCACAGGGGCTGTATTCCTTTTCCTTCAGATAGAGATGGATTCTTTGGAAATATTTCGGGACAATTCCCAAATAGGGACAATCCAGATTGTCATTCTCCACTTGCTCATGCAGTAGTTCCAAGGTGTGATCAAGGCTAGAGAGTAGTTTATGGAGTAGGGTGTTTATGGAGTAGGGAAA
>NW_006782029.1:1754123-1795995 GCF_000442215.2 Lipotes vexillifer | reverse complement strand
GTGTGTATGGGGAGGGGAAAGCAGCTTGGCTTTCCTCCTTGTTGAAGAAGTTACCATCTGCTGGAGCGTCAGACGGTGGTAGCCAGTGCCTTGAGTCGTCAGGATTTCTGTGATATTCCCTCTTTTCCAAGGAAATTTGAAGTCTGTTCTGTCCTCTAGGCATGACTGAAACGGGATCTTCTTCATCTGTCTCAAAAGTATGACGAGTTCCCTGTTCTGTAGGCTATGGATCCAAGGCAAGTTCCAGCCAAGAGGGCGAGCAGGGATGGAGCAGAGCATCACTCCTGCCACTAGCAAATAGATCTGGGCCGTTGAGAATTTCAGTGATTCACCAGCTGGCCGCGAGGGGGCGCGCGGGCACCACTAAATAATTAGCGGGAAGGTTCCTTCCCTGGAACCCGGGACAGCGCGCTTCTCTAGGCGGCGGCGAATGGGCGCCGGATGTCTTTTGATCGGTTCGGCTAGGGAAACGCTGACTTACGAGAGTTTGCAGTTTCCGCGGTTTGGGCAGCGCGAGAGAAAGTTGAGTTGCATCCTCACGGAGCAATTTTATACTGATTTAATAGTGAGAAAAAAACTTTTGTCTTCGCGATGCTGAGTTCTCAAGTGGGAGCCTTGTCGCGGCCGCGCCAGCGACAATTTTGTCTGGTTGGAAGCTGGAACCTTGCATTTTCGGGCTTTCCCCTGAGTTTTGCGCTTTATTTTCGCACAGAAACTTGAGCGAGGCCGTTTTCTGAGGGGTTTGAAGCTGGGAAGCGAGTTGGGGCCGATTTTACAGATTCGGGCTCCTTTCTGGCGCTATGCTGCGACGGCTCAGAGAAAGAGGAAGGCGGCGGCGGCGATGGGACGCCGGGACGGTGTTGGGGACGCCCTGGGGGTGAGTCGGAGCGCGGCCACCACCGGGGCTGAGGACGCGGGAGCTGAGCGCCCCTGTAGATGCTCTGGGACTTCATGGTGTCTTTCAAGGAACAACGTTAACGTGGGGGAGGAAGTACTGAATAACTGAAAAGTAGGAACACTAAAAAACTCACAGGGGGCTTCCCTGGTGGCGCAGGGGTTGAGAGTCCGCCTGCCGATGCAGGGGACACGGGTCCGTGCCCCGGTCCGGGAGGATCCCACATGCCTCGGAGCAGCTGGGCCCGTGAGCCACGGCCGCTGGGCCTGCGCGTCCGGAGCCTGTGCTCCTCAACGGGAGAGGCCACAGCAGTGAGAGGCCCGCGTACCGCAAAACAAAAACAAAAACAAAAAAAATAGCATTTTATTTTTTATATTTTTAAATTAAACTTATATTGCTTGTTTTAAATATTTTAGATTTTTTAATAATTTCTGAAAATATTTAAATATTGAAGGTAGGATATTAAAATATGTGGGTATTAAAACATAGCAATTTATTAAACTACTTAAACTATAGTTTCTTTATACTAAAACAATAATTTAATATAGTTTTACTTTCCTAGCTGTAATGGAAGCAAACTCATTAATATTTTCAAGACTACTTCTTTACTTGTTTGAGAGAATTGCAGTGTTTGACAATTTCTTGTGACTCTGTGACAGTCTTAAATAATTTTTATTTAACTTGAGTTTCTGAAACACCTTTCTCAGGGCTCCAGCTTGACTGTAGTGTAGAAAGAAGAGTTATTAGTGTCCTGTACAAGCAGCTGAGGATATTTACCAGGTCTGAGCTTCTCATTTTCTCTGGTAAGAATTTTATAGACTAAACAGAAATTACCCAAATTTCACTGGCAACGTGAAGGTTTCCTCTGTAAGACTGTCAGCGTCATCCAAATGCAGGGTCATTTCTGTCTTTATTTAAAATTTTGACATTTCTTTAGCATGTATGTTGTGGCATTTTCATTTTTATATATTGCGTTAAAGTATTATTTATCTTGATCACTTAGATTTGGTGCCTTCTTACATTGCATGCTTGAGGGAAGCCCTCCCTTTCTTTACCCAAATAGCCAGGAAATAGCTTTCGAAGTAATGTTGTGACCTTCCATAGCTAAAAATATAGGAATGTCCCATTTCTGGTCACCCTCTGCCCCATCTACATTTTATAACCCATTTCCTGGTCCCCATAACATTTAAAAACACCTTTGTCTTAAAATAATATCACCTGAGGTGGTCTGAGATCGAGGATGAGGGGAGGCGCTGTTTATCTCATTTATACTATTCACAGAGCAGCCATTTTTCCTAGATGCTGGTTCTCTGCAAATGTTTCAAGTGCTGTAGGATTTACCTCCTTAATGTAACAGACACTGCTCTAGGCCTGGAAACTTGGGCTTTGCTCCTTCGCAGTCCAGAAGGCAACCCCTCTCCTGCAGTTTGCATTTGGGGCCTCAACACGCAGACCCCTGACAGTGTTAAGGGAGCGGCAGTCAAAGCCTCTCTTGGCGGGGCTGATCATGGACTCTACAAGTTACTGTATGTCACATTAATGCTAAAGGCAGCTATGTTCACTAAATTCAGATTCTCAGACTATAATTTGCAAACTTCATTTAATCTTTACATTTGCCTATGTGACAGCTACTTGAGTTGTCTCAGTTTTAGAAGAGGAAATCAAAATCTGATGTTTAAATTGAGGAGCCCCAGATTTTTGTCAGAGTGGAGCCTTCTGCTACTCCCTCCTCTTCATCAGCTCTGAGTACTGTTCCTCAGCTGCACTGAGCACGTGGTGCTTCCCTCATCCTAATCGTGCCTCTAAAGTGTGTCTTCCGTGCTCCCTGGAGGGCAGTCACCATCCCTGCTTTACTTTCCTGGAATCCACATTGCCAAGCACATTGTCACATATATGTGTGGTGAGCACACTTTTGGTGACAGAAGGAAGAGAATGGTATGAATTAGCCCTTGGTGTTAACATTTATGCCACTCTTATGCCACTCTTATTCCATATGTCTGGAAACATGAGCTATGACTCCTATAAAGTCATGTGGAAGAATTCAAACCTAATGTCTTAGCCCCTTAAAGGGGAAATGGAGAGAGGCGAGGCTAGTTGTATTTTGGTGCATTACCAAGCATGAACATACAGTGAAATGTCAAATGTCTAAGTACTCTTATTAGAATTTAAAAAGACACAGATTGAGACTCAGATTTTATTTCAACCTTGGGTCTCATTTGGATGAGTACATCCTATTGGATTTATACTCTGTCCTTTTCCATGAATGTTTAATTTCCAGCGTAATAAACAAAAGAAGCGTTGAAGTTGCGACATTATCTGTTGCCGGTAAATTGAAGAGAAATTGGAAAAACTTGGAAACAACATTGGCATAAGTACAGAATTGACAACCTCGTACTATTTAAGAATCTCATTTGCAGGCAGGTACTCAGAGCAGCTGGATACAGGCTCCCACAGCCAGACACCTGCATCACCAGGCTCACTGGGGCCTGCCACCCTCCTCACTGAGGACACCCAGGATGACGATCTCCAGCCCTGTCTGCACCCTTAGCTGTGACCAGCCCCGAACCATGGCCTGCCAAAGCAGGAGACCCTCACAAGTTCTGCACCTAATGGAAGAATCTTTCCATTCTTTTCCTGCCTGAAGGACAAGAAGGTTTTCAGGTTCCTCCAGGAGCAGCCAGTTCCAAATAGCTCAAGCCACTTCTTTCTCCATGCCGGATCTTCAACTTTTTCAGCAAAGAGGGATGATAATCCTCATTGGACTGATCAGCAGCCAGAATTTTTGGAGACCTGTTTGGTGCAGAAAATGGAGATGGAAAGACTTTCTGAGCAATGAGGACTCTAGCCAGACTTTGAAGAACTCCTTCCAAAGTACCAGGCTCAGGGAGTTCCCTGGTGGTCCAGTGGTTTGGACTCGGTGCCTTCACTGCTGTGACTCGGATTCAGTCCCTGATCCCACAAGCCGCTGGACGTGGCCAAAAACAACAAAAAGGACAAAAAAAAAAAAAAAAACCCAAATAAACACAGAGTACCAGGGTCAATCTGAGAAGGAAAGTACACAACTGTTGTGCCTGGGACATTGTCATACTGGAAGTTAAGACATGAAAGTTAGTAAATGCTTTCTTTGTATTAATAAGCTCATCAGAAAACTCAGGAAGTTGAAAAGGAGACTTAAGCTTCCACAGTATGTCTCATCTACAGTCCCCCCTCAGTACACGAGGGGGAGAGGTTCCAGGACGTCCACGGATACCGTGGATCTTCAATTTCCTTATATAAGATGGTATAGTATTTGCATATAACCTACATACATCTCCTATATACTTTAAATCACCTCTAGATTACTTATAATACCTAATACAATGTAAATGCTATAAATAGTTGCTGGCACATGGCAAATTCAAGCTTTGTTTTTTAGAACTTTCTGGAAATTTTTTTTCAAATATTTTCAACTTGTAGTGGTTGAACCCATGTATTTGGACTGCACTTATTAGTGGCCTCAATCTTGTAAATATTTACTCAGTTCAAAGACTTTTTTGTCTGCTTCCGTTAAAAAATATATTGAGTTATTTTGGCAGATTTTTATCAATAATAAGAAACTGTAGTTTTGAATAGAAAGAAATTTCATTTTAATTTGTAATAATTAGTATTTATTATCTTAGGATAATTGCTATATTTTCAAATTTTACTATTCATGTTATATGACACGCTTTGCCTTTTGTTTTATTTTGCTTTGTGGGGGTAGTTTAATCTATATTTTAAGTGCTGAGTCTTAACTTTTTGTTTTTTGGCCGCACACAGCACGTGGGATCTTAGTTCCCTGAGCACGGATCACACCCATGCCCGCTGCAGTGGAACCACAGTCTTACCTGCTGGACCGCCAGGGTAGTCCGCTGAACCTTATTTTTGCTTTTATTTTTTTATTGGAGTATAATTGCTTTAAAATGTCGTGTTAGTTTCTGCTGTACAACAAAGTGAATCTGGTATATGTCTACAAATATCCCCTCCCTCTTGGACCTCCCTCCCACCCCCTCCCCCATCCCACCTAGGTCATCACAGAGCACCGAGCTGAGCTCCCTGTGCCAAACAGCAGGTTCCCCCTAGCTATCTGTTTTACATATGGTAGTATATATACATCAATCCTAATCTCCCAGTTTATCCCACCCTTCCCTTCCCCCTCCACCATGGACAGACATCTGTTCTCTATGTCTACGTCTCTATTCCTGCCCTGCAAATAGGTTCACCTGTACCATTTTTCTAGATTGGGCATATATGTGTTAATATACGATATTTGTTTATCTCTTTCTGGCTTACTTCACTCTTTTGCTTTTAAAGAGGTGCAAAGTGCCCTTAAACCTTCAGTCACCCTTAAAATCCAAAAGGCACATAAATAGTTTCGTTAATTCTGTTTATGATTTTGCCGATATTCCAGTAAGAACTGAAAGGAAATGGCATTTTTTGATGCCGTTTCTTTCCTGGAAACTTGAACTTGCCACCATGGGAAACCACTACTTCAGCCAGCAAACGTGGAATCGCCACACAGAGCCTATATCTTCTCATTTTCCACTTCTGGATCAAAATGTCACACAGGTGCTTCAGATTGGCAAACACTTATTCAAGTGCCTGCATTCTATCTGCAAAGGAGGCTAGAGATTTGCATTGGGTCTCCTACATTGGTAAATTAGTGTTCTATTGATGCTTAGTTAATAACCTAAAAATTTAGTGGCGTTAACCACTAGTCTATTACCTAACAGTTTTTATGAATCAGGAATTTGAGAGCGCTTTCAGTGGGCTCAGGATCTCTCATGAGGTGGCGGTCAAGATGTCAGCTGGCCTGCAGTCACCTGGAGGCTTGACTTGGGTTGGAGGATCTGCTTCTAACATGGGTCATTCACATGACCACTGGCAGGAAGCCTGAGTTCCTCATCACAGTCACCTGAGCCCCTCCACTAAGCTCTGTGATGTGTCCTCACAACAGCTGGCTTCTACCAAAGTAAGTGATGAAATCTAGAAGTGGGGAAGGCATTAAATTGTTTTATGACATAGTCTTATAAGTTACACACCATAACTTCAACCTGTGTTGTGTATTGATTAGAGGGAAGTTGCTACATCAAGCACATAGTCAAGGGAAGGGACAGGAAAGAGTATGAGACAGTCTGAATATATTTTAAAAACAACTGCAGTGAAAGTAATAGGATTCATAAGGTAGGCATATCCCTTCATGTATAAAGGCTGTTGTACAGATGATGGGTGGCCATGAGTATGATGTCAGAAGAACAATCTGTGATGATTTATTGGCTATGGGCTTTGAGGAAGTTGAGAACTCAATGATAATGTCCATGTGTCTGTCTTGGGCTTCAGAATGACTGGGGCCCATTCACACAAGGAACGTAGAAGGGCGAGAAAGTTTGAAAAATATGTATTCAATTTTGAACACGTTAAGTGGAGATATTCTAGATATTCTAGCATGTAGAAATATGGATCTAATGTTTGGAGATAAGATTCTAGGTAAAGACATGCATATGGAGGTCACAGTCATAGAGAGGACATTTGGAACTATTTGGGAGGTTGAGAGTGTATGTGCAGAGGGGATGAAGTGTGGGACTAGCACGGAATTTTGAGGAACAGCAATTCCCTAAGATGAGAGTGTGGAGTCAACAAAGGAAGGAGAGGAGGCGGGGCAGAAAAGCAGAGGATGGTGGTGACACGGAGACCAGATGAGCATCAGACCTTAAGATGGAGGGCGTGGTAACAAGTGTCCGATGCTTCTGAGATGTCAGCTGAGGCTGCCTGACAGTGATCTCTGATCTCAGTAACATGTATTGATAGTTTGTTATAAACTTTGGCTGAGCAGTGTTAAGAGAACAAGGAGGCTGAAGCCAAATTACGGCAATTGGAGGAATGAGGTGCATGTGAAGAAACAGGGACATACAATCCAGAGAACGTTGAAGAAGTCTGGGTGTGAACAGAACGACAGAAGCAAAATAATACTAACAAGTGGTCATAGGGCTGAGGAGTAGTCATGTTTAGGATAAAATGAAAATTGAGCACATTTAACGTTGATCAAAACTAGCCAGTAAAAAGAAATGTTGATAGAGGAGAGAGAGGATGTAACTGATAAAGCATAAACATCTTATTAAAGTCCCCTCTGGTTTCTATCAAAGGAATCATTCTGAAGAACTAAGCCTTCTGGAATTGTCCCTCTGGTGTCACAGAGGTTTTGCACCCTGAGGCAGTGCGCCAGGCTGAGGCTTGGAATGGGTGAGAAGGACTTTATTTTACAAAGTGATGTAAAGTCTAAATGTGAGAATGGCCATGGGCCAAACTTCCATCTCTCTTCTCTGGCTGATCAGTTTCATCAAGGATGTTTATCGATGCTGAGGATATAAAAAATGTGTTCTTAAAATCTATGTGCTTGCATGCCCCTGGATAATAATCATGTACCCTCAGGGATACCAGTATCTAGGTTTGAACACTGATATATATATATATATATATATATATATATATATGTATATATTTTAATATTTATTTGTTTTGGCTGCGCTGGGTCTTAATTGTGGCAGAGGATCTTTGCTGGGACATGTGGGATCCTTTAGTTGCGGCATGTGGACTTCTTAGTAGTGGCATGTGGATTCTTAGTTGTGGCATGCATGCAGGATCTAGCTCCCCGACCAGGGATCAAACCCAGGCCCCTTGCATTGGGAGTGCACAGTCTTACCCACTGGACCACCAGGGAAGTCCCTGAACACTGATATATTAATGGATACCAGTATTCAGTGGCTTCACTGGTCTTTACTTACTCACCTGGAATCTCTTTCCTTTGGAGCACAAACAAATAGAATCAAATGTGTGGTTTTGGAAGAAATTGAGACCTTGTTTCCCCTCGAGAGGTCAGTCCAAAGTAGCTTTTTGAAACAATTTTTATTCTTTCTTTTTTTTTATATTTATTTATTTATTTTGGCTGCACAGGGTCTTAGTTGTGCCATGTGGGATCTTCGTCGTGGCGCGTGGGATCTTTGTCGCGGCATGTGGGATCTGTTAGTTGCGGCATGTGGACTTCTTAGTTGCAGCATGGTATGCGGGATCTAGTTCCCTGACTAGGGATCGAACCCAGGTCCCCTGCATTGGGGGTGTGGAGTCTTACCCACTGGACCACCAGGGAAGTCCCACTTATTATTTATTTTTAAAAAAATATTTGAAGGCCATTGAACCGATGGTACCCTAAGTATGGACTGGTCTAAGTATTTGCATCAATAATTCCTTTAATCAATAACCAGTCTTAATGAGGGCAGTGAAAATAACCACTTGCTGAACTTCGTGACCAGTGAAAGTCTGTGAAGTTCTGTATCTCAAGAGTCAAAATATTTTTCCTTAATCCATGAGTTTTCCTGTCAACTTGTTAATGAAGAAAAAGACCCCACTTGATTCGAAGGTCTAAGTTAGATATTATTTATTTTCCTGTTATCTTTGAAAAGGTCAGAAGGAAGATATTTCTTTTAAATGTAATCTGCTCAGACTTCCCTGGTGGCGCAGTGGCTAAGAGTGATACTCAGAGGGATAGCACTTCTCATATGATGGCTCGGTCAGCAAGGCAGAAGCAGCATTACCTTTTATGACCAAGCCTTAGAAATCACAGTATCATTTTTGCGTATTGTGGATGTCACAAACCCATTCAGATTCAAGGAGAGAGGAATTCGACAATATATCTCTTACTGGAGGATTTTCAACATTCTAGAAAAATATGTGAAATGAGGGAAATGTTGCTGCCATCTTTTAAAAATACAATCTGCTACAGTCCATAAAACGTCACATCCTTTCACACGTAAAATACATTCATCACTTCTCAAAAGCTTCCAAAGTCTCATCTTATTATGGCAAAATTCCAGGTCCAGAGTTTCACCATCTCCGTCAGATCAAGGTGTGGATGGAGTTCCTCAGGCACAGTTCCTCTAGCACTGCTCCTTGAGTGCCATTCTTCTCAGTGTGAAGCCCTGTATTCTAAATAGAGAGGTTATTTGTTCCTTTACTCCCGACATAACAATGGTGAGGCAGGCATAAGATATTATAATAGTCCCATTCAAAATGGGGTAAAGCAGAAAGCACATAGCAGTCAGCGGCCTATTGTAATTCGGCTACCTATTAGGGCAGGTGGTGTCAATTTTCAGATTAGGGCTCAGTTCTAAGTCTCTGGGAGTTATTCTCCAAGGCTGATTTTTCTCCTTTCTGGCTTCTTGGCTCTGCCTTTTAAGTTATCCTTCCTTTCCCACAAGAAGTGTTTATGTTTTACATCGTGTAGACTTCTCATCCTGCTTCCTTTCTGGAAAAGTTTGGGGATCTGAAGCCCTCTTTATTGTGTATGCTATTATTTTCAGTCTAAACTGATATAATTACTGTAACCATTTACTGGGTTTGCTGTATATCCGTTTATAATGAATGCCATTGGATAAGAGGCACACCCACAAATCTCTTCAGATATATACCCTTTTTCACTTTGGGCTACCCATGAGTCTCCAGTGAGACAGCTAGTTGGTGTTTTAGAGCCCTGTCACTTAATGGAGAGGATCTGTGAGGCATTCCCTAGGATCCTCAGAAGGCCTTTTGTTTGTTTGAAAGACTCTCTGAGACACGACCTAGATCTTTCTGAAGTCTTAAAGGATTTTACAGTCATACTCAATCTGATCTGATAAATAGGGCTTGTTTGTTTATTGTTGTAGACCTCCACTCACAATACAAACAAACATGTCCCCAGTACTATAGCTTTGAAACAAATGACTCCAAAATCTATCACCCAAAATAATAAATGTCTCATCTCACAGATTCTGTGTTCTAGGGATTCCCACAGGGCACAGAAGGAATGGCTTGTCTCTGTTTCACCATCTCTAAGGCCTCAGGAGCACCGTCCACTGGGTGGCTGGGACTGACCTGGCATGTGGTAGGCACTTTCACTTGCCTGTCTGATGCTAATAAGTCTCAGCTGGGACCTCAGCTGGTACTGGGTACAGAAGCACCTCACAATGACTCTCCTGGTGGTCTGGTTTTTCTGTGAGCGTGGTAGACTCAGTGTAGTTGAACTTTTTAAAAGGCGCCTTGGGCTCAAAAGTGAGTGGCCCAGTAAGCAAGCTATTATGACCTAATCCATTGGTTCTCTGTGAGGGCAGTTTTGTCCCTGAGGGCATGTTTGGCAATGTCTGGAGACATTTTCAGTTGTTACGACTGGTGATGAGGGCTGATACTGGCATCTAATGGATAGAGGCCAGGGATGCTGCTAAATACCCTACAGTATCCACAGGACAGCAGGCACAACAAAGAATTATCTGGCCTCAAATGTGTGCACTGCCAAGCTTGATAATCCCTAACCTACCTTTGGAAGTCATATTATTTCCAACAAATTTTTTTGTAAAAAAGTAACACTCTGTATGGTTAGTCAATTCAAGATGGCTGTTCTCTTGCTCTTTGTGCATCCCGTGCTAGACCAGTCCCTGCTTCACTCACACCCCGCTCACACCATGCTTGCCCCCTGCCCCACCAAGTGATTGTTCTAAAGCTTAGGCCAAAACAGCTCGACCTGCTAGTTCATAAAAGGGAAATATCTGTGGTGGGGATGGTCATTAACCTGAGGGGTTGTGAGAGACCTGCCCCAGCTGCTGGTGTCCTTGGTAACTGATGAGCGAACCTGAGGTCAGTTCTCCCTAGAAATGGTAGTCTCCTGGGTCCCGGAGGAGTAGCAAACATGGCTGCCGGCCGATTGCTTTTCACGGCTGGGTGTTCTTTGAGGACCTTTTAATACAGACATGTAAGACCCCTGTCCAGTAAACCACTGATGTCTCTGCCACCGTCTCTGGGCTCTTTCTTGGGGCTGGAGATTGGGCAGCTATAAGGCTTGCAGGCCTGCAGGGTGCAGCTCAACAGTTGGCGAGCCAGCCAAGAACCCAGAGGCCGAGGATACTCCGGTGAGTGCTGAGATGTCGGGAAATAATGATGGATAACGGGGTAGGGTGGGGGGATAATCCCAAGGTGGCCATCCACTAGCAAGTGGGACCTGTGGCAGCTGTCTACCATGAGGCATGTCTTTCTCGACCCTTATACTGATGATATCCTGTTAACCTCAGAGGCTCTTTCCAGTTTAAAAGTAGCAGCCCTGTGCTTGTGGCCGATCTGACTGCCCGGGACTGGCTGGTGAAGGCAAAACGTGAGGACCTGGGTTTCCTATCAGATACTTTGGGAGTTATCTGTTTGGGTAATGGAGCGTACCCCCAACCCAAAACCCCTAAACAGTTAAAAGCCACAGGCTTTAGGGATATTAACTGAGGACAGGCTTGTGAATTGGGTGTGGCCACTTCCCCGGCAGGGTGTGGTTTAGGCCTTTGGCGACGGCAAAATACTAATACCCTGGCGCTTCTGGGCCCAGCTGTGGAAGGGGGGCAGAGCCATGATGCAGTGCGTTGGAACGACAGTTCTATGCAGTCTGCAGTGTCCTACAACAGGTGGAAGCCGTTACAGAAGGCTTCCATGATGCGTAGAGCAACGCAAAAGACCACACTTCAGAACCTAGAACAGCTGTGGGAGAGAAACAGGACTCCCGTTGTTACCGGGCCCTTTCCAGATTCTTGGGCAGCAACACCATAGAAATGATACCACTTCCACAAGACTCTTAGGCAAGCAAAGATTTTTATTAAAAGAGAGCTTGTGCACAAGGGAGAAGGCTGGGGTGGGGGGCGGAGGGAAAAAAGCAGCTTCCTGAGTGGAAGGGGTGAGTTGCTTTTATAACAAAAGGGAGGGTTTGTCTCACGATCACTGACAGTTTCCAGAGATCCTCACAATTCTTCGTTCAGCAGCAGGAGGCTCCATGGTGGCTCTCAGGAACAGGGAGCGCTTCTGGGAGGGGAAAGGAGTGCGTGAGGAGTTTCTGCAAGAGGGCCCCGGAGCAGGTAAGGTTGAAATCTGCAGTTGAGCTTCTTCCCTTGTGGCGACCAGGTATACTCGTTCATGGAACAGAGGTAATCTTTTATTCCTGGGAGGACGTTGCCCCCCTCTCTTATCCCACCCCCAGGACTCAGGACCCCTTGGCCTTTGTTCTCTAGCTTGCAAGACCTGTTTTGCCCAAGAACGTTGTCTGGTCTTTTTTTCAGAATGGCTGTACTCTTTCTTGACTTCCTTTCTCACCATAGACATCGATAGCGACCAAGGAATCCCACTTTGTTGGCCATGCAGTTCAGGAATGGGCTGGTAAAGATAAGCGCTGGTATTTCCACCTGCCTTACAACCCTGCTGATGCCTTGCTAATTGAAAGGCTCCATTATTTGGCGCCGGCTGTGGGGACTCTGCAGGCCAGGACAGAAACCGCAGGTTGGGGTGGTGTTATCTCAGCATGCTGTTAAGGCTTGTATTTTGCTTACTGGTCACCACCTCCCTGTATTGTATTGCTAGGCTTCCTCTCTAGCCTGAGGGCAGGGAATCAGCTTGCGGACTGGGCCACCGTGGTGGCCAGGCTGCAAAATGAGTCTGATGGCTGGGTGTGCAGCGAGATGCCACGGGAAATCCACCTGGCTCATACCGCCATGGGGGGGGGGCAACTGAAGACTCTTGCCTTCTTCCTGCCCTGTGTGCCAAGGGCCTAGCTTACTCTTGACACTTCTTAGCAGCTGTTGTGTGTATTGCATTTGTGGTATCTGGTTGCGGTGCGCAGATATGTACCTGACCCCAGGGGTGTCTCGGAACAGGGGCGGACGGAGATTGTAAGGGTCGTATAGGGTGTGTAGGGGTGGGGTGTGTGGTCAGGACACTCAGGACGGCTGTTCTCTTGCTCTTCGTGCATCCCCCGCTAGACCAGCCCCCACGTTCCTCACACCCCGCGCCCACCAACGTGCTCGCCCCCAGCCCACCGAGTGATTGTTCTAATGCTTAGGCCAAAACGGCTCCACCTGCTAGCTCATAAAAGGGAAATATTAGTCTCTGCTCTGATGTTGGTCATTAACCTGAGGGGTTGTGATGGAAGGGCCCCTGCTACTGTTTTCCTTGGTAACTGATGAGCCAATCTGATGCAAATTCCCTGTGTAATAGTAGCTTCCCTCAAATAGGTAAGATTGCTGCCACGTCTTGCTTGCTGTCCACGGGGTGTCGCTGCAGGACCTTTTTCTTAAGATTCCGTGTCCAGTAAGACATTGATGTTTCCGCTGTCTCTGGGCTCTTTCTTAGGTGTTCAGGCTGGGCAGCCACGGGGCTTGGAGGCCTTCGGGGTGCAGCCCAATACAAGCCTTTCCATATTTAAAGAGGGAAGTAGATCAGCCTCAAGTTGGTGAGAAATGGCATAGTTTTCAAGGCACACATGGGGTGGGAGACAGCATTGTTGCTGTCCTTGGAAGATAAAATCTGTCAGTCTCGCTCTATTTCTCTTGCTGTGTGGTTTTAAGTTGTGCGTTCTGCTCTTAGAGCAAAGACTATGAAATGTTTTTATCTTCCAGGAAGTCTTCAAAATCAGTGCCTTTGATAATCTCATTTCAAGGGACTTGGGTACAAGATGTGTTCACATTGCTGAGGGGTTTTTTTTATTTACCTTTTTTATGCTTTGATGCCAGTATTTCTTTCTTTTTAACATCTTTATTGGAGTATAATTGCTTTACAATGTTGTGTTAGTTTCTGCTGTATAACAAAATGAATCAGCTACACATATACATATATCCCCATATCTCCTCCCTCTTGAGTCTCCCTCCCACCCTCCGTATCTCACCCCTGTAGGTGGTCACAACACTGCTGAGTTTTTAATGTACAATATGCCTACACTATAGCTATGAGAATATTATGGACAGACCTAAATCTCTGGACCTTTTTTCTTGTCACATTAGTTGAAGGAAACAGAGCTTTTCTCAGATCGTTCAGATATTTTTTGAACAGTTAAGAACATTACTTATATGCATAAAGTAAAAGGGGACATGTTCCACCCTCACCCTCCAAAAAAATTAGTAGCCTCCAAAAAAATTAACACCAAATTCTCTTCTCTCTGACCACTAACAGCCCAGATGGAAGACTGTGCTAGTTCTCTCTGGATGCTCTCACATGACTTTCTTTCCTGGAGTTGTAATGAAGCCCAGCTAGACGCCCCAGGAACAGCTCTATAGTTAACCCAAGTCAGGTTTCCTAACTTGCAGCAAGTGAGAGTACTCACCATGAAGAACCATGATGAGGCTCAGTAGGAAGGAGGGGTAAGGGTTTGAGCTTGGCTTACCTGATTCTAAGGAACTCAGGGAAGAGGGTATCAGCTCAGGATTAAAATGTTTGAGCTCATGTGAACTAGTGTTTTTTCTAGAGGTTCTAGGAACACAGTGGAGCTTGGGTAGTCCTTGCTGCCTTTTTTTTTTTTAATTATTTATTTTTTTAATTTACTTTTGCCTGTGTTGGGTCTTCGTTCCTGTGCGAGGGCTTTCTGTAGTTGCGGCGAGCGGGGGCAACTTTTCATCGCGGTGCGCGGGCCTCTCACTGTCGCAGCCTCTCTTGTTGAGGAGCACAGGCTCCAGACGCGCAGGCTCAGTAGTTGTGGCTCACGGGCCTAGTTGCTCCGTGGCATGTGGGATCTTCCCAGACCAGGGTTCGAACCCGTGTCCCCTGCATTGGCAGGCAGATTCTCAACCACTGCGCCACCAGGGAAGCTCCTTGCTGCTTTCTTACCATCACTCTAAAGGTGAGAGGGTTGTGTTTTTGGCCACATTTCTTTAGAAATGTTAGGAAGATCACCTTGTGTTCCCCCATGCAAGGGTACTAAGGAGAATCCCATTCCTGTTTTTGTTTGGAAAATATTATGCCAGGATAAATGAGGAATGCAGCGTATGAAAACCCAGTGTATGAAGCTTTGCATCTGGTTTGGGAATCAGGTTGCTGCTCTGTTGTATCAAAGTGACCACATGGCTCAGATCCTTTAAGATGATGATTAGAGATGTATGAGAAAATAGATAATAGTCTATGATGTGAGAGAACAGTGTTTCTCAACATTATATTCTGGGTATTAATAAAAGCCGTTTTTATAGGTCAACTTGAGTAGAAGAGAACTGTGGAGACTGTGGTAGAGGTAAGGTCTGGGGTGTAAAGTCATTCCTACAGGATGGACAAAGGCTATTAAGAGTTAAATTGTAGTACTGTTGAGATTTTTCTTTTGACCATGCTCTTCTGAAAGCCAGCAGTGGGATGGTGACAGTAAAGGATACTAGAGAAAAATTAACCACTCTTTCTATGCAGGGATAGAGCATTGGAGTGGCAGGTTATGCATTTTTTCATCTGCACATCTCTCCAAATAGAATGGTGTTGGTCCAGCAGCATCACTGATGTAATTACTACCCCAGGGAAGTGAGATTATGGACAGGAGAATAATCAGTTTTAATGATTTTTCAACAAAACATCCAGATAGTGACTTGACTGTGGTTGATTGGTTAGTAGCAGTAACGAGATGACCCCAGTTCTACCATTGTCCTGAACGAAGTCCCCTTGTGGCTCCTGCCTCTGCACACAACCAATGCTTCAGCAGACTTAGGTCATTCTCAAATTTATAATCCTGATCGCTACCTAGATCTTGATAGGGCTTCTCTACTCTGCCCCAATAGGTACTCCACATAAGCAGGTTGTCCACTGACCAGCTGCAAGCGCCCAGCAGGATATGTAAAAACCCACTTCTGGACACTGAGTTTGGGGGCTAACTAGAGGCATCTCCTTGAGCTTGGTCTGCACACAGAAGTATTCCCTAACGATA
The DNA here is from genome assembly GCF_000442215.2 of Lipotes vexillifer. Classification (NCBI taxonomy): domain Eukaryota; kingdom Metazoa; phylum Chordata; class Mammalia; order Artiodactyla; family Lipotidae; genus Lipotes; species Lipotes vexillifer. The sequence continues at coordinate 1,780,366 of NW_006782029.1, read as the reverse complement.
GCCAGGAACCTGTTGCACATGGCTGGTAAGTGCACTATGAGGTAAGTGGTGAGGGTGAATGAGAAATGCAGATATGGAAACTGGAGAGGTAAACTAAGTGGACAATCTAAGTGGAATCCATAACCCACTCCCCTTACAGGATGAAGTAGGAAAAGTTGAGGGCACAGGTTAGCTCATTAATGGAGAGTCAGCCTGGAAAGTTAGAAAACCCTCTTTCCCCATTCTCTGAGCTTAAGTGATGCCTCTGAGTGTGCCTGTATACATAGGATACATAGAAGGTTTGTGAAATCTGTGTTATCTGGAGAAGGATGGAGGGATTAATAACCAAACACTGCCTAGTAGGAAGAAATGAGTTGTTTTTATGGATCACTAATTCCTGGCTGGAATGTGTTGGCTTCTAAGTGATAAAGTATCCTTCCCAACTAAGATAAAAGTTCAGTCAGTAGAAATTAGACTTGCCCTCCATTCACAAATATAGACTCTGCTGATGGGCTCTTAGGTGAAACGAGGCAAAGAATGATAAACCTCTACCCCTGTAGTCACAGCCTTCTGGATGGGCCAATAAAGAGCTAGCATACTGCATGAACTTAAAATTGGGAAAGGGCTGTATACACAATGAAACATCTGCGCTCAGGTAACAGACCTTAACTGCCATCAGCAGCTTTATATTCATCTTGTTCTAATACTGTATTAAATAGAACAGAAGGAACAAGGAAGGTTATATCTAGAAAAGAACTATTGGCATAAGTGCATTCTTGACAGGCTTCAGGAGGCACAATTAAGAGGTCACCTGTTTTCAATCATATCCATCCTGGGAGAAAGAATACTCAGTATGAGAATATTCTGCTCTGAGACAGCGTTTTGGAGGTAGAGGAAATGGGTAGTTCCCTAGCCAAGAAATAGGCTTTCTTGGAACCCAGGGATGGTACTAAAAAGAATTTGGATCAGCTGGTCCAGAAGCCACTCTGTATCACACATGTGTGCTATGTATGTGTTGTTGTCCGGGGTGGATGAAAGCTTTGTGGGTAGAGCAGTGATCTGATCCTAGCATCTGCATGGGCAAACCAGTAATGTAAAAGCTCTTAGAATATTCTAAGTTAATCAAGTTTACTTATACCTGGATATTTGCACATTAAATTCTTTCTGCCACTGAAAAGATTTACTTTGTTAGTGTGATACTTTGTAAGCTGAAGCTCTTTAGTTTACAGTCCATTAAAAAAAACCACATAGTAGTGGGTGTGAATGCTTAGAATCCAGATGAAATGGTGCAGATTTTTTATAAAACTCCAATTATATGAATTTATCAATAAGATAAAGGTCAAAGATATTTAAATCTGTGTTTTTGTGTTGTATCAAAGATATTCTCTTTGGCCAAGATGGTGGAGTAGAAAGACCCTGAGCTTACCTCCTCTCATGAGCACACCAAAATCACAAGTACTTGGAGAACAACCATCAATGAAAAAGACCAGAACCAACCAGAAGAGATCTTCTACAACTAAAGACATAAAAAAGGAACCACGATGAGAATGGGTAGGAGGGGCAGACTTAGATATAACCATGTTCCATACCCCCCGGGATGGGAGACCCACAAACTGGAGAAGAGTTGTATTGCAGAGGTTCTCTCCTAGGAGTAACTTCTGAGCCCCACGTTGGGCTCCCCAGAGCATTTGGCTTTGAAGGTCACTGGGGCATTTGGTCCTGCACCAAGAAGTCGAGCCCCCAAAGCATTTGGCTTTGAAGGTCAATGGGGCTTTATTTCCCCACCAGTTGGGACTCACAGCATTGACTCCCCTTTTAAAAGGCACAGAATCTCCCTGCAATGGGACCCAGGGAAAAAGCAGTAAATTGACAGAAGCCTGGGCCAGACCTACCTGCTGGTCCTGGAGTCTCTCTCAGAGAGGTGGCAGTGGGGGGGCCGGGGGGGGCTGCAGCTCACCCTGGGTGCATGGGCACTGGCAGCAGCCATACTTGGGAGCTCTCTCTACCACGTGGACACTGGTGCGGGCAAGCACTGTTGTGGGATTCTCTCTCTAGCTCATCAGTGCCAAGACCTGACCCCACCCAACAGCTTGTAGGTGCCAGTGCTGGGACACCTCAGGCCAAGCAACTTACTAGGTAGGAACACAGCAGACAGGCTGTATAAGGACCTCCTAAGCCCACAGAGGCCTCTAGACATGGCTCCACCCACCAGTGGGCAAGCACTGGTGCTCTAGACCAGCCTTACCCATTAGGGAGGCAGACACCAGATTCAAAACCTGCAGCCAATGGACCCAGTCTACCCACAGCTAGCTACAGCCTTCCCTGGGACAAGCTGGTCCCCAGCCTTGCCCACTAGCAGGCCAAAACAAGCTTGGGGACACCCTGGACCCAACTGTGTCAGGAACCACCTCCCCCAACCCCCACTAGTGATCTGACACCAGCTGTGGGATCCCTGGGCCCTGCAGCCAGACTCCAGGACCTGGCTCTGCCTGCCAGTAGTCCAGCACTAACCTTGGGACATGGGCAGGCAACAGCCCCAGAGTCTTCTGGACCTTGGCTCCACCTACCAGTGAGCCAGCACTAGCCCTGTGGCCCCCCTGGGGTCTTGCAGTCAGCTTCCCAGTGACAAGGCCCCACGAACCAGCAGCTGGCAGCCTCTGCACCAGGCAGGGCCTGGCAACCAACCACACTGGGGGCTAACCAAGCCTACCAGACCTCCCACATAGTCAGCCCACTACAACAGAAAGACCCACACAATCCTCATGGGGGGAATGCCTAGAGCATATAGCATGGGAAATGAGATGGGAATGCGCTGCTGGGATGCATAAGACATCTCCTACAGAAGGCCCCTTCTCCAAGGTCAAGAAACAGACAAAATGAGGTTGCTGAGGAACAGCTGACGAAGGAAGTGGAGACACACAACTTACCTGAGAAGAATTGAGGGTAATGATGGTACAGATGATCAAAGAACCTGGGAGAAGAATGGAGAGAGAAGTTAGAAGTTTTTAACAGAGTTAGAAAATATACAGAACAACCAAACAGATATGAAGAATACAATTACTGAAATGAAAAATATATATGAAGGAATCAACAGCAGACTAAATGATACAGAGAAATGAATCAGCTGGAAGACAGTCATGTAAATCACTGCCACTGAACAGAAGGAATGAAAAGAAATGAGGACAGTTACAGATACCTCTGGGACTACAATAAGCACACTAATATTTGCATTATAGGAGTCCTAGAATGAGAAGAGAGAGGGGAAAAGGAGCTGAGAACACATTTGAAGACATAATACTTGAAAACTTCCCTAACCTGGGAAAGGAAACAGTCACCCAAGTCCAGGAAGCAGAGTCCCATAGAGGATTAACCCCAAGAGGAACACACCAAGACACACTAATTAAAATGAGAAAAAGGGAATATTAAAAGCAGCAAGAGAAAAGCAACAAACATACAAGGGAATCCCCATAAGACTATCAAGCGATTTTTCCACAGAAACTCTGCAAGCCAGAAGGGAGTGGCACAATATATTTAAAATTATGAAAGGGAAAAACCTCCAGCCAAGAATACTCTATCTAGAAAGGCTCTCCTTCAGATTTGGTGGCAAAATCAAAAGCTTCATGGACAGGCAAAAGCTAAAAGAATACAGCACCACCAAATTACAAACGATAAAGGAACTTTTCTAGGCAAGAAAAAAAAAGGCCACAACTAGAAACAAAATTATGAAATGAAAAGCTCACCAGTAAAGGCAAACATACAGTAAAGGTAGGAAATCATCCAAGCACAAAGCTAGTAGGAAGGTTAAAAGACAAAAGCAATCAAATCATCTATATCCACAATAAGCAGTTAGGGGATACACAAAACAATTATATGTAAAACATATCAAAAGCAGTAATTGTGAGGGGAGGAAAGTACAATGCATTTGAAATTAAGAGACCAGCAACTTAATCATGTGTGTGTGTGTGTGTGTGTGTGTGTGATATACAGATTGCTATATAAAAACCTCATGGGAACCAAAAACAAAAAATCTATAATGCACACACAAAGGAAAACCAAACAACATTAAAGATAGCCATCAAATCATGAGAAAAGGGGAAAAAAGACCTACAAAAACAACCCCTAAACAATTAACAAAATGGCAATATCATGTTGATAATTACCTTAAATACAAATGGACTAAATGCTCCAATCAGAAGAGACAGAGTGGCTGAAGGGACACAAGAATAAGGCAGGTGTATGTGTGTATATATATATATATATACACACACACTGCCTACAAGAGACTACAGATTTAGAGACACAGTGAAGGTGAGAGGATGGATAAAGGTATTCCACACAAATGGAAGTCAAAAGAAAGCCATAGTAGCATTACTTATCAGACAAAATAGAATTTAAAACAAAGACTGTCACAAGGGACAAAGGACACTACATAATGATCAAGGGATCAATCCAAGAATAAGATATAATTGTAAATATATATGCATCCAACATAGGAGCACCTATATACATGTAAGACATATTAACAGACATAAAAGAAGTCAATGGTAACACAATAATAGTAGGGGACTTTAAAACCCCATTTACATCAATGGACAGATCATCCAGACAGAAAATCAATAAGAAAACACTGGTCTTAAGTGACACATTACAGCAGATGGGCTTAATTGATATATAGAGAGAGCATTCCATTCAAAAGCAGCAGAATACACATTCTTTTCAAGTGCACATGGACCATTCTCCAGTATAGATCACATGCTAGGGCACAAAACAAACCTCAGTAAATTTAAAACTCAAATCATATCAAGCATCTTTTCTGACCACAACACTATGAGACTACACGTCAACTACAAAGTTGTGTTTTGTGCAAAAAAACACGAACACATGGAGACTAAACAATATGCTGCTAAACAATGGATCACTGCAGAAATCAAAGAGGAAATCAAAAAATACCTAAAGGCAACTGAAAATGAAAACAATGCAATCAAAAATCTATAAGATGTAGCAAAAGCAGTTCTAAGAGGGAAGTTTACAGTGATACAAACTTACCTCAGGAAACTAGAAAAGTCTCAATCTTTCTTTACACCTAAAGGAACTAGAGAAAGAACAAACAAAACCCAAAGTTAGTAGAAGAAAAGAAAGATCAGAGCAGAAATACAGACTGAAAAACAAAGATCAATGAAACTGAGTTGGTTCTTTGAAAAGATAAATAAAATTGAAGAACTTTAGCTCGGCTCATCAAGAAAAAAGGGGAGAGGGCCCAAATCAATAAACTTAGAAATGAAAAAGGGGATGTTACAACCCATATCACAGAAATACAAAGGATCCTAAAACACTACTACAAAACTATATGCCAGTAAAATGGACAACCTAGAAGAAATGGACAAATCTTAGAAAGGTACCATCTCCCAAGACCAAATAAGGAAGAAATAGAAAATGTAAACAGACCAATTACCAATAGTGAAATTGAATCAATAATTTAAAAAACTCCCAATAAAGTCCAGGACCAGATGGCTTCACAGGTGAACTGTACCAAACATTTAAAGAAGGGTTAACACCTATCCTTCTCAAATTAGTCCCAAAAATTGCAGAGGAAGGAATACTTCCATACTCATTTTATGAGGCCAGCATCACCCTGAAACCAAAACCAAATACACACACACACACACACACACACACACACACACACAATTACAGGCCAGTATCACTGATGAAGATAGTTGCAAAAATACTCAAAAAAATATTAGCAAACTGAATCCAACAGTACAGTAAAAGGATCATATACCATGATCAAGTAGGATTTATCCCAGGGATGCAAGGACTTTTCAATATCCACAAATCAATCAATGTGATACAGCACGTTAAAAAAACTGAAGAATAAAAACCACATGATCATCTCAGTAGATGCAGAAAAAGCTTTTGACAAAATTCAACATCCATTTATGATAAAACTCTAGAAAGTGGACATAAAGGGAACATAAGGTAATAGAGGCCATATATGACAAGCCCACAGCTAACATATTCAGTGAGAAGTTGAATGCATTTCCTCTAAGATCAGGAACAAGACAAGGATGCCCACTCTTGCCACTTTTATTCAACATAGTCTTGGAAGTCCTAGAAAAGTCCAGAAAGGAAAAAGAAATAAAAGGAATCTGAATTGGAAAAGAAGAAAAACTGTCACTGTTGGCAGATGACATGATACTATTCACAGAAAATCCTAAAGATGCCATCAGAAAACTACTAGAGCTAGTCAGTGAATTCGGTAAAGTTGCAGGGTACAAAATTAATATACAGAAATCTCTTACATTTCTGTATACTAACAACGAACTATCAGAACAATAAATTAAGGAAACAATCCCATTTACCATCATACCAAAACAAAATACCTAGGAATAAACCTAGCTAAGGAGGTAAAAGACCTGTACTCGGAAACTATAAGACACTTGTGAAAGAAACTGAAGACATCACAGATGGAAAGATATATACCGTGTTCTTGGACTGGAAGAATTAATATTGTTAGAATGACCAAACTACCAAAGGCAATCTACAATTCAAAGCAATCTCTATCAAAATACTGAGAGCATTTTTCACCAACCTAGAACAAATAATTTTAAAATTTGTATGGAGACTCCCTCCCGCCTCCTTCTGGCTCGGCTGGCCCCGGGCGCTGCCGCTGCCGCCGCCTCGCCACTTCTTGGAGCAGCAGCCACCCTCGGCTTAAGAGGCACGGTAGGTTTGGAAGAGGCTCAGCGACCCAGAGGAAGGTGGCTGGGAGTGCAGAGTGAGCCGAGTGGATGAAAGGCTCTTGCTGCTACAGCCAGGAGTCAGGACTCTGCCTCTGAGGTGGGAGAGCCAACTTCAGGACACTGGTCAACAAGAGACCTCCCAGCCCCACATAATATCAAACGGCGAAAATCTCCCAGAGATCTCCATCTCAACACCAGCACCCAGCTTCACTCAACGACCAGCAAGCTACAGTGCTGGACAACCTATGCCAACCATATAGCAAGACAGGAACACAACCCCACTCACTAGCAGAGAGGCTGCCTAAAATCAATAAGTCCACAGACACCCCAAAACACACCACCAGATGTGGAACTGCCCACTAGAGAGACAAGATCTAGCCTCATACACCACAACACAGGCACTAGTCCCCTCCACCAGGAATCCTACATAACCCACTGAACCAACCTTAGCCCATGATAGTAAAGATGATCCAAAATCTTGGAAATAGAATGGACAAAATGCAAGAAGCAGTTAACAAGGACCTAGAAGAAATAAAGATGAAACAGACAATGATGAACAACACAATAAATGAAATGAAAAATACTCTAGATGGGATCAATAGCAGAATAAATGAGGCAGAAGAACGGATAAGTGACCTGGAAGATAAAATAGTGGAAATAACTACTGCAGAGCAGAATAAAGAAAAAAGAATGAAAAGAACTGAGGACAGTCTCAGAGACCTCTGGGACAACATTAAACGCACCAACATTCGAATTATAGGGGTTCCAGAAGAAGAAGAGAAAAAGAAAGGGACTGAGAAAATATTTGAAGAGATTATAGTTGAAAACTTCCCTAATATGGGAAAGGAAATCGTTAATCAAGTCCAGGAAGCACAGAGAGTCCCATACAGGATAAATTCAAGGAGAAATACGCCAAGACACATATTAATCAAACTGTCAAAAACTAAATACAAAGAAAGCATATTAAAAGCAGCAAGGGAAAAACAACAAATAACACACAAGGGAATCCCCATAAGGTTAACAGCTGATCTCTCAGCAGAAACTCTACAAGCCAGAAGGGAGTGGCAGGACATACTGAAAGTGATGAAGGAGAAAAACCTGCAACCAAGATTACTCTACCCAGCAAGGATCTCATTCAGATTTGATGGAGAAATTAAAACCTTTACAGACAAGCAAAAGCTGAGAGAGTTCAGCACCACCAAACCAGCTTTACAACAAATGCTAAAGGAACTTCTCTAGACAAAAACACAAGAGAAGGAAAAGTCCTATAATAACGAACCCAAAACAATTTAGAAAATGGGAATAGGAACATACATATCGATAATTACCTTAAATGTAAATGGACTAAATGCTCCCACCAAAAGACACAGATTGGCTGAATGGATACAAAAACAAGACCCATATATATGCTGTCTACAAGAGACCCACTTCAGACCTAGAGACACATACAGACTGAAAGTAAGGGGATGGAAAAAGATATTCCATGCAAATGGAAACCAAAAGAAAGCTGGAGTAGCAATTCTCATATCAGACAAAATAGACTTTAAAATAAGGACTATCAGAAGAGACAAAGAAGGACACTACATAATGATTAAGGGATCGATCCAAGAAGAAGATATAACAATTGTAAATATTTATGCACCCAACATAGGAGCACCTCAATACATAAGGCAAAAACTAGCAGCCATAAAAGGGGAAATCGACAGTAACACATTCATAGTAGGGGACTTCAACACCCCACTTTCACCAATGGACAGATCATCCAAAATGAAAATAAATAAGGAAACACAAGCTTTAAATGATACATTAAACAGGATGGACTTAATTGATATTTATAGGACACTCCATCCAAAAACAACAGAATACACATTTTTCTCAAGTGCTCATGGAACATTCTCCAGGATAGATCATATCTTGGGTCACAAATCAAGCCTTGGTAAATTTAAGAAAATTGAAATTGTATCAAGTATCTTTTCCGACCACAACGCCATGAGACTAGATATCAATTATAGGAAAAGATCTGTAAAAAATACAAACACATGGAGGCTAAACAATACACTACTTAATAACGAAGTGATCACTGAAGAAATCAAAGAGGAAATTAAAAAATACCTAGAAACAAATGACAATGGAGATACAACGACCCAAAACCTATGGGATGCAGCAAAAGCAGTTCTAAGAGGGAAGTTTATAGCAATACAAGCCCACCTTAAGAAGCAGGAAACATCTCGAATAAACAACCTAACCTTGCACCTCAAGCAATTAGAGAAAGAAGAACAAAAAAACCCCAGAGTTAGCAGAAGGAAAGAAATCATAAAAATCAGATCAGAAATAAATGAAAAAGAAATGAAGGAAACAATAGCAAAGATCAATAAAACTAAAAGCTGGTTCTTTGAGAAGATAAACAAAATAGATAAACCATTAGCCAGACTCATCAAGAAAAAAAGGGAGAAGACTCAAATCAATAGAATTAGAAATGAAAAAGGAGAAGTAACAACTGACACTGCAGAAATAAAAAAGATCATGAAGGATTACTACAAGCAACTCTATGCCAATAAAATGGACAATCTGGAAGAAATGGACAAATTCTTAGAAATGCACAAACTACCAAGACTGAATCAGGAAGAAACAGAATATATGAACAGACCAATCACAAACACTGAAATTGAAACTGTGATTAAATCTTCCAACAAACAAAAGCCCAGGACCAGATGGCTTCACAGGCGAATTCTATCAAACGTTTAGAGAAAAACTAACACCTATCCTTCTCAAACTCTTCCAAAATATAGCAGAGGGGGCTTCCCTGGTGGCGCAGTGGTTGAGAGTCCACCTGCCGATGCAGGGGACACGGGTTCATATCCTGGTCCGGAAAGATCCCACATGCCGCGGAGCGGCTGGGCCCGTGAGCCATGGCCACTGAGCCTGCGCGTCCAGAGCCTGTGCTCTGCAACAGGCGAGGCCACAACAGTGAGAGGCCCACATACCACAAAAAAAACCCAAAAAACAATTCTTCAATATACGCAAATCTATCAATGTGATTAACCATATTAACAAATTGAAGGAGAAAAACCATATGATCATCTCAATAGATGCAGAGAAAGCTTTTGACAAAATTCAACACCCATTTATGATAAAAACCCTGCAGAAAGTAGGTGTAGAGGGAACTTTCCTCAATATAATAAAGGCCGTATATGACAAGCCCACAGCCAACATCATCCTCAATGGCGAAAAACTGAAAGCATTTCCACTAAGGTCAGGAACAAGACAAGGTTGCCCACTCTCACCACTCTTATTCAACATAGTTTTGGAAGTTTTAGCCACAGCAATCAGAGAAGAAAAGGAAATAAAAGGAATCCAAATCGGAAAAGAAGAAGTAAAGCTGTCACTGTTTGCAGATGACATGATACTATACATAGAGAATCCTAAAGATGCTACCAGAAAACTACTAGAGCTAATCAATGAATTTGGTAAAGTAGCAGGATACAAAATTAATGCACAGAAATCTCTGGCATTCCTATATACTAACGATGAAAAATCTGAAAGTGAAATCAAGAAAACACTCCCATTTACCATTGCAACAAAAAGAATAAAATATCTAGGAATAAACCTACCTAAGGAGACAAAAGACCTGTATGCAGAAAATTATAAGACACTGATGAAAGAAATTAAAGATGATACAAACAGATGGAGAGATATACCATGTTCTTGGATTGGAAGAATCAACATTGTGAAAATGACTCTACTCCCCAAAGCAATCTATAGATTCAATGCAATCCCTATCAAACTACCACTGGCATTTTTCACAGAACTAGAACAAAAAATTTCACAATTTGTATGGAAACACAAAAGACCCCGAATAGCCAAAGCAATCTTGAGAACAAAAAATGGAGCTGGAGGAATCAGGCTGCCTGACTTCAGACTATACTACAAAGCTACAGTAATCAAGACAGTATGGTACTGGCACAAAAACAGAAAGATAGATCAATGGAATAGGATAGAAAGCCCAGAGATAAACCCATGCACATATGGTCACCTTATCTTTGATAAAGGTGGCAGGAATATACAGTGGAGAAAGGACAGCCCCTTCAATAAGTGGTGCTGGGAAAACTGGACAGGTACATGTAAAAGTATGAGATTAGATCACTCCCTAACACCATACACAAAAATAAGCTCAAAATGGATTAAAGACCTAAATGTAAGGCCAGAAACTATCAAACTCTTAGAGGAAAACATAGGCAGAACACTCTATGACATAAATCACAGCAAGATCCTTCTTGACCCATCTCCTAGAGTAATGGAGATAAAAACAAAAATAAACAAATGGGACCTAATGAAACTTCAAAGCTTTTGCACAGCAAAGGAAACCATAAACAAGACCAAAAGACAGCCCTCAGAATGGGAGAAAATATTTGCAAATGAATCAACTGACAAAGGATTAATCTCTAAAATTTACAGGCAGCTCATGCAGCTCAATAACAAAAAAATAAACAACCCAATCCAAAAATGGGCAGAAGACCTAAATAGACATTTCTCCAAAGAAGATATACAGACTGCCAACAAACACATGAAAGAATGCTCAACATCATTAATCATTAGAGAAATGCAAATCAAAACTACAATGAGATATCATCTCACACCAGTCAGAATGGCCATCATCAAAAAATCTAGAAACAATAAATGCTGGAGAGGGTGTGGAGAAAAGGGAACACTCTTGCACTGCTGGTGGGAATGTGAATTGGTTCAGCCACTATGGAGAACAGTATGGAGGTTCCTTAAAAAACTACAAATAGAACTACCATATGACCCAGCAATCCCACTACTAGGTATATACCCTGAGGAAACCAGAATTCAGAAAGAGTCATGTACCAAAATGTTCATTGCAGCTCTATTTACAATAGCCCGGAGATGGAAACAACCTAAGTGCCCGTCGTCGGATGAATGGATAAAGAAGATGTGGCACATATATACAATGGAATATTACTCAGCCATAAAAAGAAACGAAATTGAGCTATTTGTAATGAGGTGGATAGATCTAGAGTCTGTCATACAGAGTGAAGTAAGTCAGAAAGAGAAGGACAAATACCGTATGCTAACACATATATATGGAATTTAAGAAAAAAAAAATGTTATGAAGAACCTAGGGGTAAAACAGGAATAAAGACAGAGACCTACTGGAGAACAGACTTGAGGATATGGGGAGGGGGAAGGGTGAGGTGTGTTAGGGCGAGAGAGAGACATGGACATATATATACTAACAGATACGGGAACATATGTATATGTATAACTGATTCACTCTGTTATAAAGCAGAAACTAACACACCATTGTAAAGCAATTATACCCCAATAAAGATGTTAAAAAAAAAAGAATGTGGGGCTGTCTGGAGGGGTGGGATAGGGAGGGGGGGAGGGAGGGAGACAAAGAGGGAAGAGATACGGGAACATATGTATATGTATAACTGATTCACTCTGTTATAAAGCAGAAACTAACACACCATTGTAAAGCAATTATACCCCAATAAAGATGTTAAAAAAATAAATAAATAAATAAAAATTAAAAAAAATTTGTATGGAAACACAAAGAACCCCCAATAGCCAAAACAATCTTGAGAAAGAAGAATAGAGCTAGAAGAATAATGTTCCCTGACTTCAGGGTATATTACAAAGCTACAATAATCAAGGCAGTATGTACTGGCACAAAAAGAGACACATAGATCAATGGAAAAATATAGAGAGCCCAGAAATAAACTGATGTATTTATGGTCAGTTAATCTATGACAAAGGAGGCAAGAATATACAATAGAGAAAAGGCAGTCTCTTCAATAAGTGGTGCTGGGAAAACTGGACAGCTACATGTCAAAGAATGAAATTAGAACATTCTCTAACACCATATACAAAAATAAACTCAAAGTGGATTAAAGACCTAAATGTAAGATTGGATACCATAGAACTCCTAGAGAAAAACAGGCAGAACACCCTTTGACATAAATTGTAGCAATATTTTTTTTGATCTGTCTCCTAAAACAAAGTAAATAAAAGCGAAAATAAACAAATGTGACCTAATTGAGAAGATTTTGCACAGCAAAGGAAACCATCAACAAAATGAAAAGATAATTTATTGATTGGGAGAAGATATTTGCAAATGATATGACCTATAAGGAGTTAATATCTAACATATATAAACAGCTCATACAACTTAACATCAAAAAAATTAACAGCCTGATTAAAAAATGGGAAGAACTGAACAGATATTTTCCCAAAGAGGAAATGCAGATGGCTAAGAGGCACATGAAAAGATGTTCAACACTGCTAATCATCAGGGAAATGCAAATCAAAGCCACAATGAAATGTCACCTCACCCCTGTCAGAATGGCTATCAACAAAAAGAACACAAATAGGGCTTCCCTGGTGGTGCAGTGGTTGGGAGTCTGCCTGCCGGTGCAGGGGACGCGGGTTCGTGCTCCGGTCCAGGAGGATTCCACATGCCACGGAGTGGCTGGGCCCGTGGGCCACGACCGCTGGGCCTGCGCGTCCGGAGCCTGTGCTCCACGACGGGAGAGGCCATGGCAGTGAGAGGCCCGCGTACCGCAAAAAAAAAAAACCGCATACCGCAAAAAAAAAAAAAAAAAAGAACACAAATAACAAATGTTGGTGAGACTGGAGAAAATGGAACCCTTGTACACTGTTGGTGGGAATGTAGATTGGTGCAGCCACAGGAGAAAACAGTACTGAGGTTTCTCAAAAAACTACAAATAGAACTACCATATGACCCAGCAACACATATCAGAAAAAACAAAAACACTAATTCAAAAAGATACATGTGGGCCTTCACTGGTGGTTCAGTAGTTAAGAATCCACCTTCCAATGCAGGGGACATGGGTTTGATCCCTGGTCGGGGAACTGAGATCCCACGTGCCACAGGGCAACTAAGCCTGCATGCCGCAACTACTGAGCCCATGCACTCTAGAGCCCATGTGCCACAACTACTGAGCCCGCATGCTCTGGAGCCCGTGCACTGCAATGAAAGATTCCACACACTGCAATGAAAGATTCCACGCGCTGCAATGAAAGATTCCACGCGCTGCAATGAAAGATTCCACGCGCTGCAATGAAAGATCCCACGCGCTGCAATGAAAGATCCCACATGCCACAACAAAGATCCCACATGCCGCAACGAAGATCCCACATGCCGCAACGAAGATGCAGCCAAATAATTAATTAAAAAAGTAAAGATACATGCACCCCAATGTTCACAGCAGCATTATTTACAATTGCCAATATACAGACGTAAATGGATAAATATGTGATATCTATATACAATGGAATACCTGTCAGCCAGAAAAAAGAATGAAATTTTGCTATTGGTAGCAACATGGATGGACTAGGACGGTATTACGCTAAGTGAAATAAGTCAGACAGAGACAAATACTGTATCACTTACATGTGGAATCTAAAAACCACAACTAGAGAATATAATACAACCAGACTCACAGATATAGAAGACAAACTAATGGTTACCAGTGGGGAGGGGGAAGGGTCAATACAAGGGATAGGAGACTAAGAGGTACAAACTATTACGTATAAAGTAAGCTACAAGGATATGTTGTACAACACGGGGAATATAGCCAATATTTTATAATAACTAAATTGAGTATAACATTTAAAACTATAAATCACTATACTGTACACCTTATATAATATTACACATCAACTATATTTCAATTTAAAAAATTTCTTTAATGGAACCACAGGAAAAAAATTTTTTTTTCTCTGAATATCTGACCCTCTCTATACACTAAGAGTTACCATAGGGATTTTGTATTCATTTATTTGAGTATCACCTGAAGACTGAACTTTCACATACACAATAAAAACTTCTGCTGGTTTTTGTCATTACTGTTTTTTTTAAAAGCCTACATTTTCTGTAATCCATCTAACTAAGGATTTTGACTTTCAACCAGTAGGTGGCAGAATAACATCAACCCCTAGAAAGTAGTTGTTCAGAGACTGTTACCAAGAAAATAGAGGAACTATCTATTATTAGTGCATTTGATTAAGGACCACAACTTTAACAGTTCTGTAGTGTATGCAATCATGTTTAGTGAATATCTAAGTCTTCTTTTTTCAACCATCACTCTGCCATTCAAATATATGCTTAAAAATGGATACTAGCAACACAGATAAGGTATCAAAATCGGGGGAGAAATTCCAAAACATTCATTTTTAAAAGTATGGGAACTTCCCTGGTGGCACAGTGTTTAAGAATCTGCCTGCCAATGCAGGGGACACGGGTTTGATCCCCGGTCCAGTAAGATCCCACATGCCGCAGAGCAACTAAGCCCGTGCACCACAACTACCAAGCCTGCGCTCTAGAGCCCACGCGCTGCAACTACTGAGCCCACAATGAAGAGTAGCCCCTGCTCGCCGCAACTAGAGAAAGCCCATGCGCAGCAACAAAGACACAACACAGCCAAAAATTATTAACACATGTATGTGGAATCTAGAAAAATGGTACAGATGAATTGGTTTGCAAGGCAGAAATAGACAGATACAGAGAACAAACATATGGACACCAAGAGGGGAAAGCGGGGGATGGGGGTGGGAGGGGATGAATTGGGAGATTGGGATTGACATATATACACTAATATGTATAAAATAGATAACTAATAAGAACCTGCTATATACATAGCACAGGGAACTCCACTTCGCTGTACAGTGGAAACACAACATTGTAAAGCAACTATACCCCAATAAAAAAAATTGTTTTTAATTAAAAAAAAAATAAAGAATACCTCTCTTTAACAAAGGAATTTAAAATTCTAATTCTAGAATTATCCCTATTAAAATTACCTACAAGGCACAATGCCTCATGTTACAACTATAATCTGCTGGAAGTATTAACCAATGCTTTAAATTATGATACAAATAATATGAAACAAGGTTTTTATACTATGCAGATAACATGACTCTCTAAGGTAAAAAAAGAGAATCCCCCAAAATCCCCTCAAAATGTTAAGAATCAATGAGAGTAATAACAAAAACATGGTAAAATCATGTATTTCCTACTACTGCAATAGTTTGAAATATAATGTGAAAACAAAACCCCATTCAAAACAGCAATCTACATGCCAAGGACAACTTCAATAAAATATCATTATAACTGAAGAAAAAGACCCTAGTTTGCCCATATTATAAATAAGACCTTTATTACATGATTTTTACAAAGCATAAAAATTCAGTGAGAAAGTAAAGATTATTCAAAAAGTTGTGATGGAACAAGTGGATAATAACTTGGAAACAGAAAACTAGTAAAAAGCTGTATCCATAACAATAACATAAAATACCAGGGTAATTACTACACCTTCACATGATGGGGGGAAGTTGTGCAAGACAGCATTAAAAAAATGACAACGGAAAAACTAATTTCACTACATTACCAAAAATACCTTGGGGGCTTCCCTGGTGGTGCAGTGGTTGGCAGTCCACCTGCCGATGCAGGGGACACAGATTCGGGCCCCGGTCCGGGAGGATCCCACGTGCCGCGGAGTGGCTAGGCCCATGAGCCATGGCCGCTGAGCCTGTGCGTCTGGAGCCTGTGCTCCACAACGGGAGAGGCCACAGCAGTGAGAGGCCCGCGTACCGCCAAAAAAAAAACAAACTTGTATGTTAAGACATGCACTCAAAGAAAGATGGGAAAATACTTGCTGTAAAAAAGATTAACAGTCTTAATATAAAAGGAATTTTCATAAATTTATTTTAAAAATTCATCTTCATTTCAACCAGAAAAAAGAAAAGCTATTTGAACAAGAGACAAGCAGTAAATGCTACTTTAGCACATTAAGAATAAGCACTGACAAAGCAATAAAGGACAAGGCATATGACATCAGTACTATGGAAAAAGAATTATCACTAAAAGGTCAAAATGCAATAAAAGACAGACATATTTGACTATTAAACTGAATGTGTAAAGGTGGTCAAAAGGTACAAATAAGTCCTGGGGATATAATGTTCAGCATGGTGACTATCAATAATACTGTATAGTATATTTGAAAGTTGCTAAGAGAGTAGATCTTAAAAGTTCTCATCACAAGAAAAAAATTGTATTAACTATGTGTGGTAATGGAAGTTAATTAGACTTATCATTTCATAATATACATATATATAGAATCATTATGTTGTATGCCTGAAACAAATATCATTATATCTGAATTTTTAAAAATTGAATAGCCCAGCCCCCATAAAAATGACATAAATTGAGGAAAAAAGTCTTTGTAGCTAATAGGATACTTAAAATAATAGACAGGAACAAATGATTCACATATGAAAAAATGCACATGCTCAATAAGCAAAAAATTCAGTGTTTCCAATAATTAAAGAAATATAAATCCAAACAGTAAGATAACTGGAACTGCCAAGATTGCCTTTGAAATAGTCACCAAACACATTCTGGTGAAAACGCATAGGCACACAATCCTGGAAATATTTTTCAAAAGCCTAAAAAAGCCTACACTGTTTGACTCAGATTTTACTTAGAATTTATCACAGGGTAATAAGAGATAAACAAAATTTTATGAAAGAATATTAAATTTGCTTAATTTATGATAAAAAATTGGGGGTAGATATTTAAATATATAACCATAGAGAAATGGAAAAAAAATATGAAGGCACATTCATGGGTGAAATACTGTATAGACATTTAACACTTTCAAATAAAAGAACTTGTGAAAATCATTAAGACAAAACTAAAGTAAAAAATTATGCAATACAATGACAGTAACAAATATCTTACTAAATGCTTCTCTGTGTTATGTTTTATGCTAATCACTTTAGAATATTATCTCCTTCCAATTCTGATATAGATAACAATTATTAATGCCCACCACCAATCCCAATAGACAAATGAGAAAATGAAACTTAGAGAGGTTAACTTACCCTAAGGTCTTTCAATCGTTGAGCTGCGGATAGAACGTTGGTTTTACTTCTGATAGTATGCTTCTGTAGTTTTGAATGAAATTTTCTGTAGGAGTATATTGTCTTTATAATCAGAACAAGATAATTTTAATTACAAACCAGAAAAATTTGAACATGATTAAATATGTTTGCTTTGCAGGTAATCTACAGAAATACTACTCTTGGCAAGTGGGAAAAAAATTAAATATGGATTTTTATCCGGTTTTAAAATGAAATGTTTTTCTTAATGCACATGCATTTGATAATTAGGAAAAAGGCACCTTACATATTATTTTCTAATACATACAGATTTTAGAAAACTTGGAGAAAGCCATAACGAAAGCAGTATGTGCCTTTGAAAGTTGAACTTACTTCCTTTTATCATCCAGATTTTAGCTTAAGTTCTGACATATTTGCAAAGTATTTGACAAATGTCTGTACATATATAAATTCATAATATACCTAGTATTAACATGTTACTTTTGACATGTGGAATCACTGATAATTTACACCCTCTGTTCACTTTTATTTTCCTGTACTTACTGTAATAGACAGGAATTATTTTTATAATCAGGAAACTTAACAAAAGCTTATTTTTGAACCTATCAGAAAAACTAAAACAAGAAATAAAATGTTAACAGAATGCTTTACATGCTTGCAGCTTTTATCCCCTTTTAAATATTTTTCTAAATGTTCTGTTAAAAAAAACTATCAGCTTGTAAAATAAAGATATCTTTCCAATCATTTTAGTCACCTCAAATTTCTTTATCTGTAAGGAAGGAATTCCAGATTTAATTAGATTTAATTAGCATAGCACCAGTCAGCTGTTTTATGATTATCAAGAGTCCTGTCAATTGCAGAAAGTTATACAGTAAAAGAATAAGAGGTGGGATGTGTGAGGCTGAGGCAGGGGGTAAAGGTGGAGCAGTTAACTTACCTGGCTGAACAATATTTAGTTAATTACAAAGCAACACAGTCAAATGTAATAGAAGGCAGAAACCTTTTCTCAACAAGGGTAAGAGAAAAGCTTATGCAGAGCAGACATGGGGCAATACCATCTCAGCATGTCAGAATTAGAACCAAAAAATACATCAAAATGATGTAAAAAATAAAGGAACCATAGCAAAGTTATACCCAAAAGGTCAAAATGCAAAAAGATGGACAAATTTGATCTCAAAAATTAACTAAACGGCCCTGCCTCTGTAAACCTCTAACAGATTGAGAAAAAAAGTCAATGCAAGCAAATGCCAGTTAAATTATATTTATTATATAAAGAGATCCTATAACTGGATATGAAAAAGGAAGCAACTCCAATAGGTATTACAAGGGCAAAGGATATTAACATTTGATTAAAGAGGAACACAGCTACTCAAAAAACACAAATATTTAACTTCATTAATAATTAAGGAAATAACTGGGATGCTATTTCTTGCTTATTCAATGTACAAAGTTATTAGCAATTTCTACTTTTTCTATTTCCTAAATGTTCTCAAATGTGCTATTTTTAGTAATAAAAAATTGAATCATTTAAAAAAAATAGGAAGTATGAAATTTTCTGCCAATGCAGAAATCATAAAAGCATTAAAATGAATCAATACCTGTATGGGCAGTGAGGTTCAGATCCCTTGAAGCCAATTCCTTTTGTCTTGGTTCCTGAGTTTTATTATGAGGTTGTCAATGAAGAGAAGCTTGTTCCTGATTTACACTATGACAATCTCCCAAGTATAGGGATATAAATATAAACATATGTATGTAAATGTATATATGTAAATTTTTTCTTCAGGTAGACAATTATTCCAGGGAAGTAACTCTTCAGATTCTTCAGAATCACTCACTTCGGAGGACTCTTATGATTCCATTTGCGGATAAGGTCCCATTAAGATCTCCCCATGTGGTTCTGAACCAGTAGGGATGCCCTTGGTATTGAAGAGGCTGAAGATCTACTTTAGTACTGCATGCAAGACAGCAGTGTCCTAGGCTTTCTGCAGCTGGCTTCTTAGGGAATCTGAAGTTGGTCCTGTCCTTTAGACATAGCCAAAAAGACATTTTTCTGACCTGATGCCAAACAGTACATCTTCTGCTTGCTCAGACTACAGCCTTGAGGCAGATCACACAAAGCTCAGGATGCACATGGGCTGGAGCAGCACCAGGGCAACCACCTCAAATCAAACAGTCATGTTAGAATGACTAAGTTGGGAGACTGAACTTAAAAACCTATAGCTTTGTTCAGTATGTTTTTCTTTGTCTTGTTCATAAGTTTTACTGAACAAAAAGGTGGAATGTAGCAGAGCCTAAAGTTACTGAGAAGAAGCAATTCTCTGAGACTTGAACTTTGCTAAATAACCTGTATAAAGGCAACTCTACAGAAAACAATATACAAGCAGAAAAAGTGACAAGTTTCATCTGTAGTAACAATTCAGTCAAATGACAAATTTGGTTGTCAATTTAATGTTGTAGTTCTTATCTACATCAATTCAGTAAGACAACATAGACATTTATTCTCTAGTACTGAATTCCCGTTTGAATAGAAATAGCTGCTAGGCAGAAAAGAATTTAAATTTAAAAACAATTTCACTATAGCTAAAGTGCCAATTGATTTAAAAATTATGTGTATGGGGCCTCCCTGGTGGCGCAGTGGTTGAGAGTCCGCCTGCCGATGCAGGGGATACGGGTTCTTGCCCCGGTCCGGGAGTTATCCCACATGCCGCGGAGCTTGCGCGTCCGGCAATGGGAGAGGCCACGACAGTGAGAGGCCCACGTATCACAAAAAAAAAAAAAAAAAAAAAAATTATGTGTATGCATGCATATACATATGTGTGTGTGTGTGTGTGTGTGTGTGTGTGTATTTTCTCTCTCCCTCTCCCCAGAAAGATATGAAATCCTGACTTAGGGTTATACTATTTTTTGAGTTAATATTTTTGAATTTATTATTTCTCTGGTCTGCCTAAGAATCGTCACATATTCTGAATGTACCCACACAATCTGGTGAGTTGGCAGCTATGTCAAAAACTCTATGAAAAAAGGGAGGCAGCTAATAAGGCTTGGAGACCTTTTTTGTTTATTATTTTAGGTTAGAGCAGGCAGCCTCCCTTTGATGTTTTGTAGTCAAAGATGAAAACTTTCAACTTTGAAGCATAATGAATTATACATTTACTACAATCACCTACACTTTGACTTACACACCACCACAAAAAGACATCTAACAAACATTTTTCTACTTATCTTTTTATATTTGTTAAAATGGCTATGTTGAATACATTTTCAGAATGCATTTGTTAACCATTTGATAAACATACTAAGCCAAGCAATACAAATAACATCAATTACCTTTTTATCTAATAATTGTACCAATCAATGTAAGAGGATACAACTGAAGGGGAAGTATGGAACCATCCATGATGCACTGCAAAAGTATTTTACACCTTGGTCCTAAGAATGATCTGAAGGTGCTGAAAGAGGTGATTCTCTGGAAGGTGACCCAGGGTTTTCTTCAGGTGGAAAAACTGTGAGAGTACAAGCTCGAATGCCACCAAGTGACTCTGGAAGGTCAAAAACTTTATGCCACTCATCCTTTTCTGGGTCATATTTCTGGACAATTTCTACCATACAACGATTATTCCAAGAATATCCACCTACGACATAGATTTTATTTTCAAAGACGGCAACTCCAACATCACTCTGACCTCTTAACATGGCAGCAATTGGTGTCCACTGGTCAAGGGTCGGTGAATAGTATTCACAGCTTAGAACATCATCATAATCACTTGTTCCTCTGAAGTGATTGCCACCAATGACATAGAGCTTGTCTCCAACTGTACACATGCAATGCAGACCTCTGACTGTAGTCATCGGAGCCTTCTGTGTCCATTTGTCTGTATCAGGGTCAAAACACATGAGCTCATTTTGGAAAGTATCGTGAGTAATTCCTCCTGAAATATACATTAAGCCTCCATACACTGTTCCAGCATGGCCATAGTGGGGTTCACTCATTTTTGCAACATAGCTCCACTCATTCATTCTTGGATTGTAACATTCTACTGTGGCCAGCTCACCAGCTGCACTTCGCCCACCAACGGCATACAAATGTCCTTTGAGAGCACTCAAGTGGAAAAATGTGCGCTTTTCATTTAATGAAGCAACCTGCATCCACTTATTATACCGAGGGTCAAATCTGAAAACCGTATCAACGGCAGTTTTTCCTTTTGTATCATAATTACTTTGACCACCAACTACATAAAGAAAGTTTCCAATGACAGCAATGCCATGCTGGTAACGAGGAGCATCCATTGGGGCTAAAGATCTCCACTCTTGCGCCCTTTCATCATACATCCGTAATTCTTTACTGACAACCAGCTGCTGCCTCAAAACTCCTCCTAATGTAACCAAGTGGGTTGAGTCAGATCTAATGGCAGTTCTATCTGACTGCATCACTGGCTGCATATATGGCATCATTTGGTAATTGCTAGCTTCCAAAAGCAAATTCACACAGGTATTGTCTGTTCTCATGAAATCTACTGTCTGCACATAATTGATGAGATCCTGTGGTGTCATCAGTGGAAATCGAATATTCTTCATTAATTTTGCAGCATAATCCATCCGAGGGTCTTCCAACCTTAGCCAGCGACAGGCAGCCTTGAAAAGCTCAAGTTCAGTACAGTGCTTAAGACTATTGCTAGAAAGCACAAAGGCAAGCCGTTCAAAAGGGAGTTTTAGAAACTCCCCAGTACTCAATAATGCAGGAAAATTCTTCAGAATGAAATTATTGACATATTTATCTACCTCTATAAGATTGTAGGTGTTAGCAATTCGTCCAACTTCAACACAGTTATCTAAAGAGACTCCTGAAATAAGAAACACTTTACAGAAGTCTAAAACAGGTAAAATTTGTAAAAAGCTAGCAGCTTCAAGTGTGTCCTGAAGATTGTCCATATTAAGAGAAAGTTTTGCAGTATAAATAAAATCAATTATTTTCTTCAGACCAACTTTGTTCACCCCATGAAGCTTAATGCACATTAAATCTTGTTCTTTCATTCCACCTGTGAACATAGCCTTGAAATAATCACTAGCAGACGCCATCATAGCTCTATGAACAGGGAAGATCTCATCTCCATCACCTGGTACCAGGGTCACGTCACAAAGCAATCCTTCTATTCTAAGCTGATCAAAGCCTTGCAAAACCACCGAACTGTGAGTATTGCTGGTAAAAAAACGTGTGGTTCCTGCCTTGCAAGGCTGTAAATGGGCGGAGACGCCCATTTCACCGTTACCAAGAGACACTTTCATGTGAAAGCCTTCCTCTTGCACAAAGATGTATGCCGGCCAAAGAGGTTATGACCTGAAAGCTTTAAAGGAAACGAGGATGTCCCAAGAGCAAGAGAGCTCGCTTTCCTTATCAAGGGCAAACAGTCACTGTGGCACACCTCAGAACACACCAGTCACTCTCTGAAAATTGTTCTATAGCAGGCCCACAGAGGGCTGTGGACCTCAAATCTGATTATTATGTAGATGATTCATCACCTGAAGGCTGTTTAGTGACCCGGTTCACCTCGTCCGGCTTGCGTTGCCGCTCCTCCCGCAGTTCCGCTCCGGGCCAAGGGGGAGGTGCCGTCACGTCCTGCGGCCCCGTGGCTCGCTCGGCGGCGAAGCCGGGCACCTCAGCGAGCGGCGCGCCTCGCCCTCCGCTGTCCTTAGAGCGTGGCCGCGGCTACGGGCCCGTCGTGGAGCAAGGGCCTGGAACACTGGGCTGCAACACGGGCCGAGGCCCCGACGCCGAACCGGTCCTTCCGGAAAGGCCTGCTCCCAGGATCCCCCGGGCTAGGAGCGGCCGTGGCAGCTACTGCGGCTGCGCGGCCGCCTGACCTCGCCTGTGGGCGGCCGTGTGGGGGATGGGAGGAAGTGGGCGGGGGACTGGAAGGGCGGGGTTTGGGCAAGGCGGGGCTGTGCAGGATGGGCCCGCGGGGCCTCTTGGGGTACTTTATATGTGGCATTAAATGGGCTGGAATGGGTGCACGTATATTATGCTTGACCTAAACCTTTCACGGCAGCTGAGCTGTCCCCCTAAATGCATACTTTGAGATTTACACTTCCTGGCTTCTTCCTTTTGTTACTTCTGAGTGGCAATGAAATGCGGCTTTTGTAGAAATTGAAAGGCAGCATGGGGGAAAATGCTTAAAGTTTTTCCTCTATAAAATAAACTTTAAAATTCTTATCCCACAGGGGAATGCCCTGGTGGTCTAGTGGTTAGGACTCGGCGCTATCACTGCTGTGGCCCGAGTTCAATCCCTGATCCGGGAACCAAGATCCCACGAGCCACGCAGCCCAAAAAAAAAAAACTTATCCCACACAATTTAACAGACACTTCAGTTATAACTTTGGTTCATAGTTTCAAATTTTAATCATTTAAAACATGTCATTTGCCTCTTTTAAAATACCAAATTGTGACTATGCTATGTAGGTAATTTAGCCTGAATTTTTTCCACGCAATGGAATTCCATCATCAGTAAATTTTTTGTGCTTTTGTTTTCTACTCATATTTTTTAATGGATACACAATTGTCTAATAACTACACATACTATAGTTTCCTTGCCCATCATTCGTTCCTGAATATATATTTTCTTGTTCTGCACTGTTTTATAGACTCTGAGCACAAAACTTTACCTGTTTTTGGATAAATCCTAAGGGCAGAATGCTGATTGAAGACAATTTTTTTTTTCCAAAATACTGTCACCAGCAATGTTTGAGTGTGTATTTCCCTGCTACTGATTATTTCCCTTTATGGATATTTTGCTAACTTACATTTTTTTAATTACCAGTCAATTGGAATTTGGGCATATGAATAAATGTATACTTTGACACAAATGCTTCCAACATTTTCCACAGTTTGAAGTTATTACTGTCTTTTAAATCCTTCCAGTTTCTTTATGCATATGCCAACTGATGAGAATATAGGTACATTATTTTATTACACTCTCCCCCTTTTTTAATATAAAAGATAGCATACTATACTCACTGTTCTGCACCTATCTTTTTTAACTTGGAGATCTTCTCATTCATATATAGATAACTGCTTTATCTTTTTAAATAGCTGTACTGTTTCCCATTGAATGGGTGTGTCCTACATTATTTGATTAGTCCCCTACCGATGGACATTTAGCTGGTTCCAATGGTCTTCTGTTGTTTCTGGTAGATGGCAGCAAGGTCCAGAAAGCTCAAATCACTGCTCTCCTCCATCAGATGCTTCAGCAAATCTTCAAACTGTTCAGCATAAGAGGGCGGTTGGAATGAGACTGGCCTGGAGAAGTTCTTCACTGGACTTCATCAGCATTGGCAAGTCCTGGAGACCGGCTTGTTGCAGTAGTTGGGGATGGAAGGACTCCCCTGAGCTGTGAAGACTCCATAATGGCTGTGAAAAAGCCCTTCCAAGGAAACAGTTTTTCTCTGGAAAAGAAAGAACACAGCTGCTACACCTGGGTAGTTAGTTGTCAGAGCAAGAAATCATGAAATCCTTCTCTTTATTATCAAGCTTGCAAGAAAGATTAAGAGCTAAGTGTAAGGCCAACTGGCCCGAGGCAGGGGAACGCAATCAGACTCACAGGTTGCATCAGATCGAAACTTTCCGGACCACCCAGTTCCAGAAACTGACCTGGAGACTTTCCGGACCACCCAGTTCCAGGAACTGACCTGGGGACTTTCCACCCTGCCCAGCCTTCCCGCCTTTCGAGGGGCGGAACTAATGGTCCCAAGACGTGCAACCGGCACCAGATATTGCCACGATACCCGAAAAGACCACCAAATAAAGAATACCCTGCGCCCTCCCGGATTCACCACACCCCTTTCCCTTCTTCCCCTATAAATTCTGCCCAAACCCTCGCCCGGGCGCGACTTCTCTGGCCCCTTTCTCTCGGACCAGTGAACCTCGCCCGGGAGCGCTCCCAAATAAAGCTTGTTTAAGCTCTCCCCCGTTTTTGGTGCCGTTCCTTACACTAAGGAACTAGAGGTATGCTCTTAAAGAAACAATTATGGACAGATACAACTCATTGTACTCCCACGTTTAGTAATTTCAAAAGACTTGTCTTTTTCCGCCTTCATCATAAAATAAACGGATTAAATTTGTCAAAACATTTATTGGTAGTATTAAGCAACTATAAGTAAAAGCATCTAGTTCATAGGGGGCACCAGACCATCACAGATAACCTTATTAATGTACTTATGTACTTAAATATCTATTTTACTATATTTATTATATTTCAGTATTTTTGCTTCTATTTGTGCTAATTACACAAGTGTTCATCTTTATATTTTTAAGTTATTTAAAGTTTTACTTTCAAATCTTTTTGCATTTGTTTATTTTTAAGAAAGTAATACCAAGACTGATTTTGCAACCACAATTCCCTGGTGGCGCAGTGGTTGAGAGTCCGCCTGCCGATGCAGGGAAAACGGGTTCGTGCCCTGGTCGGGGAAGATCCCACATGCCGCGGAGTGGCTGCGCCCGTGAGCCATGGCCTCTGAGCCTGCGCGTCCGGAGCCTGTGCTCCACAATGGGAGAGGCCACAACAGAGAGAGGCCCTGGGACCT
>NW_006782029.1:1749909-1754042 GCF_000442215.2 Lipotes vexillifer | reverse complement strand
CCCAAAAAAAAAAAAAAAAAAAAAGTGAAGAAAGAAAATGAAGTGCCGGCCCTCTTGAAACTTCCCTTTTTGCCAGAAGGAAACATAAAACTATTAATCAATCAATTAATTCATTTCAACTACATTATATACTAACACCATAGGCAAAAGAAAAGTGGCTTCTGTCACCAGAAACTGGAGTATGCAGATATTCTAAGACTTGACCTGGATGTACAGTTCTACTTTCAGAGTGCTATGGCTAGAAGTGTTAACCTAGAAGCTGGGTTATCCTGGTCTCTGAAGGCCCAGGAAGGAGTGAGGTCTTTTAGAAATAGAGAATAGGAGAACCAAAAACTAAACCTTAGGGACCTTCATATTTTAATGAAGAGAAGAGAATAAGGAGCCTGAAAAGGACACTGGAATGGTATGCAACACAACAGCAGGACAACCAGGAGACAGTGGTGATGAGAGGATGTTTCAAGGAAGAAATACATTTAAAACATGATATCTTATATTCAGGGAAAATGAGGGCTGGTTTGGCAAAGTTAATTCCACAGAATCCGGACTGGAATATACTGACTAAGGTTAAATAAGAGAAAAGGTTTTGGAGACAGAATGAATAGAAACTTCTTTTGAGAAGTTTATCTGTGAAAAGAAGAAGAGAACTAGGGTAGCGCCTGGAGAATAAAAGTGTGTGTTTATATTACTGGATATAATTTTAAAAAATTTTTACAAACATTTTTGGGGGACAGATTTCAAGAAATGTATGTAGTAGCACAAAGCACATAAAAATCAGTATTTTATTTTTTTTTAAATAACTGCTTACATAACAGCCTAAAATGTCAAGCATCATTGTTAAATCATTTCTAAATACTAGTAGGCTGGAATGCCTTTTCATATGCTTTGTTTGCTATTTTTAGTTCTTTTATTTGTGTTTCAGTTTACGACATTAACTAGTTTCGTACTGAATTGTTTTTATGTATCCTTAAGTCTTAAAAGTACATATAAACCATTTATGCAGATGGTAGCTATATTCCTATGATGCAACTATTTGTCAATTTTATGTTTACAAATAATAGCTCATTTTCTTTATATTTTCTCCTAATGCCAGAATGTTGAACATGTAGAACCAATCCTCTCCTATTTTCATTCCTCTATTGATCTTATGGATTATCAATTCCCTTTTATGTTTTAAATCTTTCACATTTATTTTTTATAGTACATTAGGATTTTTTTTCATCTATAATACGAGATGAGAATCTAAATTGATTTCTGTCTAGGTTGCCAGGCATTTATCCTGTTACCATTTACTGAAACTTTTTTTCTTCCATATTAACGTCTAAGATAGCCTTTACTTAATTACTACAGATTATATAACAATTTCTGGGATTTCTTTTTTTTTTTTGCTGCACCAATGTGGCTTGCAGGATCTTAGTTCCCTGACCAGGGTTTGAACCCGGGCCACAGGAGTGAAAGCTTGGAGTCCTAACCACTGGACCACCAGGTAACTCTCCTGGGATTTATTTTCTTTATTACTCTGATCACCTAACTCCTTACTGTCACTGTATTTATACTGTTGCTGCTTTATAATACAGTTCATTTTCTGGTAAAGCTATATATGTAAGAATTTTTCCTCTTCTATACTTTGATATTTTTGCTTGGTGATCTTTCTTAATTAACTTTTGAATTGTTCTACAGAAGTCAGCATTGGGTTTATAAAAATCATGAAATTTTGTGGACTCAAAAATAACCATACTTAAGAATCTGCCTGCCAATGCAGGGAACACGGGTTCGATCCCTGGTCCGGGAAGATCCCGCAGGCTGCGGAGCAACTAAGCCTGTCCGTGCGCCACAACTACTGAGCCTGCGCTCTAGAGCCCGTGTGCCACAACTACTGAGCCCACGTACCACAACTACTGAAGCCCATGTGCCTAGAACCTGTGCTCTGCAATAAGAGAAGCCACCGCAAGGAGAACCCGCACACCGCAACGAAGAGTAGCCCCCGCTCGCCACAACTAGAGAAAGCCCGCACACAGCAATGAAGACCCAACGCAGCCAAAAATAAATAAATAAATTTATTTAAAAAAAATAATAACCATATTGCAGTGGATATAAAATTCTGAGGAATTTTCTTCATCAGATGGAAAAATGAAACTGGATAGGAGAATTTCTCTTCCACAAAAATCTAAGGTAAAGAACAAAAAATAGATTAAAATCATCAGAAAGTAAAAATGTAGCCACCAAAAAGAGAAGCCCAGGGAAAAAGAAAAAGAATAATTCTGCAAGTAAAAATAATTAGATTTAAAAAACCGCACAGAAACCCAACATATTGCTTAAAGAATCACTCATAACTCACAATGTACTATGTGAGGTTCTGCATGGAACCCTTATTCTGCTCGGAGGTAACTCAACTTCCCTGAGTCTCGGTTTTCTCAAATGGAAAATGGAATGAAAAATATTTGTAGAGCTGATGTAAATACATTTTAAAACTCTTAGAGGGACTTCCCTGGAGGTCCAGTGGTTAAGACTCTGAGCTTCTACTGTAGCGGGCACAGGTTGGATCCCAAGATCTCACATGCCGAGGCAGTGCAACTGAAAATAAAAAGCTCTTTAGAATGGCTCCTTCCTCGGGGTTAACCGTAAGTGGTAACTCTTTTCTTCATTTTCTCCATATAAACCTATATGAGAATATTACGTGTCTTTTTCTATAAACTGGTTTGAAACTGTACCACCTCACTCTTGATAGCTGACTGACAAAGTCAACTGAATTGGTGAGAACCTAGAAGAGTGAAGGATAGGTATGATCATATCAAAGACATGTTTGATTTATATTCAGTCAGCACAATGGCTTAAATCAATATCTGAAATTGAAGGGAATCTCCTAGGCTGGAATGGGAAAAATATACTGTATTCTTTTGCTGATTCTGGCGCCTGGCACCTCTCCCTGCTTTCCTGGATCTATTCTTTGGCTTCCATTTCACAGTACTTTCCTTCTCCTTCAGGGAGCCCTCCTCCTTCACTCCCTTTCCTTGCACTGCCCTCTCCTACTTGCACAGCTACCTCCTGTTCTGTTGTGATTTCTGGTTTAAGTTTTCCCAGATGGACACAAATAGAAAGTAAAAGTTGAATGATATTTTCAGATTTTATAGGAACACATATAAGAGAAGTCTTCCTTTTTTATCTTGAATACTTTTGAAACATGAGGGCCCACATAGTTCAAAGGAAGCAGAAAGCAGGGTCCAGTAACTGGGTGGGCCACAAAGCCCTCCCAGGAAAAGAAGCCCCTGCTGGTCAAGTGTAACAGGGCCAGAGACCAAGTCTGGCAGTCTTCTGGCCTGTGCAGATGTGCTCCTTTTAGGGAATTTTCCTCCAGAGCTGATCAGAGATTCTTTCCTGGCAGGAACTGACCCTAATATTGGAATAAGCCTCTTGCCATATAGTCTTTGTTACGAAGAGAACAAGTCTTCAACTTCAGACAGGGCGTGGCTCCTTTGATCTAGGAGCAGGTATGGTGAGAGAAAAAGGAGCCAAAAGGAGGTTCCTTCCTCCAACCTGCTGGGCAGACCCAGGGCTCCTGATTAATGATCTGATCCACATACTGACACTGGGAGGTGGGTAGGCCCTGAAAATCTCAGGGTAAAAACCACAACAGTATATCTGAGTACAATCTCATATTTGAGGGTGCACTAAATTTCTCTATTAACAGTAAATTCCCAGTTTCACAAATTCATTTTTTATAACGGATCTTTTAACTTTATCGTTAGAAAAATACGTTCATTGTAACTTTGCATAAGGACTGCAACAGCCCCTTCTACCCCTGACACAGTAGTAAAAGGTCACAGTCCTACTCCATGCCAGCCTCCAAATCCCTTTTTATCACTGGATGCCACAATACTCAAAGATCATTTTTTCCTCACCACTTGCCTTTTACTTTTAACCCGCAGAGCACGCAAAGATACTGGAACCTATTCCCCACTTTTTCTTTCAACACCACCTCCTCACTTGACCTACACTTCCCAAGTCCATCTTTCCCTCTTCCGTCACCCATGTTTCAAAGACTAACTCCATGGCCAAGGTTGCAAAGCTCCTTGGAAGAAACCCTCAAGCAGATTAGGGAAAAGAAATTCAGTCCCCAGCCTGGATAGCTCTTTCCC